>NC_067301.1:615000-922500 GCF_020740795.1 Apus apus
CCTTGAGAAAAACATCAAATATCTGATAAAAAAAAAAGAAGAATCTGGAGGGATAAAACCAACAACACCTGAACCTCAGCCAGACAGCACAGTAAACCAGGCAGAAAGCCTCAGGCTGCACCTCTGCCAGTGTGGGAGAAGAGCCAAACTGGAGGCTTTGGCTCTGGTGGACAACGCCCAGGTACTGGCAATGGGGCAGTGCCAGGCAGGTACAGCAGCACTATGGGAACACCAATATAAATGGAAAGGGGATTTGGAGAGGGAGAGGGGACAGGTAAGTGGTGACAGGGACCCTGGGAACACGGTCTGCTTTTACCTGAGGAAAGCAGGGCGTTACTGCAGATGAGAAGAAGCCTCCTGTGACACAGGACGCTCGTGACGCCCCAGCAGGGACTGGCGGGGACAGCAGCCCTGACACCACAGCACTGTGGGGCTCTGTTTAAAGGCTTGTCCTTTGCTTCCCAGCAAAGCCTTTTTTCCTTGCAGAAAACAGAGGGAAAAGCCTTCAGCTTCAGCTTCACCTTCAGCTGGTACATACGGGGCTTTGGTCAGCAAACACTTTCAGCAATGCTCACTTACACTGGGACCAAGGCTGCTGGCATGGCACTGATTAATGAGCAACATGAAGACCTTTTCTCCTGCCCCATCACCCTTGAAACCTGCCCAGTCCCGCATACTGAACAGAAAGAAATTTCAGGGAACCTATCCTTTTGGTGTTCTCCAGCTTGGTCTGTGCTGAAGGCCCTGCCGTGATTGTCATTGCTGGCTTGGGCTGGATTTGAGGAGAATTTTGATTTGAACAATAGGTCAAATGTGAATTCACCTCGCTCTAGACATAGGATATTAGCTCCAATTTTGGAGGCTTTTAGAAAAGGGAAAGGAAAGAAAATCCTCACCATCTAATTATGTTGGGTACAGGCAATCAGACTCTTAGTCATATTCGGATGACTTTTAGTTGACACTGATTGATTATACTTTAATAGTAGCTCCGAGCACTTTCTCCTCTTGTGAAAGAAGTTTTGGAGAGTTACACAAAGCATTATGGGCTTGAGGAACACTGCTGACAGGTCATGGCCATCTCCTTCTCCTGCACTTGGGAATTTCCTTCAAAGAGCATGAGAGCCGGGAATGCGTTAAAGGAGCACAAGGAGCCACAACCTGTGCCCACTTGGCGTGTCACAGCCCTGGGGTGGCAGGGTCCCTGCAGACCCCAAGCCTGGACCTGAGAGACAAGGCTTGAACAATCCCCTGGGAACAGAGTCTCCAAAGAGCAAAGACAGCTTTACATACAGACTAATATCTTCTACACCCCGTAACACAGGAAGAGCTGATAGCAGAGCAGCACTCACATGGAGACATCTGATGCAACTGATAACAACCCGTTAGTATTATTCCAGTACAGAAATGTGTCAAGGTTGATCACAGGTGCTGAATATATCATTGCAGAAAGGAATTATACTCACAGCTTGGCCATCCCACAGCTCTTCACAGCAGCCATGGAGCTCAGTGGGGCAACACTGTGGCTTCACGTGCTCTTCTCTGCGCTGCCCTCACGCCAGGCAGGAAAACCTCCCGCTGCCAAAAGGAGGGGAAAAAGCCTGATGACAAATTCTTTCTTCCTAGGAAAATGTTGATCTTTGTACACAGGGAAAATAGGCAAGAGGGCAGCTGGCATGAGGGCAAGAAGCATCAGGAGATCCTAATGTGAACATAATAAAGAAGAAATCCTTCCTCTCCAACAGCCAGATAACACATTGTCAGCCCTGTGTCACTGCACTGATGGCAAGAGATCACCCGGGTGTTTTTAGATAACTGTGCCTTTAAATGATTTGTCTTTTAAATGATGTGTCTATACTGAGTTAATTATACAGCAATAGATTGGCAACAACAAATCCAAATATTTAGATATAGTGGTTTTCTGGTCTGTTGCAGAGCTGTAAAGCCACCTGCTGGCTGACCTTGCTCCAAGGGAGAGAGGAGCAGTATAATAACGTGCTGGGAGCTGGCAGCAGGTCCCTCCATCCTCTGTCCCCCCAGGAGCTGGCTGCCCACACCCTCACACCAGGGGGTTGAGTACCAGGAGGTCCACAGCAAAACAGCCAGAATCCTTCAGGAGCTCAGGCAAGCCACTGGCAGAGTCATTGAAGTACAGAATATTGCAGCTAAAGCTCCAAGCGCTGCATTTCCATGGGGGGCTGGAAGCAAATAATCACTTCCTTCTGCAGGGAAAGTGCTGGAGGGGTCAGGGAGGGTGCACTGTAAATCAGCACCCGGGCAGGAGCAGCTCTGGCAGTGGCACCAGAAGCATTATTCCACAGCCAGCTGCTGCTCCTCGGGCCACCACCCGTGTCCTGCGCCACCCGAGCTCGCACACGAAGGGCAGACCAAGCGCGGGCTGGCTCTGCAGCCTCGAAGCAGAATAAAAGTGTTTTCATTCTTTCCTAAATGCACAGCTTGCAGCTGGCCAAGATTAGTTGTGTGGAATAGCCTACACAAAACACCTCGTCCCGTGGGAAGGGCTGCTTTGGAGCCCTGAGCCACGTGCCAGGCTGAGGCCACCACCAAGCTGCCCTCGCCTGGTCCCGCCTGAAAAGAAATGCAATTTTCCACAACCTCCCCCGACTTTTCTTTCTTGGCAGAGTCTCTTTTCCTTCCAGTGTGAATACCTGAGAACAGCTAAACTGATTTACCAGCCCACTCCATCCAACAGTGTTTTGCATAAATTACCTGTAGCTTTCCCACAGGAAAGAGCTGAACCAGGGATGCTGTGAGCCCTGGGGCCAAAGGATGGGGACAGAGGACCTCCTGCCAATGCTGCCACAGGCTGTGCCAGTCCTGGAGGGAAGTAACTTCCACAGTCTCCTGGGTTTTTTGGGGGTAGCTGCCTCTGCCCCACTAAATAACTCTCTCTGCCATCCCTCCATCAGCAAGGGCTCAGTGCTGGCACAGCAGGGCAGGTCCCAGCCCTGCTCCAGCCACTCCTGATGCAGGGACACAGGGTGATGATGACTGGGGCATGGCACTCAGGGGTACTGCAGAAAAGCTCAGATCATGCAAATATTGTACAGCAATTATTCAACAGAAAGGTGAGCATCTAGGCTTGGGCTGGGTGCAGCTCCCAGCCTGGGGCTGCTCATGGCCCTTTGCTGCTGCGTTTGCACAGAATCACAGAATGCCAGTTGGAAGGGACCTCAAAAGATCACCTAGTCATACCCCCTTGCCAGAGCAGGGTCCCCTAGAGCAGGTTACACAGGAACATGTCCAGGTGGGTTTTGAATGTCTCCAGAGAAGGAGACTCCACAACCTCTTTGGGCAGCCTGTACTGGTGCTCTGTCTCCGTCACAGTGAAATTCAGTTTTATTCATGACCTGTTAATAATGATGTAGAAAAATGGCTTTTCTTCCCACCTCAGGTGACTCCTGGACCTCTCACTGCTGGGTGCTGAGGTGCTGCCTCAGGAGCCGTGGTGCAGGTGAGGCCAGGGGGACAGACAGATGCCATGGGCACAGCTGGCAGGTTCACCACACTGATGGCACATGATGGCAAGGCCACCACCTCCGCAGCAGCCTCAGTGAGCCCACACTCTGCTCTGCTCACAAGGGACCAGCAGCAAGACAGCAGATCTGGAGCAAATGGTGTGTTCCTGGGGGCAGAAAATGCAGAGACTGGAGACAGACCTGCACTGTCCTTCCCCTCCCACCCACTGCCTGGTTCCAGCCACCAAAGGGAGATCAGCTCTGTACACAAGCACACAAGAACCATCTCACTGTCACAGGTAAAGAAAAAGAAAGAAAATTAAAAAAAACCCTGCAGTGATAATTTAATTGTGAATTCTTGGTGGTGGAGGTGAAGCATAAACCAATAAACAGCAGAATCACATCTGATAAACTCTGCAGATGTGAAGTGAGTTTGCTGCATGGAGGAGTGTGTGGGATGATGAAAGGTTTCAGAAGTACCTATGCAGGAAAAAGACTGTGGGGAAGGATAAACTGGGCACTGAGAATGGTTTTAGGGCAGATTTATGCTTCAGTTGTGATGCTCTCGCCCTTCCCCATGGCAGGGGAGGGCTACAAGACTGACTTTACTTGCAGGGAAAACACACACACTGGCATCTTGGTGGATACAGGCTGGCATCCCAGCAGGTGGACCCTGGCATTCCCAGCAGTGGCCTGGCAGGGGCCAGAGGGTGAGACCTTGTAATAACCAGCCCTGCTCTACAAGTTCTTTTGGTTATCTGCAGTTGGGAGCACACCCAGCTTCAAACATTCCCTTCTGTGTAATTGAATTATTTAGAGGCTGGCATGGCGGGATGAAATAGACTTTCTTCCTATTTTTAGGTTTCCATCTACAGGGCTGGAAATTATAGCCATTAAAATGTTCTATTAGTAATGATATATAAAGGGGAAAAAACTGATCAGACTTTTCTAGTGCACATAGAGCATTAGAATATCATTAATTTTAATGATAGAGCCCCAAATTACAAAGCTATTACAATCATACTTAGAGTTTTTTGAAAAAAAAAAAAAGGAGAATAATTCTAAATTATGGCTAATGAGTGAAAAAATATTTAAATCATATTTAACGGACCTTAAAATTATAGTCAATATTGCCATGAGCTAACACTGGCTTTGGCTGGGTTGTTTTCCTGGTGCTACCAAACAGTCTTGTGTGAGGAGGGGTCAGGGTCATCCAGGAGGGTTTGGGGCTCTAATCCCACCACACTCAGCCCCTGCTACAGAATTCCCTACTGTTGTGGAGAATGCAGGCATTGTCCCACCTGTGGTTTACCTGGGAGATAGTACCCCTCTCCTTTCCTTTGAGGGACAAAAGCAGTTTCCAAGTGCATCAGCTGCTGAAAAAAACCACAATTACCAGCCTTGTATGCTCAAAAATAGCAGCATTTAATGTCCCTTGGAGGAGTGTAGATTTTTATCTTAGTAATTTATTTTTTACAAGAAAACTAAGGAACAAAGTCCTTTGGAAAAGAGGAAATTTGAAAAGAAAAGCCCTGAGACTGGTGCTGCACTGGGCAGGCACATCTCAGCTTGCTCCAGCCGGAGGGTGCAGCTCTTTCCATCACCAAACTCATCCATGGGTGCTGAGCTGGGGCCCGGGCACCAAAACCTTCCCTAGTTGTGCCTGGGGGGTTTCCATCTCAGTCCCAAAGAGGATGAAGGGGCTCAGGAGCAGAGCAGGCATGGGCAGACCTGCCCAGGGAGGTGCCAGCAGCCAGCCCAGCCCGTGCTGCCGTGCCAATCCCTGCCTTTCCAGCTACTTCTGCCTTACCTGGTCCTACCCAGGCTCAGCATGGCATGGGAGAGAGGGAGTACAAGGAAGGAGCAGTGCATGTAGACATCTCTCCAAGGAAACCCTACCTGCAGAATCCCCCACTAATCCACTTTGCTGGCTGCTGTCTCTGAGCTCCACGAAACATCTCAGAATCCCTCGAATAAACACAAGGGCTCATAACGGTTCACGCAACATTAAAACTATTTTCCAGATACCTGATATTTGAGGTATTGCAATAAAAGGGTCAAAATATTTGCAAATTCATTAGGCTGCTGCCTTAAAATTGCTGCTTCATTAAGTGCAGTGGAGATGGCTGGTGACAGGAGGGGCAGCAGAGGGCCCTGGAGATGGGATGTACAGTGCTGATAAATGGCTTCTCTGTGGCTATTCCAGAGCTGGCAAGGGGGAACATGCCATCCCATGCTGGAATGAACCTGGCAGTCAGTGGGAAAACTCAGGAACTACCTCAGCCAGAATAAAACATCACTGGACCTCTGGAGAGGGGCTGCAAGCCAGTGGACAGGGGCAGAGAGGGGGCTGTTGGGGACACAAAGCCCCCATGTCCTTCTTCGGTGTGGCCACCAGCCTCAGTGCCCCAGGGGTCCCTGTACTCCCACCCCTCAGCACTGCAGGAGGGGTCCCTCTTTTCTGGGTGTCCTTGCACAGCCCTGCTGAGGCTGTGACTTGAGTGCAGGGGCTGTGGGCATCCATGCTGCTCCTCCTCCCTCTGGCAGACTCAGATATTCCCACGGGTTGATCCAACCTCTCCAATACGTGGAGAGGAGCCAGTTTCATGTCCTGCATCCCCAGCGTCTTTCCACTTACTTCACTTTATATTCTGCTCTGGCTGCAGGTAGGGGACTTGCTGTAAGTAACTGTGCTAAACCACTGGCTCTTCCTCATGGAGAGGAGGGAGGATGAAGACAGACTATTTTCTCTGGCCAAGGGAACAGAGTCAGCAATTCCACTTGGCTGAGCACATGGGTTTATGATGTCCCTGCGCAGTGCTGAGCAAAACACCCGGGTGGCAGGAGATGTATAATGCTAGCTGTGGAACAGTCTATTTTCTAAATGGAAGCTTGCTATTTAAAACGAAAGCACTTTAACACTTTGGAAAATAGGAAGGTCCCCAAAGCTGAATTTCTGAGGGCTCATTTTGCAGCTTCCAAAGGAGCAGAGTTCATTACGGAGCAGCAGCGAGTGCCGGGTGGCTCCAGTCCAGGCAGCACTTCGCTTGTGAACGTCAGGCAGACCCACAGTCCCAGCCTAGTCGGAGGCATCACTCACATCCTGAAAGTTAAGCACCTGCTTAACTGAGTTTTTAGTATTACATTTGTTTTGGTTTTATTTTTAAGACCAAGACTGGCTCTGGATTTGCTCCCAGACTCACCCTGTCCCTGGGAGACAGCCAGAGCCAGTGTCCTGCTTTCCCCTTTGTCCTGGGGGCTGTCCCTCGGGGTCACAGCTCTGCCCTCAGACTTCTCTATGCTCATCCTTGTTTCACAGCTCCATGGTGCTTCTTGGTTTTGGGAAACAGAGGCTCAGATAACTGCCCCTTGCTCCAGCACATCCTTTGCAAGATGCTTCTCTTGCTGCTCCCACAGTTCAGTGGTTTGGGCAACACCTCAGGGCTGCACCTTGTCAAACAAACAGCTTTTAGTGAAGAGGAGGGTGAAGATGATACTCTGAAGGATGCAGGTGGGTGAGCAGAAAGTGAGGACTACCCAGCCATCAGTGGGGGCAATCAGAGGGTCAAACCTTCCCTCCCAAGGTTCAGCAACCCTAAACACTGGAGCTCAAGATGCCAAACAATGGGCAAGGGGGGAGTGGGCATAAGGAAGCCAGGGTGACTCAGGGGCTCCTCATGGTGCCAATCCCCATCTTGCCAAAGGCTGGCTCAGGGCAGAAGCGGGTGGGGGGTCTGAAGCCACTTGAGGACAAGGTTTGTACCAAGCTTTTCACTCCCTTGCAGGGTTGAGGCTCCCACTGTTGTCCCTCCCTGTCACAGCACCTCTCCCCAGCGCCCTTCCCTGTGGAGCCACACGACCTCCCTCAGCACCAGTGTCCTTGTCAGGGAAGGAAACAGCCAGCCTCCTGCTCCTGCCCTTGCCTCTGCTGGAATCGAGGTCAAAGCTGGTTTCCAGGGGATGCAGGTGCTGCAGAGCAAGCTGCAGGCTCAGCCATCACCTCCTCCCTGGCAGCTGCCATCCATCCCAACGCCTGCTCCAGATCCGCTCCGGTTTGCCGGGCGGGATCCAGCTGGCACCGCCACATCTGCACACGCAGGCTGAGCTTCACCCAGGCTATCTGCTTGATCAGATTTATGTAGCAATTCCAGGATGAGGTGAATAATGAAAATTACTCATGAATATTTCATTTTTATAAATCACATAATTCATACCTATTCACAAATATTTGCTTTCCCTTATAAACCGGATGAATAATTTACAGAATTTCACAGCAAATATTTTAAAGAAAATATGAAATTCATTGACTACATTAATCAACAAATATTATTCAACTTACATTGGCTTAGGTTGCTGACAGATAAATTCTGTGTTTATGAGAGGAGCTGGAGGAACAGGTGATATTTCCCATATCAAAACACAAGATGAAGCTTGTTTCTCCCCACAACAGTTATTTTCACACTTGCCTGCTCAGCCTTGGCCGCAGTGGTCCACAGCACTTCCCATTCCATGTCCATTTTTTCTTTGGAATATGGAAACCAAAAGGAAAGGGAAGAAGATAACACACCTTGCTTCCCTGCAGCCTCTGTGTGGGTGGGACGGGCTGTTTGCAGAGAGATGGGCTGTAAGGAATGAAACAGGAGCTTGTTGATACCGCTTTTACCAAAGCAGTGTTTTTATCTAGAGAAAATTACAGTGTCTCAGCTTTTTGAAAATTATTTCCTCCCCTTTTCCATTCTGACACCAGGTCACGGCAGCACCAGCAGGATCAGTCAGTGCACAGACTCCACTGGTGGTTAAAGGCAGACTGAGGAACACCACTTTTTGCACTGCTCATTCCCACAGCCAGGAAAATGTTAATTTTTCTAATTTTACAGTAATTCTCTCCATTATTGAGCTTATTTTTAAAATCAGCTGCTTAAACAGAGTATTAAGTGACTGCATTAATCCACCTGTGTGTGGATGATAAAGTGATTAACCTGATGTACTTACACCCTGCCATGGTTTGGTGACAGGGGTCCTGGTGGAGGCAGGGGCTGGGCTGAGCTGAGCCCAAGCACAGGACCAAGCTAAGCAGGGCTTGGCAGGGACACCCGCACCCCAGGTGAGCAGGGATCAGGGGCAAATGCTGGGTTTTGAGGCAGATCCCCAAGGAGCTGCCACAGCCCCCAGCATCCATGGGTGCTCACTGACCTAAAGAGAGCACAAGCTAATGTCCCTTTTTAGCATTCCGGCCGTCTGCAGCACGTCTGCTGAACTGCCCATCTGTAACATTTGTAGGCCTATTAAGAGGGAAATACAATTTCATAGTCACAGATAAGAGATTAGACAGATCAATTCTTCCACGGGAAAAAAGTGAGCACTGTTTCCAAATTTTTATGTAGAAGGTTTCTATTCTCTTGGCTTATTGAGCTGTGGGTGCTGCCACCAACTTTCCTGGCCATGTTCTCATTAAGAGAGCAAGAGGTCTGTGAGATAAATGCTAAGACTGGCAGTGGGGGATCTGGTGCTTGGGAATATCCTGAGGGAAAGTGGGCTGAGCCTCTCCTTGCAGCCAGTTGTGGAGCTGCTTTCTCCCTCACCCCTCTTCCCATCTGGGGGGTTTGAGCCCCCAGGCAGGCCAGGCCCCCCAGTGCAGCCCGTTCCGGTGGCGGGGAGCGCGGCGCGGGGTGTGACCGGCTGTGCTCGGCTGCAAGGAGAGAGCCTGTCAAAATATTTAGCAGCAGCACTGACGCTGCTACATCTGCTAACGGGGAGTCCTGCTCAGCGACTCCCAACAAACGCTCAAATACTAGTGGGATACTGGTCTGCTGGTTATTTTCCTGCCTGGCTTACCAAGCCCCATCTCAGCACCTCAGCCCTGGTGGCTCTGGAGCCCTCAGTCACTGCCTGAGCAACTTCCCAGCTCCCAGTCCCAGGGAAACCAGCTGTGGGACGCCAGCACAGGGCACGGGATGCTGCAGGGAAGAAGAGCGCTGCTCACTCCCACGCTGGGACCTCTTGTCCTGGCAGGAGGAGCTCTTGACTGGAAAACTATAGTTCTTCTCTGGGTAAATACATTTTAAAACCAGTGATTTATTACAGGGTATAATGAATTCAGTGCCTTTTAAATGTGACAGTGGGTAAAGTACATCAGCCTTCTGCAGGCTTAAATGTCATCTGTAAAGATCAGGCTTTTTCTTCCCTCCCCCATGCTTATGGGCATCCTTTAATTTACTGCTCAATTTTAGAGGGGCTTGTGGCAGCAGGGCTGGCACGGTTGTGGAGGCACAGCATCCCTGCATCCCCAAATCCCCATGTCCCTGCATCCCCAAGCCCCTGGCCACTGCCCAAGCCTGACAAAGGGGAAGAACACTCAGGGGTGAAGGGCTTGGGATGAGGAAAGCAGCACCCACAAAGCTCAGGGGGCCACTCAAGAGGCCTTGAAGGAGTTTCTGGATGGTGGGAACATGTTTCTTTTCATGCCCAAGTCAGCAAAACAAAACTGAATTACATGTCAATGTAAATTTAGAGCCAACCAACAAAATAAAATAGAAACAACAAAGTGGACTAGAAAATAGCCCTCAAACTCACTTAGTGTAGACATGACGAGAAGCTTGGACAAGGCTGGAGAAATTACTCTACAAAATGAGCACTTCAGAAACCAAATAAACTGTTCCAAAGACAGAAGAAAACGGGTATTGAGGTATTGATTGCAGTCACTGACCCAAAGCAGCAACGTACCCACCGTGCCTGCTCTGCACCCACCATCCTGGGCACCCTCCCCAGCCCGGGGTCCTGCCACCTCCCATTGATCAGGGAGTTACCTGGATGGACACCAGCACCAGGTCTGGGAGTTCACAGGAGGACCCGAGGGCTGGGAGACACTGCGGGGGATGCGGACGTGCCAGGCTTCATCAGGGAGGAGCAGCCTAAAATCAAAGGAAAAGACAGATAAGAGCGGAAGGGAAATCGAGGGAGAAAGTGAACTGGAACACAAACCACTGACAAAACAGAACCAACAGCAGAAACACCATGAGTCAGACCCAGAGCTGCCTGTGAAGCTGATAGAGCAAAGAAGAGCCTTCACTTCCATCGTCCCCCAGTGCCTTTCATCTTTCGGGCCAATATTTCCTGCTGAGGAGTTTCTGGCTCCCTCCCCTTCACACCCCACCCTTCCCCTCCTCTCCCTGCCAGGGCTGATGCTGGCACTTTCACTCAACTGGCTGGAAAACAGCGGAAAAAGAGGGAAAAAAATTAAGGCACATTAAAAAGAATAGTCTTTACTTAAAATAGTTTAACTGGTGCGATTGCTGCCCAGAATACACAGAAATTTCACTTAGGAGTCCCCCCAGAGCCAGTGCTGCTGGCTGGCTGCTGCGGCACGGGCCCAGTGCTGCAGCCCCCACGGCAGAAGGTGCTGGGTCCATGTTTTTGGCTGTTTCCTCCCCTTTCCCCTTTGCTGGTGCCTCAGTTGGCTCCGAGGGGAATTGGCCACCCCGTGGCTACCTCAGCTTTCCCAGCACAGGTTTGCTTCCCACAGGGGGGAGAGAGGGGATATTGCTCTCCCTGGGAAGCATCGGACGCCGGGCTGAGAAACTGCCAAAAGCAGCAGCTGGTACAGAGTGAAAAATGAGGGGAAAAAAATAAATAAATGTTTTCCTTTCAGATTATTGAACCGACTGTAGTAAAAACTTCGCATTTAATATGCATGACCTGCTCCATACACTCCACTCTAATAAATTGGTGGAACATCTTGCGCAGCTGAATCATTAGGGGGTGGATGAAACACGAGGGGCCAGTTGTAAATGCAGGGGAAAATAAAAAAATGAAACTAGGCACATAAAATATGAACCAATTTTCTCATCTTGGCTAATAGATTTTTAAATGGGAAATCTGATCATGGATAAGCACTGAGAATATGAACAATTCAGGTGTTGCTGGGGCCCTACCTGGAGGCACAAGGGAAGGGTGAAGCGTAAGGAAGGTGACGAAGGGGATGAGCCCTGAAGAGCTGCTACCCTGGGAACCTGCTGCTCAACATTGCGCTTCTCAGGGCTCCTGTTTAAAGGTGTGTTGTACTTGCTGCTTCCTAATTACCTTGTATGTTCTGCATAATTTTGTTTTTAATTTCAGATGGGAAAACACCATAAACTCACTAATTAATTACTTTTTAACCCCAATGTACCAGCTGAGGCACATGCTTTGCTGTACAGCCTCCCCTGTGCATGGAAAATCATCCTTGGAGTCCAGTGCTGTGGCAGCCTCCAGCTGAGCAGCTGGATTTGCAGGGAATGTCACAAAAAACCCTGGAAAACAGTCGAAGGAGAGAATGAGGAGCTATGTAACCTGATTTTTGGCTACAGCAGCAGCCACTTACCAAATCAGGCCCTGGCACAGGCTACTTGGGAGTGGAAACCGCTGCAGAGGTGACATTAACCAGTGATTGATGAACCTCATATTCCAAAAGCCCACGAGCTGCTGAAAAGAAAGTGTTTAGAGAAATCTCAAGCAGCTAGAAGTACCTTTGGGGGTGTTGGGGGGTAAAAATAATACAATAAGAATGCAAAAAGAAAGTGGAAGGAGGCAGTGGTAACAAAACATTATCCAGTTTCTGCCAGTCCTGGTAATCCCAAAGCCACCATCCCACATCTCTTCCTGAAGTTTCCAGAAACCACAGTGGGTTTTGACACTCAGCCCTTCTCTCTCCACTCCTCCTGGTTTTCCTGCTATGTCCTTTCTCATCAAAAACATCCAGCTCAGGTTTACTTGGCTCCACCATGGTCTGTGTCTGATGCCTTTCTGGCTGATGGCTGGGCTGGTTGGTGAACCCTGGGGGAGAAAGGCTAAACCAAACCCTTGGGCTTCCCAGGCAGGTGAATGACTTGGCACGCAGAGCTGGAAATTATTCTTTCCTTTGTTTTTATGAATAATTCATGTTTTCATCAACTTAAAAAGCAAACAGGCAAACGCAAACATTAGGGTTTTTAAATGGGAATACACTGATGCAAAAACAAATACAGGTTCAATTTCCTTCCCTTTAACTCCTGGTGAATGATGTTAACAGGAAGGTGGGGACCCCAGCCCAGCTGCTGGAACCAGGGCCAAAGAGAGACACGTCTGGGTGGGGCATGCGGAAGAGGAGGGTGGGCAGAGTCTGGTGCAGGGCTTCCCCATGGCCACAGTCCCCATTGCATCCTGTGGGGACACAGATTTGGATGGCAGAGCAGGGCAGGGGTGACACGGGTTGGGATGGCAGAGAGGGGTGGGGGTGGTCCAGGGGTGCGTTGCTTGGGATGGTCCCAGGGACCATTGCCAGCCCCCCCGGCACCCTCCACAGCACACGCTGCTGGAGCGCCGTAAGCTCTTTATGTCCCTCATCCTCCATCAATCATTTTTTCATACAGTTGGAAGATTACAGCTTCTTACACACTACCTGCAGTCCAGCTTGTCACGGGAAAACTCCAGGGAGAAATTCACGAAGAGGTATTAAAGCCATCCAACACTTTCTCCATGGCAACTGGGACCGGTGCAAATCCCATCAGCCCTGCCTGGAGCGGGATGAGAGCACGAGAGCTCCTCTGCAGCTCTTGCAGGCACCCAGATAACAGCAGACAGAGGGGAAACGTCTTCATTAGCTCGAGATGCTTCCTGACTGAGATACAATAACACTTGATTAACACTGGAACACTTATGACTTGTGAAATACCTTGGCCTGAGGCCAAGCTCACTCTAGCCCTGTTCTTCTCCTCCCTCACCTGAGTGGTCTCACATCAAGACCCCCACACCCAAGTGCTGGGGTGAGGGAAGATGACGGTGGGCAGAGGGTGGTGGCTGCTGCCCACAGGACACCACCAGCTGGCCCAGCAATGAGCCAACATGGCTACTGATAATAATGCATAATTAATAACGTTATTACTAACTTAAAAACTCTTGATCTTTCTTTGTTGTGCTGAGCTCTGCAGAGTTGGGAGCCTCCAGACAGAGAGGGAGCCCCTGAGGCAAGGAGCAGATTTCAAGAGTTTCATACCAAAAGTTCCAGCCAGAGGGGAGCTGGAAGGTCTTTAAAAATAGCTCAAGGTCTCTGTGTGCAGACAACATTGCGAGCGAGAGGCATGTCCTACATATCCCAGCTCACTTAATCCCTCTGACGACAAAATCCCTGCTCGTCCTCCTGGAAGGTGAACTCCCCATCCACCTTGGAGAAGAACCTCTCCCCTTCATTAGTGCCTTCAGCCACTGCAACCAGGGCTGTTTTTCAGTGGGTGCAGCGACTGCCCCAGGACAGGGCACTGCCAAGGTGCAGGAGCCAACCAGGTGCTGCACCAGAGACAGGCTTGGCCACAGTGGCCAGCAGGTCCCCGCAGGCAACCACCCGGAGCCGTGGGGCAACCTTGGCCAAGCCACCCGCACAAAGCCCCGGGGTGAGGAGCAGGGCTCCGCTGGTGCTGCCCGGCCAAAACCTCCCTTGCCAAGGGAAAACAGTTGTTTGAACCACTGGAGCGAATCTGCAATTTTATTTCGACTCAACCTCCCACCAAACTGTGCAGGAACCAAACCCTTTGAAGTCTGCCATGTCCAATCCATTAGTAATCACTGTAAATCTGGTATAATCTCTGCAAGCATATTCTGCTCCCTACAACCTGCGCGGTGCCTGCATCAGGGCAGCTATTGTGTCTTCCCTTCATGCAGCATTTCCCTGCAGAAACATTTAAACAATAACAGTCTCTATTTGGTGCAGTCACTTTTGTTTTAGAAGACTACAGTCTTCTGTAACAGATTCAGAGCTTACAGGAAGGCCTGGATTTATGGCATGTTTTCTTTGCAATGCTTTTTTGTTTCTAATAATCCCTGTAATCCCCTAAGTTCATGTCAAAGCAAGAAAACTGTGTTCTTCCTACCCTAAACTTTGGGACAAATCTGAGAGTTCTAATGAAAAGGAGTTCTGCTAAAAAAGTGATTTAGTATCACTCCCCATGGCCTAGGAAGGACTTTTGATTTCTCTAGAGAGAGCTGGGATGGTCCATGGAGACAGAGAGGAAGAACCCATGTGCACAGGGAGCACTTGGGGGGGAGCAAGGACCTTCAGAGGCCAAGATACAGCAGAATTAGCAAAAAACAGCAAGTTCCCTCTTTATGCCTTTCTGAAGCAGACCTGGAGGGCAAAGAGAAGGTTTTAGGCATCTTTCCCCTGCAATGAGTTTTTCACAGACTACAAGGGAAACATTTGCTGCTCAGTGCTTGGGAGAACAGGCAACACAGCTACAGGCAATGGAGCCAGGGCTGCAAGACCAACAACTGCTGGAGATTCACCAGCTCTCACTGGGCTCCTGCTCTGCACCAGGCTCCTCCTCTGTCAGAGCACTTGTCTGTATTGATTTTGAGCCAAGCCCACAAGCAAAGCCAGTTTCCCAAAGGAACTGGGAATCTCCAAGGTTTGATACAGGCTCTGACGTTTCTCAGATATGTAAAACTTTTCCTGCAGAAGTTTGTGGCTTTGCCACGTGGCTCCACCGTGTCAGCCTCTCACACGGATGCCAGCACCAAAGTCCTTTGCTCCACACTGACAAACATGGGCATCTGCTCCTGCAGGATGCTCCAGAGGATTCCAGCAAGTGCTGCCCAGGGATGCTCAGCCCTGCTGTAACCCAGGGGCTTGCTGCCAGATGGGTCATTCGGGAAGGGTTTAATCAGTGGGATGCTGACAGCTCCTGCCCTGCTCACAGCCACGGCAGGGGGGCTGGTGCCAGCCCTCAGCTGAGGATGCTCACCCGTGCCTCCTCAACGTGAGCACCAACAATGGGGAGAGGGAACTGGGAAGGCTGTTAGTCCAAGTGACACACCTTGTTTTCTCTCTCGCTGACAAACGAGTCAGAGCTCCAAAAGCAATTTAGTGTGGGAATCAACATCCAAGTACCCACTGCTAAGGCTGAGGCACTAAATGAGCTGAGCAGAGGGAGGCTGCAGCAAACTCTGCTTCCAGGCACTTGGTTTTCACTTGACTTCCTCAGCTGGCAGCTCATAGTGGACTCGAGGCTCTCCAAGAGGAGCAGCTCTTTCCTCCTGTGCCAAGGACTCCAGCCAGAAAACAGTTTTTTCCTCCCCTGACGCTGCTCATTAATTTAGTTTGTTTTTTTCTTTTTTCTTTTTTTTTTTTTTAAAAAAAAACAACAACAAAACAAAACATAAAACCTTTTGCCAGTTCCCCAATTAGGATGTGATTATAAAAAGGAAAAGGAGGAAAACTCGAGGTACAGGGAATGCAGCCGAATCCCTGGTGTGGGCAGTGGTGATTGCCAAGACACCCAAAACACTTTTTAGAGGCAGTGTGGGCAGCTGGGCCACTGCACCTTTGCCTTCCTCCTCCTCCCCTCAGCATAACTTGTTCAGTGCCTTGCCCATGTTGATAAACTGGCAATAAAAATGCTCAGGGACCTCAAGTCAGACCGATTTATTTCAATATCTCTGACACAGTGGCCACAGAAGCTGAGAGCTGGGGAACCAACAATGCTATTTCCTAACAGAGAAGTGGCGAGATGTCTGGCATAAATTATGCTTAAATGCCACATAGATAATGAGGCTGCATCCAAGAAGATTTATCTCTCCTCTTCTTGCATTGAAAACGCTCTGAGACAGCAGGAGCTGTCACAGAACAACCTTTCCAATGGGACCAGGCCTCTCCAAAGGCATTTACCCCCAGCAATGCTACCGTATCCAAAGCAGCCAGCTCCCACCCAGAGCTGCTTGGACTTGATGATCTTAAAGGTCTTTTCCAACCTTAATGATTCTATGATTCCCTCCCTCATTCTCCATCTCTGCAGCTCCCAGACTAGAACACAAGTCTAACAATTGAAAATCAGAATATTAATGTTTGCCTTTTGGGGAGTAGTTGGATATGCCACTTCCAGTGAGGCAGGGTATCAATCTCAGTACTTTTAAGAGACATCTGAGGCAGTTCCCATCCTCACCAGGGTGATGGAGTTGGCGTGAGCTGTCTGCCTGGAGCCAAGAGCAAGGGGAGTATATTTTTCTTTTTTCCACTTACAAGGAGAAAACCACGCCTCGCACGCCTGCTCTGAGCGGGTCTCTAGCTGGAATTCATCACTCCTACCCACCTCCCTAGATTTAGAGCCCGCTCAGACCAGGTTTTGAGCGGTGGTTCCTTTAAACAAACTGCCAGGGGCATTCCCTGCAGTTCCTCACAAGGCACAAGCACGACCCGCGGAATCGGAGTTTCTAATGGTTCAAATCGGGCTCCGAAGCGATGACTTAACTGCATCCCCTGGGGCCCGGCCCGACCCTCCCCGGTCGCAAGCGGCTCGTTAGTTTGCGGGGTAAGGCCCGCACCTCCGCGCCAGCCCCGGGCCCCTCTGCGGGGGCACAGACGGTGCTTGGCCAGACGCTGCGGGGCGGGTAAGGAACGCAAACGGGCTGGACCGACGGCAGCCTGCCCGTGCCGGGCGAGATGTGACCCCCGGGGTCGGGAGGGTGGTCCCTCCGCCGGGGGGTGCAGCTTGCCAAGGGCATCCGCGGGTTCTCTCCCGACACTTGGTAAGATTTACGGGCAGAAGGAAATAGGAAATAAAAGGACGGCTCCGAGCAGGGGCTGCGGGAACGGCACGAGACCGGCTGCAGTAACGAGCTTTTCCAAAAATATCTCTCCTCCCTCGGAGACACTCTATTTTTAGAGCCGTAGAGCATCACGTCGGCGAGCGGCGGGGTCAACACTTCCCTTTACACCCTGCAACGCCTTTGTCCTTGCGCGAGGGATGTCGGAAGAGACAGGCCAGCGCGACCACGGGAGGGGGTGCTTGACGAGCTGGTCTCGGTGTGAGTGTCTGTAGGCACAGGAGGCGGGTATCACAGGCGTCGGAGAACATGAAGTAGTTAAACTTATCCGGACGGACCAAGCCCTTCTCACAAAAGAACTCGCCAGACAAGCACGTAGACGATAACATCGGTGTACTTGGGAGATAAGATGAATTTGCGTTTTTGATCTATGAAAGACACCCTGCCTTAGGAGGAAGGTGTGCGTGATTTGTGGGAGCCCACCGAGCCCCCAGCCCTGCGCAAACCTGCAACGAACAACGTCTCCTTCCTAGACGGAATCTCCCCGTCTGCGTGTCGGGAGCGAACGGAAAACGGGGCCAGCAGCTCCGCCGTGTTCCCGCCGTCCCGGGGCAGCAGCTGGGACGCGGTCCTCACCCCCCCCGCTTTCTGCCCGGCCCGGGCAGCCGGCACCGGCCCAGCACCGTCTATAATTAAAAAGCCCCGCAATGAGATCTCCGTGAATGAAACCTCTGTTCCCTGACTTCTGTACAGGATGTGCTCAGGCGCAGGAGGAACTCCCTGGATGCCCGGAGCCTTTTCCCCCCGCTCCTGCAGAATCGGGCAGGTTAATAATTAAATTCTCAGCCATCCGAGAGCGGTTCTAGCGATGGACACAGGGGAGGAGCGCTGGGGCCGCAGACAGCAAACCGAGCAAAATTAAACCTGTTAACAGTCCTACCCTAGGAATAAAAGCCATCATTTGCATGTTTAAACACCTCGGCTCACAGCGGCAATTTCCCTCTTTTTAACTTTCCCGGTTTACAGAATTTCCAGGATGAATAATGCAACGAGGCTCCTCAGCAGCTCAGCGGTGTGACAGGACTTCTGCTGCTTCCCTTTAAACCCGCACAGCTTCTGCGGGAAGGCTTTCCACCCAGACATCTACACACCTGCTGCCAGCAGCTTCTGCCAGCACCTTGTAAAGGAACTTTTCAACCGTGAAGATCTGGGAGGAGACGCTGCCTGTGGAAATACCCCTGCCAGGCTGCGGGCAGCTGCCTGCCGAGGGTCCCTGCCCACCCACCGCGGCCGAGACAACCTCCACAGCAGGTTTTAGTGCTTAAAATGCAAAGAAGTCACATCCACTCTGCTTGTCATGCTTGTAACTATCAATAAAGTAACAGCAAATATATTTTCCTGACTGATATGGAATCCCCCTTCCCTCAGTAGTGATCACTGGGACACCAGAAACTGGGACTATCTGTCCCCAGTTATGCTAATGGCATTCATGTTTCTCTAATAACACCCTAATCATTTTTCCATTGCTCACATTACAACCTGACAGGCTTCCTGTTTGCCAAAATTAAAAGTCTCCAGATCTCCATTTACAAGGCCTTACACCTCTTCCTTTAGGAATAAGCAAATTAGCTCACAAGGGGGAAAAATATTGCTGCCAGCCTGGTTCTGAAATCTGGAAACAGATTGTATTAAATTTGAATAATCTATATATAATTTTAAAGTGCCCTCTTGTCTGAAGAGGAAGGAGAATCAAGGTGCAAAGTAATCACACTGCAGCAGAGCAGCAGCCAAACCCAGCAGGGACGTGACTGAGCGCCCGGCCGCGACACCCGCTGCTCATCCCGTGCCATTCCCGGCTGTCCTTACCTGTCCTGCTGCTTCCTGACCTGCTCCTGCCTCTTCTCAAGCTGCCTCCCCAAAGGAGTAGCCCAGATACCAGTCCGGACTGGGCAGAGGGGAAGTCCCTGAGCAAAGGGAAGAGCTGGTGCTGCCGCTGCAGAGCAGGGACAGGGTTTGCCCAGAAGCCTCCTGCTCTCGTCCGCTCTGGGACACTTCCCTGCCTTTCTCCTCTAATGCAGATCCAGAGGGAAATGCAGCTTTCCCTGGGCTTGTAGGTTTTGCTTTGCAAGAACAAAGCAAAGCTTTTCTGCTCCGGAACAATACAGAGAGACAGGAAGAAAGAAGGCCTGAAAGCGCTGGGAGGCCCCGTTCCCTCTACTGGGGTAATTTATAGCCACCCCCTGCCAGCAGAGCAGCTGAGGGTGTTTTCCCAATTTCCCTCCACCTGTCCCGGCTCCTGCAATCCGTATCCTCAGCCGAGGGAACTGCAGCAGGTTTGTGGTACAGCAGGACCTGGCCCAGACCTCCCACCCCCAACTGCTCAAAAGGGTTAACACCAACAGCACATCAAAGAGCTCGGGATGTTTGCGAATTCTGATACAAGTGAGAAACTCAGTTTGGGGGAGGCTCCCTTTGCTGGCAGCCCGGGCCGGCAGTGCCAGCCCTGCTCCAGGAACATACGTTTTCTATCAATGCAAATTGTTCACTTGCATTAGAAAATAAAATTATTTCCATTTATACATGTTTAATGAGAATTTCAAGAGCGCTTAATGCAGCTAATGCTTCCAGGCTGGGAGCAGGCATCTGGAGCTGGAGAGTTTTGCTGTGCTGCTGGAGCCTGGCCCTGCAGCTGGCCTTGCCACCACCACAGCCCACATCAGACCTGAGAAGCATCTTGGTCCCTCAGCTCCCCCTGCCCACGTGCCCACAGCAGCAAATGGGTGGGACAGCCCGAACTACCAGAAGTTCCTCTTTCCTCCAGTTTTCCAGAGCCCTGTACTTTCCCTGCTCCCAGGACTCATTCGCCAAATCACAGGATCATCATTTGAGCAGAGAACAACCCCCAGATGGGCTGCTGGTATGAGGAGCCAGCGATCAGGAGGGTTTCAGAAATGCTTCATTCCCTTGGGAGCGGTGGAGGTGGCTGATCCATCCCGGGATGCGGATTCACCCTGGGAATGACAGGACTCAGCACTGTGACAGCTCGATGCCACAGCAACCCTGGCTGAACAGGAGCCTTTGGATCTTAAACTATTCCCTTTGTTTTACGCCGTGGCTCTGCAGCATGCAGCTCCTCATCCTATGGCAGCCTCAGCTGGCTGTGGAAACCAAATATTTTGAATTTGTTATTTATTCCTGTTTTTCTAAAGCGTGTTCTGAGTGAATAATAAATATGTTTTTTAAGGCAGACAGTGTTTCTTTCTGTAATGCACAAGGTAAGGTGGAAACAAACATGTTTGCTTTTGCTCCTTCTATTTGTACAATAGCAGTAGTTGTGGTTTTAACAACAAAAAAAATGTAATTACCACCCGTGTTCTCACAAGCCCTAATTAGCAAAATGTTTATGCATACACTCAAACACATTTCTGCTTGGAGGGGGCTTTAGCATGGGCCCTGCCAGGGCAGCAGGACAGGGCCTGCCCTTCCCCACCCCCCCTGCACTCATCAAAACTTGGCATTGGGCACCTTGAACACCTGCTGGACACTTGGCTCCCAACTGGAGCAAAATTTGGCTCCCAAAAGAGTCACACCTCCCCACAGAGGGGACTGCACGGGGTAGAACACAGGGAGAAGGGTGAGGATGGATCCACGAGCACTCACCCACCCTGTGCAGATGCTGCGTCTCCCATGGGAACATCTCCCAAGGGAGCATCCTGGGCTGCTGGAGGAGGACACGCAGGTCTAGTCCCTGAGGAGCCAGGGCAGGAGCTGGCAATGGCCCCGAGGCACAGCAGGCACGGGAGGTTCCTGCACTGTTCCTGCACTGCCTGCAGCACAGCACGGGTTCACTGCAGCTCCCAGAAGCCAGAGCAGGTGGGACAGGGCTAGTGGCAGGTGCTGAGGCTCGGCAGGCACGTGCTCATCCTGGGCTCTTCATCACATTTACCTGGATTTTTCCAAGCCAGGGAACATTGTGCCAGTGAAAATCCAAGTGCAAAACACACCTGGCACCTGCAGCTCCCAGCCCTAATCCCAGCCTGACCACAGCATGATCAAGGCTTTAAAAAGAACGTTACTCACTCGCCCCTAATCGAGGCTTTGCTAATCCAGAAGGGTTTTCTTCTTTTTTACTTTTTCCCTCCCTGTGTATTGGCAATAACATTAGCTCAGCAAAATCATAATTAAGATAAATAAATAAATAAGCAGTTTACTTATTAAGAAACTGCAACCTTTTCATTGAAATTTACCGGGTGTCCCCCCCCTTTGACTGACAACTCCTGGTGCATGAGACAGAAGGAAGGAAGGAAGGAAGGAAGGAAGGAAGGAAGGAAGGAAGGAAGGAAGGAAGGAAGGAAGGAAGGAAGGAAGGAAGGAAGGAAGGAAGGAAGGAAGGAAGGAAGGAAGGAAGGAAGGAAGGAAGGAAGGAAGGAAGGAAGGAAGGAAGGAAGGAAGGAAGGAAGGAAGGAAGGAAGGAAGGAAGGAAGGAAGGAAGGAAGGAAGGAAGGAAGGAAGGAAGGAAGGAAGGAAGGAAGGAAGGACAGGTCCAAGGCCAGGGTGGAGCAGTGTGGCACAGCCTCTGCTTTCTCCTCCACCAGTGGGACCAGGCAGACCCCAGCTCAGGCTTAAGATCCCGATGCCACTGCTGCCCCCAGGGAGCTGGTCCCATCCTGGGGAGGGTGGGCTGCCAGCCCCCACATGCCTGCATCCTCCTGCATCCTGATCCAAGGGGCTCCAGGAGCACTCACCCACAGCAGGGAGCCAGAGCTGTGCATGAGCTGCTCCATTTACATAAACTCTTGTAGTCTTACCCTCAGACTAAGACGATGTACTCCTGTGTCAATCCTGTAAGTAGCTGGAATTTAATTCCTGACTTCATATTTCCCTGGATGCTTATTTATAATGAACTGAAGCAAAAATATCATCTTTCCCAGCGGAAGCAGAGTGAGCAGCTTGTTGCAGGTATTCCTGGAAGTGCAGAGTAAGCCATCAGGAGTCTGTGAAGTGTCCTCCTGGGCTTGCTGTGGTGGGACTTGGGAGCCAGTGCCGGCCCCGAGCACTCACCCAGCAAAGGTCAGCACAGCCCAGTGCAGCTCTTGACTTTCATCTGAGGGCTCTGGACACATGGCAAACAAACCTGGGCATCCCTCATCACTGGGCAACAGGAAAAATCATTGATTTACTCCAAATCAGCCTGGAAAGGGCCAGACAGACAGCCTCTTTCTCCTCCTGAGTCATCTGTTTTACCAAACAAAGTCACTTGCCAGCCAGCACTTCAAACCTCACCACATCCTCCACATCACCCTGAAAGCACCACAGCCAAACCCCAAATCCCTTCAGGGTTGCCATGAGCCACCCCAGAGGGAAATTACCTGCAGGTCATTAACAAGGGACTAACAGCCTCTTGCTTCTCCCACCCTTCCCCCTTCAGTCATAGACAGGGTCCAGCTTTCCAGCAGCCTGTGCACTTCCAAGGAAAACACCAAGTCAAGTTCCCCGAGCTCACCCCAAGGGGAAAGAGCTGCTGTGCTTGCCAGAGAAAACGTCTCGGTGTTTCCCCAGGCACTTCCCCATCTGCACTGCTCTGTTGCCTGGGATATCTTACACTGCAGTATTAAAAAAACATGGATAATCATTACTGTTCCCCAGCATAACAGTTTCAAGAATCAGCATCCCTACTTTTTGCAAGAAACATATCCCCAGGCAGCTTCCTTTGCATATGAGTGTACAGAAAAAGTTAAAGTGAGAAAAAATTGTATCAGCAAAGCACACCCATAGACATGAATTATTTTGAAAATTTCTGAGCATCCCAACTCCTTGCAGTAGGTTTGAATTACAGAGTTATAAGCAAGAAGTTCATTCTGATCCTCCAGGCTAAAAAGTTATAATTAGTGCCTGCACCATAAAACTGGCTTTTAATTAAATAAGGCTTGGAAAGGAGGATATTTTGGAGGTCTCTCCCTTGCTTACATAAGGCAGCCGGCCCGAGCGGCCACCACTGGGGATGGATGATGCCAGGGGAGCCATAACCAGAATTTTAAAGAAAGGAAAGAGAGAAACAGGAAATCAGGAGAGCTGTGAGCCCCGCAGGGAGCCACTGGGTCTTGGGCATTAGTGGCCTAAAGAGCCTTTTCAGACAAACAAGCTGGGAAGGTGGGTGGTGTTGGTGAGTTAAGCTGCATTTCGGGATCTGCAGTAGCCTGGGTTACAGCAGCAGCAGCCCCAGCACCCACAGCCACGCTGGGCACAGGAGCAGGACTCACTGGAGACAGAGTTCTTGTGTCCTGCCTGGTGGGACCCAGCCCAGGCCACGCCAGGGAGGCAGCAGCCAGCTGGAGGCCACTCTTGTGCTTTCCAAGCCTCCAGAATAGAATAATCAAATTTTGGGGGTTGGAAAAGACCTTTAAGACCATCAAGTCCAACTGCTAATCAAGCACTGCCAAGGCCGCCTCTAAGCCCACTTCCCTCAGCACCACATCCACACAAACCCCCCAGGGATGGGGACTCCACCTCTTCCCGCGACGTGTCCGCTACGTGTTGCCCGTTTTACAAGGAGCTGAGCTTATCCAGGAGGAGCATATGCTGCAGGGCGAGCGTGGGAATGCCACCTCTCACAGTTGTCTCCCTCTTTGCACTTCAAAAAGGCTGCAGGGAAAGATGACATATGGCACCTCAGCTCACGGCAGGGCCAGGGAAGAGCAAGCAGAGCATTCCCAGGGAAGGCAGCGGCTCCTGCCGGGTCCCCCCGGGAGGTGGGTGCCACCAGCTGCAGGCATGGCATCCCCAGTGCCACCCCAGCAACACCCGCCAGTGCGGGCTGATCAAATTAGCCAATTAACAAGCTCCTCCTTATCAACGCCCAAGCTAAACCTCTAGTTCTTCAAATATGTAATTAAAGCTCACTCTGGTAATTATAATGTTATTCCACTCGAGTGAAGGTGGAGCTCTGGCAGGTGCTTAAATAATGTGGTCGTTTCCACTTTCTCTCCGCTCCTCAGCAGAGCTGGGGCAGGTGCTGGACAGGGCTCCTGGACTGGGAATGCTGAAGGCAGCCCTGAGGCAGGTGGCACCTCGGGAAGAGTAAAACTCTCCCACTTGCTGTCTCCAAGAATAACAAACCATGGTGAGAGGTTTCACAGGAGTGACAGGAATGGTGCAATCACAAGGAAGGCTGTGAGCACACACACCTTGCCTAGCTGGAAACTATTTTTCCCTTAATAGCCAAAATTATCTGCCAATGCCTTCACTGTAATATTCTATAAATATTTGCTGTTCACAAAGCGTGATGGTCCCTCCTTAATCACTGCTCTGCTCAGTGGGAAAAGAACTTTTCATCCTGAGTGGAGCCAGCAGGCGAACCCCAGCAAACCCACTGCTGCCCCCAAAACTGCCCCAGCGTCCACAAGGAAAGGCCGAAGCCTAGGGAAGGGTGGCATGGCTTTGGGGAGAAATGGGAGCAGGGCTCTGGATCTGCCTCTGCAGCTGCAAAGCCTACGTCTGTGGAGAGTGGGTAGTGCCTGTGTGGGCTGTGCAAACTGGGATTATGGGAAAGGCAGTTAAAACCCAACCTACTTCTATGCCATTGCCCCTTCTCCGGGGGGAGCAATCACTGCTGAGGATCTTGGCAAAAATTAGTTCCTGAAAGATCTAAGTAATCTTTCTTCTTCTGCAGCAAGCACTGGGAGTGAGCCTATAAATCCAGTTAGTCACACTCGCTGGATTACATTGGACCTTGTACTTCTGCTTTTATTAACAAGATTGTTTACTATATAAGAAGCTTTATATAACTGTGAATCACGGGTGATTTGTGGGACTGCACAGATGGGAGTTGCCAACCATCCATTTTCTCTGGGCTGGCCTGAACCTCCTGCTCCCAGCCCATACCAAAAAAATAAATGAAACCCTTACTATGGTAATTATATGTCTGGCTCTAACTGACTCCAGTGGTGCTCCCAGCATTGGATTTAAGAGCATGATATTCCAGTTTAATGTATGGGTCAGTTTCAGTGCTGACACAGGGATGAAGTTAACCCCAAAGAGCATTTTCCATTTGTGTCCTTCCCTTGGGGATACCCCTCAGGTGCAAGGGGAAACATGCCCACTCCCACCCAGCAGGCAGGAGACCACTGTGCCCTGAGCCCACCATGGCTGTGAAGGCACAACAAGGTAGTTACCAACAAGCTCATTTACAGAGCAAGCCCTGGGTGCGAGGTGACAGACCAAGGGAAGCAGCACTTGGCATCTCCACCAGTTCCCCACCTCATTTCAGTGAAGGGCTGATCTTTAAGGAGGAGTTTGTAGAAGTAACACAGCAACATTAATTTAACATTAATTTGCAGTTTTGCAGTGAGGTGAAGGGACCTGTGCTTCAGGGAGGCTTTGGGGAAGTGCAAGAGGCCCCTGTCCCCTGGGCTGGTAGGGCAGCTTCACACTGTGCTGCCAGGTAGAATTCCCCCTGCAGAGCAGAACAGCTTCAGGATCCTCATGGAACAGCCTGTGCAGCTATTTATTAATGCACTAGATTTAGACCACGGATTTAGATATTGACTGAGTCTGAGCCTCCAAGCAAGGAGCGCTAATTAGCACATGCAACAAAGAGCCAGCTTTTAATTAAACACAGCTTATTGAGAAGGACCTGTTGTAGACAACGCTCCTCGTAGGAGAGAAACATGTGCAGGGGAGTTTCAGCACAGGAACAAACCTGGAAGGTTGTTCCAGGACAGGGGTCCCACAGCAGGAGGGCTCAGCCTGGGCCAGGGCAGCCCCCAGCTGAGTACTCCCACTGCTGGGACCCCCTGCCTGCACCCCTGCTAATCATCAGCCCTTTCTTGCCATTGCAAATAACCAAACAAGCGCCACAGAGAAGAGAATAATATTAATATTAAAAAGGCATTGATAGTTTTAATCAAGCTTTGGGGGGAAAAGACAGCTTAACACGGCACTTTACACAGTTGATAAAATGTTTGACATTTACTGGTGCCTGTAATGAATCTTGTCTCAATTTTCTCTTTTAAAATGCCACTCCAGATACTCTATCTATCTGTAGAGTTTAAAAAGCACTTATCCAACAAAGCGTTATCATGACTGAGAACATTAAACAGAGGCTCAGCAGGGCTGGCCTGGCTGCTGGGTTAGCTGGGACCCAAGTGAACAGTGCAGGGGGCTGCAGCAGGAGGGGGGAGCCAGGGCAGCTCCAGCCCAGCAAAACAAAGCCATTCCCAATGCCATTCCCAATACTATCCCCAAGCTCCCTACTTGTTCTGCTTGGTTTGCTGCCAGGACACAAGCTTAGCTTGTCCTATGCCCCTGGGTAACTCTTGTCCTCTGCCCCCAGCCATGTCCTGCCTTTGCCCCTCTCACCAAGGGCAGCCCAGGGCTGTCTGCCCCAGCATCAGGATCCCGTCACCAAAAGGAGATCCAGCCCCAGAAAAGGACTGTTCTCCTCTGCAGCCTCTCCTCCCCTCCCTGTGCCATCAGGGAAATCAGGGAGTGCAGCCCTGGCAGAAAATTGGCCTCAGCCTTCAAAATCCTCCTATAGGTGAGGGATAGGGAAAACTCACCCCCACTGGAAGCAGGGCTTAGCTCTCTGGCAAAACCTCCTCTGGGCACTGGGATGTGGATCGGGCACTATCCTGTCCTGCCTTTCCCTTCCATTACACTTACATTTTGGCACAGGAAGCAGCAGCGATGTGGGACAGACTCACCCAGCAGCTCCAAACTCCCTCTACACCAGGGGTTTGGTGCTTTATCCACAGGCGGCTTTTGTCTCCTGTAAATCCATTGGATCAATCCTGGGTACTCCTGGGAGGAGGGATCCTGCTCCTCCTCTGGAAGGGCACTGTGGGGAGCAGCAGCAGCAAAGCTGCCGCGGCGCAGCCCTGAGCCCTTTGAACGGGTACTCCAACCTCTCTCTGCTCTCTCTTATTTTTATTTTTTTTCTTCAGACAGAGAAAATGAATTATTCTATGGAAGTCAGTGCCTGTCTCAGGAGCCTGGTATAGCAAATTAGGTTTTAATAGCTTTGAAATTGAGGTTCTTCAGGTCAATAGGACAAGATTCTGCCAGTGAAATGACAGACCCATAAAGGGAAAAAAAGCAAATATTTTGTTACTCATCAGAGAGTCACACTCCAAAGATAGCAGGCAGTGGCTTAAAATACTGCTGTGCTCTTCAGGCTACTGTAATGTTTAGTCATAAGCTCCTTTTTTCTCTTGTTGTCTGTATTAGCTTTGGGAATGGAGCACTTGGCTTTCCATCCTCGGACGTGCCTGGGAATTCCTCAAGTCACAGCTGGAACTGGAGTTTGCTGTGAAATAAAAGCCTTCTGCTTTTCCTGATGGCTTTACAGCCACTGCCTGTGAGCAGGAAACCCTGAGGGTGCCCCTGACAGTAAGTGCAGGAGGGGACAGAACCTGAGTCACCAGTGACAAGTCCCTTCTGCTGTCAGCTGCCTTTTGGGAACCACCCTGGTACCAGGGGAGCACCTGAGAAGTGAGTTCTTCAAAGGGGAAAAATGCAATGAGAGAGAGAGTCACCAATGTGCTTTAAATGGAGAAGCCTAAATAAGCTACAGATAATGCCTCGTTACCACAGAGTCAGGGCTGGATCCCCCTTATATTAATTAAAACCACAGTAAAATCAATTCAGTGAAAACCAGGTGACCCCTCAATGCTTTTTTTTAAACAGATCAAGACTAACACAGCCCAACCAGTGAAATCACTTCTGCTCACACAGGACAAAAAACTTTTAGAGAACTTCTGCCAATGAGCACTGGAATTATTTGACGCATTATTAAAAGGATGAATGGATTATAATTATTCCTAATTTCATATTCAGAGATCATTACCATCCCTAAGAAGGGTACACAGGAAGCCCTTGAGAGGTTGCAAGTTACTTTAAATATTCATAGAACTGAGAGAAATGTCTTATGGCTCGGGGGGGCTGCAGAAGGGACAGGGTCTCCAGCCAAAAGGAAGGGGCAGCTTCTCCCTGAAGGAACATCCCAGCTCTGCTGCACCAGCCACCTGGGGCCCTTATCCCATAGCACATCAGTTCTCTTGCCCTGCTGCTGCAGGAACGTATCCCAAAGGGCTTTCCTGCTGTGCAAGGACAGGGATCCCGCTGACCTCTGCCGACAGCAAATTTCCTCTGGTGAGCACCTCTCCATCCTGAGCTTCCACCTCTTCGTGCTGATGCCCGGGGCTAATGAAACTCTCTGGAGGCTGCTGAGGGCTGCAGGAGCTGCTGCCTCCCACCAGCTCCCAGGGGAATCTCCCGGCTGCATTTTTATGGCTTTTTATTCATGAGGGGCAACAGGTCGTCCCTCCCACATCCCACGCTGAGGCTGGAAAATCCGCAGAGCCAAGGATGGATTCTCCTGGTGTGCTGAGCAGCTACGAGCCTGCACAGGCAGCACGAGCAGGCAGGACACACAGGCAGGACACACAGGCAGGACACACAGGCAGGACACACAGGCAGGACACACAGGCAGGACGAGCAGGCAGGACATGCTGCTGCCTGGCACCTCATGCTGGCAGGATCCCTTAGCAAATGTTTCCTTTTGGGTCTTTGTTCAGCCCTTCTCAGGGAAGAAACCAAGCTCAGAGCCTCATGTCAGCACCTACAGAAGCAATCTCATCATTGCCTAAGCCAGAAGCTGTCTCCCTCTCCTCCAACCTCCACTGGCACGGGAACTGGAGGAATATAAACGCTTGCTAAGGAGATTTTTAATAATAATATGAAAAGACCTGGAAACATGCTATTGATGCAAACTCATACCCTGAACACTGAAGCAATCCCGTGTCTGTCTCATCCCAACCTGCCTGTCCCTGAGCCCTCCAGCAGCAGCAGAGGGCAGGCAGTGGGGTTTAAGGCTGGCAGCTGCCTCATTTACTCCAAAACTCATTTGCTCTATCGACCCAACTGATAAACCTGGAGGCGTTAAGGACAGCATCGGCCTCCCCACCATTTTCAAGGTGCTAATCACTGATCCTTGCAGTGACCTCTGCAGCAGGACCAGGGATGCTCCCATGGGACATGGTGGGAGCTGCTCTGTTCCCACCACAGGCAAAGGCACGTGCAGCA
Organism: Apus apus; assembly: GCF_020740795.1. NCBI lineage: Eukaryota > Metazoa > Chordata > Aves > Apodiformes > Apodidae > Apus > Apus apus. Next base: position 644,106 of record NC_067301.1, read on the forward strand.
GGGCCAGTGATTTACACCCTGAATTCCACCCACCACGCACACTCCCTGACGTATGGAAATGTCACATTACTTTAAGTATTGCACCGAACTTCTGTCCTCCAATCAATGCCCAATTTCCTTCCAAGGATAAAGCTGTACATTATTTTTGGCTGACCAATTCAGCTCAGGGCACTCTAATTTTCCCCCGTGCACTCAGAGGACAAATGCTTCACCGTGACTGCCTCAGAGCAATGACAGAACAAGCACATTTCTAATGGCTGGCATAGCACATACAAAATATATTAAATGCATTAACTTTGGCACTTGCTGGGTCTCAGGAGAAGCTCTCAGAGCTGCTCATGTGCTTTGCCTCTGCTCCCCTGGCTCTTTTCTGCTCTCCTCTTCTGCCTGGAAAATTCCCAGTCCCTGTCACTGTGGCTGGCTGGAGGTCATCAAATGCTCTGTTGGCTCAACACCCGTCTCCATAATGGCCCAGATGCTGGGATGAGTACCTGGCTGAACTGCTGGGCACGAGGCTCCTGGAGGAGCGAGGCAGGGACAAGCTGGTGGGAAGCCACCTTCTCATCCCCATGCCAGGGTGAACCAACCAGTGGGGCAGGTGCCCCTGGGATTGCCTGGCAGGGAAACCTGGGGGGGCTTTCCCTCCATCTGAGGGGGACAGCACCAGCACTGACCCAGAGCAGCCACCCACCCATCCCTGAGCTGCAAGCAATGCCCAGGGCTTGACTCCAGGCACACACAGCCCAGGGTTTTATGATGTTTCCAATAAAAAGCAGTGCTGCAAGATAACACCCTGAGGGGCATCTGCCTCCTGGACATGCTGTGGCAAGGATGGGAAAATTGCCCTTTGTCCTTTGAAAATAAATCGGAGGGAAGCCCTTTATAAGCAGGCAGCCTTCTCTGGGGGCTGCCAAGGACTTCACAGGCATTGCCACGAATAACAGTTTATCTACAGAGTTTCATTCAAAATGAAGCCACAGACATGGCCTAAAATTATGGGGACGCTGTGAAAATGGTTTTATAAACTATGGCTTTTTCCTCTCTGCGCAGCAGCGATGTGCAGGCCAGACAAAAGCCAGCTGGGACTCCAAACATAATAAATAAGTCAGCGGAGCTGATAAAAATAAAGGATGAAATATAATTCAGCCATTCAGTGACAGATCCCATCTTAGCTGTGATCTAGGGTCTGTTGAAACTGTCATTGCTTCAGGAAATTAAAGAATGAACCCATTAGTAAGGATATTTAAAGATGTTCATATTAAGATTATGACTTACCAGACTCAGCCCGTGCAGGGAACACACTTGGCTCCAAAGTCATTTTTCAGTCCCTGTTCAGTCCCGCCCCGGAGCCGCGGGAGGTCAAGGCAAGCTGGGAGGGAGGCACCCATGGGTGACTGGGCCAGGGTGGAGGATGCAGCACCCAGAGCAACTTGGAGGTTGTCATGGCAAAGGGCATCACTGGTCCCAACCTTGAGAGAAAGAACAAGTGAGCAACAGGCCCCAAGAGGGGAACCTCAGGGGCTGCCTTGTGTGGTTCCCCAGCATCGCAGCGGGGCCGGCACGGACACATGAGCACCTTGTACAGACACACCCCAGCACCTGGCACAGACACCCCCCCAGACACACCCCAGCACCTGGCACAGACACCCCCCCCCACAGACACCCCCCCCAGACACACCCCAGCACCTGGCACAGACACACCCCAGCACCCCTCATGCTCCCTCAGCTCTCAGGAGCCATCGCTGCCGCTTCCTCCCACTTCCAGCTACCAAAGCAGCCCCCGCTGTGGGCAGCACTGAAGGAAAGCTCAGGCCAGATGCCAACCAGGAGCAGCTCCGGAGCAGGATGGGCTGGAGCTGGGAGGAGGTTACAGCTCCCAGCCTGCATGGCGGTTCGTGCTCGTCCGCGCTGGGAGGACGAGGGGATGGCAGTTAAAACAGAAAAACTATGGTAAAGAAAGGTAAAGGTCTCTAGTCCTGGTATGTTGAAACACTGATGGATAATTGTAATTAGCTTTCGGAATTTTTAATTATAGAAGGGTATAAATAATCACAAAGCATCGCTCTGCTAATGAGAGTCCTTGTGCTAAGAAATACAGGGATGCATTTGTTAGGGAGACTTTGAAAGCTCTGCTGTTAATTAGGTGTCTCACAGCCAGCAGGGTTTCAGGAGAAGAAGAAACATGTATACATTTAAATCAGGCTCATTGTGAGAGGTATCCAACACCAATTATGGGATAGCAGAGTGCTAAAATGAATGCACTTCATAATTAGAGCAAATAAGTAGATCTGAAAGGCAGAGAGGAGCTTTTGCTGCTTCGTTGGGTGCCTGTCAGAGGTATTTAATGTTGGTCAGGACACCAGGGCAGAGGAGAGCTGACCTGCCTTCCCTCTGCTGGGGAACATCCCAGGTCAGCTCAGGGCAGGCTGGGATGAATCAAGGCTTCAGCAGGACATAACAGCTGGGCCACATCCCCCAACTTCTGCTTGCATTGGCAGGGAAACAGAGATGCTTAATTAGCTGAGTTATGCAAGAAGGGGGAATGGGTCCCCACCCACAAAATGCAGTGTCCCCCCCCCAGTTAGAAACAACAGAAAAGGGGATGCCACAGACCAGAGACCCTTCCAGCAGCAGGTGCTGCTGAACCCCCTGCTCCCTCCCACCCTTCCAGCAGCATCCAAGCTCAGAAGCCAGCAGAAAGCTCAGGCCTCTCCTCAGACCCACCAGTCAGATTCCCACCACCCTGCCTTAGATTTTCTTTTTCTGACTACAAATTTCCAGCCTTGCCACAGGAATTTATGTAAGTAATTACATTTAGCTGGTATTTGGCTAAATCTAATGAAGCAATGATAAACAGCTCAGCATTTTCTTCCCTGATGAATAATGAATATTAATTTGACTGTCAAAAAAGAACTTCTGCTCCTTGCAAAAGTTTGGATTTCCATGTTCAGACTTGGGGACAGGATTTCACCAGAAAGGATGGCTTTTTGGGAAAGCTGCCTCTGTCCCTGCACATACCTGCAGAGCTGTGGCTGCCATCCTGGCATGGCTGGCACCATCCTGGCAGTCACTGGCCAAGTGAGGAGGTTCTGCTGCCTTGAGGACCAGCCAGGCACTGCTCAGTGTTTTGGTTCATGTTGCCTCACAGAGAAGAGCAGACTTTGCTTTAGAGGGACGTGTCCCTGGCAGTGTGGCCACAGTGTGACAGGAGGGCAGGCTGGACACCCACCCGGGGCCTCAGTCCCCACTTCACCCTTCAGTCCGTATTTTTTGGGCAGAAACCAGGCTGAACATGATGGGCTGTGAAGACAAGCCGGGCACAGTGACACCAGGGACCCCCTCCAGGCAGGGATTGCTGCAGGAAAACGGCACAAAATTCTGCTGCAGGTTGCTTTCCTCCACATCAATGCTGCCTCTGACACCATGGTGCATCTCCACGCCTCCCTATGAAACAAAGACAACCTGTTATACTCTCTGTCCCACATGCAATGCCTGACTTTTAATTACTTTTCTCACTGCTTGCTAGATTTTTTTAATGGCTTCACTACTTAGTTTGTATTAGTTTTCCATGTGTGGCTGCAGCAACTGCCAGGTGATGCCTTTACAGCTCAGTGTCCCCGCACCAGGGCGGGCAGGAACAGGCAACTCTAATTAACATGGCTGAGGCTCAGCAGGAATTTTATTTTTCAGACAGGATGTTGCTAACGAGCCAGGCATGGGCCAGAAAGCCAGCCCAGTTTGCAGCGAGAGGCAGGTACACCTATACCTCTGGTTTTCCATATGGTCTGTTTATGCCTGGCCTAGGCATTAAAATGTACCTCACTATGGACCATCTGCTGCCCCTATTGCTGGGCAGGATTTACCGTGGTGTAACAATGACAAATACACAGTGAAGGAAGGAGCCTGAGCCCAGCAGGGGGGCCTGGCCTGGTGATTTCAAATGGACTGGGGGGAGAGAGGCACTGCCTGCACCTCAGCCAGGCTGCAGGAACACGAGGGGTAAGTTGGAAGGGGACTGGAAAAAACATGGCAGGGTTTACTGCAAAAACAGACACAAAACTTTGCATTTGGCTAAAGGAAGGGAGTCCAGCATCTCCCTGGGAAGGTCCCAGAGCTCAGCAGCAGCCCGACAGAGCCCATCTCTCCCCTTTAAGATGAAAAGCACTGACAAATACACCCACTGAGTGGTTTTAAGTACTTAAACATACTAAGACGTTTTCCTGTATTATTGAGCTTCATTTTCCTCAATCCAGGCTTCCCAGCTCCTGAGCTCCAGCACTTCAAACCCACTTTTCTCCCCAGAGCCTGGCTGTGAAAGAGCCGCTGCCGAGTATCACTTAGAACAAAAACGAGGGGGAGGAGGAGAGGGTATTCTTGCCTATGCAAATACAATGTGCATTCAGATTCAAATAATATTCTAGCAACTGGAATCTGCAGCACTGGAGATAAAAATGGTAATGAGATTTAATAGCTCACTGTGATTTCCTCTATTGAAATCAACTCCAGGAGGCCGATATTGTATTGGGAGACATTGGATCCCCAGTCCCACATCAGGGAGGGAGAGGGATGGGCATCAAGCACCCAGTTGTGGTGGGAGTGTGGGGCTGTGGGAAATGGTCACTACAGCCACCTGGCCATTAGACCAGCTACCACTCATTAATACACTTTTAATCTTGATGCTGCGAGGGTGTGAAGCGTCCGTAACATTGTCATCTTAGTGCTTGGAAAGGGTGGACTTCTCCTCTGCTGCTGATGAGCTGGAAGGGGTGTAACTGGCCAGAGAAAAGCAGGAGCTGCCTGACAACTTACTTAATTTAGGAAGTGCACGTGGTACCACAGCCACACACTTACCCAGGGCTCCAGCACCACACCAGCTCCTTCCCCACAGACACACACAGAAATCCAGACCTGTCACCACCTATTCCCTGAAAGAAAAGCACAATTGGACTCATTACTGAGATCACCAAGAGCAAATCAATTAATGGTCCTACCTCACTCTTGTGTGATGAGCCGCACGCACAGAAGGAATTACAGGGCTGGGAATGAATGGCCCCTGCAGCCACACCCCATCCCTGGAGCCACATCCCACATTCCCAAGGACACACAGCCCAGCCTGGCTGCAGCAGAGTGAAGTCCCTTCTGTGGTGGGGCTTTTGGTGCCAGGGTCCAGCACACCCTGTGTGCCCTGATGAGCTCTGGGCACTTGCCAGGAGCCATCTGGGTCAAACAGCAGGAGGAAATCTCAACATCTTCCTTCTTTTTTTTTCCTCCAAGAGCTCAAGGGTGAAAATTGAACATCAGAGGCAGGGAGACGTGCTCCTGGGCTGATTTGTGAACATCTTGTTGAGACGTCTAGGATCAGATCTGAAAATATTTTAGTGATGCAGAGAGTGATTCAGAGAGTCAGCTGGGTTACCCACCCCTCGCTGAGGATGTGATTGAAATGTTTGTGGCTGAATATCATCCAGGAAGAGCAGAGCAGTCACGGCCGGTGTATAAACTGTCATGTTTATATCCCAGGATCTCTCAGCCCTGCAGCAAGGCTGAGAGGAGAATTCATCACCTTCATACACGCTCACTGGGCTGCTGTGGGGCTCTCTCATCCAGCACTGCTCCCTGATTACAGCTGAGGGATGGGAACAGCCCTGACCCAGCCTCACCCACAGGCCTGGTGCAGGCAGGAGGGAGAAGATGCTAATGGGAAATGCCAGGGATACCCCACAGCTTAGGAGAAGATGGTCTTTTTTTTTTTTTTTTTTTCCAACATGGCAGGTTAACTGGAGCCTGTGGGTCTGTCAGGGCAGCCAGCTGCCTCCAGCTCTTGCCCCAGGGTCCCTCTACCACGGTGGGCACAGCAAGAGCTGTGTGTGCTGCCAGGAGAGCCCCCTCTCCACAGGCACCTCCAAGCACCTTCCTGAGCTGGTTCTGCTTCCTCTCTGGCTGCTGGTGTGCTCAGCTGAAGCAGAGCCTTGTTCCCCCCTCCCTGGCTAGCCAGCTGCCCAAAGACAAACCGTCCTCCCTTGGGGTGCACATTATAAATGCTTAAGCAAATTAGCCATAAATAGAAAACGCAACATATGGGTCTGTAGATAATGTTTCATTATAAATTATCATATTCTCCAGGGAGATACGCCTCTTCCCTTCTCACCAAAGACTTTGTGTTTCTTCTGTGCAGATTTTCAGTTTCTTTTTTATTTTTTTTTTCTGGTAACTGTTTCTGACAATGATTGGACTCAGTAGTTGATTTCCTGGGTGCACAAACTAGGACATGAAACTCACTTCTGCAGCAAATCCTCTTGGATTTAATACTCTCTCATTAAAAAAAGTTAATACAGTTGTGATGAAAGGTGTCTGAGTGAAAGCCCTGCAGATTAAAGGTGGCTGTTTATCCTCTGAGCAGGACAACACAGCCAGCTCAACAGCCAACCTTGCTCCAACCCATCGCCAGCAGTGATGCGGGATCACGGTCCCACTTCTCCACTAGATTTAAAGGAAGTACTTTCCAAATGAAGGATGCCTGTGAATTATTCCTTCTGTATAGCTGATCCCTGAAGTTCCTTTCTCCTGCTTGGGTTGAACTGCTTCAGAAGAATTTGCCCAGTGTAGAGGGATCACCTTGGCCTCCCATCCACCATCCCAGTGCCTCCAGCCACCACAGACCGCAGCAAAGAGCCACGAGCACCAACCTCCTCCCAACAGTACCTAGAAATTGCATCATTCTCCATCCAGCTACAGGGTACTTGAAAGAACAGACTCCCCAGACAGTCCAAAATTCATCTTCCACATCTTGAAAATTGGCTGGTTTGGTGCTTTTATATGTATATTATGTATTATATATATATAAAAAGCAAAAAAAAAAAAAAAAGCTGTTATTCCATAGGTTTATTCCCACGTTGATCTGGAAACCAGTTCCCAGTGGAAAGTCTCAGCTTGCTCGGGGAAGGCGAAGCTCTTCTCACAGAAGGGCTGGTGACAAGCTGGGGCCTTCATCACTGCAGCAGAAAGAGATTTTTTTCAGAAAAATTAGTGCATGTGTAAACACAGACCTCGTAGGCAAGAATCAGCCAGTAGGTTTTATGACACATACAGGTGCATATGGATGTATGTCTTCATATAACCCAAAGTGAACTAATTGAAGCACTTCAAATGAGACTGTTATAGACTGAGAGACTTACATGCTCTAATTGGAGAAAACTTGGCACTTGCACCTTGAAGTTAATTGATGCCATCAAAGCACTGAACGAGTCCTGATTTCAGTAGTTACAGTCCCACCTGGTGCTGCTGCCTCGCTGTAACAACCACAGGCTTAAGGGAAAGAAAATGGATAAAGTAACATCTGCTGCAATGCAAATATTTGGGAGGATTCTGGCAGCTCATCCCAGAGATGTTTCTTGGCCCAGTCATATGTCAAAAATATCCACTTGTGGCTTGTCAGCATCCTCCTTGGCTGCTGGTGGGATGCAGCAGGCATGCTCAAGGGAGGCTTGGCAAGCTCACAGTGGCTATCTGGCCCTTTCTGCATGAGCCAGTGGTGGCTATAACAGCCCATTCTGGGCCAGTCTGCTCCACCGTGGCACCCAAGAGCTGCCCAGCCCTGCACCCCAGCATGGGGATTCATTTGGGTGGATCTTATTAAGTGCCCTTGAAGCATCTCCTGGAGGCTTCAGCCTCTGGTTTAGCCCTCTCAGAAAGTTGCCTGTCAAAATTCAAAGCCAGAAGGAAAAAAACCACCCAAATGTAGCTAGAATCTCACTCATCATGCAGGACAGACTCTCGCCAGCGGCGCTGCTGGCAGGGGGGGCACAGAGCCCCCCTGGAGCAGCTCCAGCCCCGTTACAGTCAGTGCAGATCCAGGCACAGCTTCGCCCGGTGGCGGGTGGTGCCTGCCACGTCTGGCAAGGCTTGGAGAAGCTTTTTGCCCCAGGAAAGATTTACCTAATATTTACCTTTCCTCCGTGGCAGCAAACACGAGGTCGAGCTGAGCTGCCCCTTCCGCATCCCTGGCTGAGATGAGCATTAAGCAAATCAGCTTAGTCATTTAAAATAAACAACAACCCCAACTTCCCCTTGCCAGCCACACTGCTCTGGCTTATTGTTCCAGTCAAAAAACCAAATATTGCCCCGAGGCCTTGGAGATAAAAAAAAGGGGAAGGGAACAGCAAAGGCAGGGAGAGGGAAGAGCTGCAGCAGCGGGTTCCTCAGCAGCAGCGGGAGCTGGCAGCAGCTCTCCCGCGGGCTCAGGGGAAAGATGCGCGGCCCAGGGAGGGAGTCACAGCGTCCCCGGGGGCTTCGGTGCCCTCCACTCCTCACCGACCTGTTGCTTTTATAACCTTGGACTTTTTTTGGTTTGTGGTTTTTGTTTTTTTTTTAAATCCATGGCTGATCTTCCCGCTGCAGCAGGAGGCACTTTATGTAAGGAGCGAACAGACGTGAAGGCAATCCTGAGCACGGGCAGCACAACCAGCAGCAGCAAACCGACCAGACCCAAAACCCTGGGAGCCTGGATCCCGTGGGGACCAGCTGATCCCCTCCGGACGTCCCAGCGCACCCTCTGGAGGCTGGGACAGCGATGCCCTTCGCACACAGGGAAAACAACGCAAACCCCATCCCCTCCCTGTGCCCGCAAGAATTCCCCGTTCCCACGCGTGGGCCGCTTTACCACGGCACGGGGAGGGTCCCCGCGCACCGGCAGCTCCTGCGCTGCAGCCCGGGAGGGCGCGGATCCTGCGCGTCCACGCAGGGTACACACAGATTAGCCCCTTTCTTCAGGCCTTTCATTCCACACCTCTTTTTTTTTTTTTTCCCTACATAAGTATAGGTTTACATGAGAGGTAATTATAATCCTTTGAAAGCTCTTAATGCAGACGAGACTGAGTATTATATTTGTATATAATCATAAATAAAAAGGGCTGCAATAACCCCCAATTAGCACATTAAACCACTTTGAGGACTTGGTTTATCACTCTGGTGTAAACAAGACCTCCAAGAACACCTTGTATCGCTGCAACAGCCCTGATGGTCTCCCCTGCAGAACCAAGTTACCCAAAACCCTTAAAACCTGTGCTTACCCAGAGCCAGCCATGGATTTTTCATGAGGATGAATTAAACATGGGCAATGCTGTTCCCTCTGCGGGCACATCTGGTGTCAGGCAGGGAGGAGAGGGGCAGGGGGCACAGCCTGGCACCCTCAGCCCCAGGAGCAGCATCGCTGGCAGGGAAGGAGCAAAGTGGTGGTGGGACCAAGGGAAGAAGAGCAGCAGCACAGCTTTGCTCTCACCACGGAGGCACCAAAACAAGAGCTCAATAAAGGCACCTCGAGGTCAGCAGAGGAGGGGGTGGTCGACCCCCAGGCAGTGTCTCAGGGGCATTGGTCAGTCCCAAGTGGGAGGTGCCAAGTTTGTGTTGATTCCTGTAGGGACATGGGAAGCAAACAGACTCAGGCCTTTCCCACAGCCCTGATTGCAAATCCCCAGGGAGACTAATTTTCAAATGATCTTGTTAGACATTGTTAGGAATTGATATATTTGCATAGCATGAATGTTAAAGCTCAGAAAGAACTCAAATGCCAATTAGAACCACAGCGTTATTTTCCCCCTAATTAATCAGTCATAAAGGAGCAGCTCCAGGTGTTTTTCCCTGACTGAACACCAGCAGAAGTCTATCATTATTAGTCTTGATGACCCAAGTGCCATCACCATACGTAGATTATTTTTTTTTCAAGGTGATGGAAGACTGGAACCAACTCAAGACATGAGGCAGGAGCACAGCAACTCCTGAAGGATCATTCCTGTAGCTGGGAACTGTCACTGGGATAATGCTGGCTTGAAATGCAGCCACTACAGCAGCCAGGGACACTGACAGATGGGCTTGATTTCCTCCTCCTCAATTTAAAACTGCACTGAAATTTTCCATTAGTTCATTCTAGCTTTTTAATTCTTTCATTCTAGTCTGCAGAACAGGCCAGGAGAAGAGATGATGATTTTATGTTTGATAGATATGCATTCTCTTAAGAAAATAGTTTCATCAGATGTACCAAACCCCTACTTTGGGGTGCTAACCCTGCCAGGCCACCAGGCTGGGGCTCCTGTGCTGCACTCTGATTTGGAAGTCCAGGCAAATACTAAGTCCCAGCTGCTCCTGAGACCTTACACTGCATAAAGTCAGCAACAACACCTGGAATTCCTTAGTAGAAAACAATGAGAAAGTGATGAGTCAAGCAAGACCGGGCCCATCTCCAAGATGGAGCTGATGCAGTTGCTGAGAAACTTCATGCTGGTGTTTGGAGGCAGAGAAATACTGCACCCGGCTGATGGGGAAGCCATTGGGGAAGTAAAAGACGTTGCAAATAAAAATGAAACGCATGGGTTGGGATGTTAGCAAACAACAAGTATCTGCTGCAGCAGGGAGGATCGGTGCTGATGAGCCTGCTCTGCATCTGGGGTTTGTGTGAGCAGCTTCACTGCAGCCCAGCACCACTGGCAGGGCTGGGCTGGGTGGCACTGGTGGGCACAGACATTACTGGGCATGGGATCCTGCACCAGGTGATGGAGGAAGCCAGGAAGGAGAACAGGGGCTCCCATTCCAGGCTGCTGGTGCAAAGACAAAGCCCTGGGGTTGGGGTGACCTCAGGCAGGAGCTGCTGGGAGCCATCCCAGGGGAAATCAATCCCCTCTGCAGGGATGAAGGACCCTGCAGGTGCCATGCTCCCCAGGGTGGGATGAGGCCCTTATCCAGCTCCTACAGGAGCTGGCACAGGATCAGCTCTTATTAGCAGCACCCAGTCTATGCATCCTTCTACCAAAAAAAGCCACAAACAAACCCCAGACTAAAAATATCCTCCCTGGGGAGAAACGTGGACAGAGCTTATGCAGATAAGACAGAGAGTGAGGAAGAAGATGAAGAAGAAAACTGTCCTTCAACTTAAAAGGTAGTGTTTCAGATATGCTGATTTTTAATACTTTTGAAATTCTCGAATAAAAATACAGTTAAATATTAATCATATTGCTATTTATAAATGCATACATAATTAATAGGAATAATTAATGTAGCAAGGATTGGTTAAGAACTTTCTTCTAAATATTTGCATAGTGAAACATAATCATGTTTTGATGTGAAAATGTCAGAAACACACTGGAGTGTTTTTACATTCTTGAAATCAGCAAAACTCACTGGGAAATACCAGCCCTGGGAAACAAGTGATTTCACCTTATGCCACTTACCTTCCCACTTCATTCCACTTACCTTCCCGAGTTTCTGTGCACTCTGTTGCCCTAGCACAGTAATGCCATTGGAAGCAAGAGCTGCTGACACAACGTGTTGTATTTTGTTGTTATTCTGGCCTAAGAAGATCAGGATCACACGGTGCCCATGGCCAGGGCAGCCGGAGCAGCAACGCTGCTGCTGCACCAGTGCTGGGGTCTTGACCCTGCACCTGCTCCTGGCTCCTCTCTGCATTCCAAACTGGCAGGTGGTGGGATGAGCAGCCCCAGATCCTGCTGCTGTGCAAAAGGCTCCAGGGCAGAGATGGGTGTCAGCCCTGGCTGGTTTCCAGGCCCAGCTCTTGGCAGGACCTAGCAGTGTTGCAATGTGGAGATTTGTGTGCCCTTTGAGTAACCGGCTCCCTTTCTGTGAGGAGTTAATTGCAGCTGCAAGGTGCCACTGCAGGCACCTCTCCACCAGGGCAGCGAGGCTCAGGAGGACCTGGCACTGTGGGGCTGGGACAGGGGATAGTGCCACATGCAGCCACACAGCACCATTCCAGCACCCAGCCGAGGGGGCAGAGCACAGAGCTCATCCAGCTGCCTGGTAACATCACAGAGCCTCAGTGTTGTACAACTTGTCAGCCTGGCCCTGATAAGAAGGTGGCATAAAACACAAAGAACTTAGTAGAGCATATGAAAGACAAGTTTCTAAATCATCAATTTTACCCTAATGCGATCTTTATGCGGATCTCAGCAAGAGGCTGGTCCCTGCAGCCATCAGTCACCCTGAGAAATGAAACTTCCCCAAACTTTTGCACGTTAGAGAGAGGTTTGCAGTTTGGTTTCCGAGTTTGCTTGCTCTTTAAATGCATAACATGACAGATTATGTCTAAAGCCGAATGCTGCAGAGGTCTCCTAACTTCCTGGAAGATTCATGGCATAGCTTCTCCATGTTTTTTGAAGAGGAAAGTATAGTTATTTATTGTACTTTAAGTGAGAAACAGCATCTTACAGCAATTCCCTAAAACAGCTCTTCTGTCCTAAGGCACTTACCATGGGTATCTCCTGCTCAGCTTATACATTACCATATAAAAGTGAAAACAATGACCTTAAAATTCGGACATCTGTCTCTGGTGGGTTTTTCTTTGGTTCTCAGAAACAAGTAACAGAGACAGTCCTCCCTGAGGCCTCTGCAAAAAGAAGGAGTTATTCTGGCTGTCTCTCTATTCCTGCCAAAAATCCTTGGCTGTGTCAGCGCCCAAGGATCTCAAGGCCAGCCAGGCCAGCAGTGCCCTCCACGGCTGGGCAGCCACTCCCAGGCCAGCCCCACAAAACCCAAGGTGAGATTTTTTTTTTCCCCCCAGATCCCAGCACTTGCCCTGCATGCCCAAAACAAGCAGGACACAAGCTGCTGCAGTAACCAACCCATCCTTCCCATCCCTCCTCTTCTCTTCCTCCAAAAGACGCAGGTGATCAAAAAGGGGGTAACAAATGAGCAGTCAGCATTTGTGCTTGAGATGTATTTAAAAAGGTTAAAGCAAAACAGATCAAAACATCCTTTATTCAATAGCCATTTCCCCAAAGTAACAGGCTAGCCCATAGGTAGAAATCAATGTTCAAAGCCTGTACCAGTTTTCAGAAAGATAAATGCTGTGTGTAATAGTTTGCAGCAGTGACTGTTCAAGGAGCTGCCCTTGGTGTACACAAGGTGCTCCCAGTGTTTCCCAATGAATGCACATGCCTTAGGAAGGCAGCCCCTTGACTGAGGAGAGATGGGCTAGAAAGAGAGAAAACAGGCACATGCTTGGATGGGGAATGGTTTGAAGAGGGAGCTTTTACAGACACTGTCACTTCACCTTGCAGCTGATGTCCTGGGTTTGCAAACCCACATGTCCCCAGGGCAGATGCAGGGAGGAACAGGAGGGAATGGGGCTCCCACATGAACTGAGGCAGCTGGTTCCCAAGGATGCACCAAGCCCAGCCTCCCATCCCGTGGAAGGACTCGTGCTGGGACCAGCACAGCACCAGCTCTACCTGGGGCATTGCTGAAGCCAAGTTCTGGTGACCTTCTCATGTCTTTACACTAAAAAAAAAAAAGAAAGGCAGCCTGTAGCTTTGACTTGTAAGGAAAATATTGCTTTTGTCAGGCATGGCCTTTTGATATTTTTAAAAGGTGATGGCAAGATGTGCTCGCAGCAGAGCCCCACATTTTTTTTGGTTCCAGTTACAAGAGACCCAAACATTGTTCATTTGGGTGGAACCAGAAACAGAGGCAACATCTCCTGCCCACACCTGCCTGCAGCCCCTCCTGCTCTCACTGGAGGACACAGCACTTTCCAGCCATGACACCAGCTCCAAGCTGGTGGATCACACACCCCAAACCCTGGCCAGAGCCCCCATGCAGCCCTCAGCTGCCTGACTGCCCACACAGGAGCTGTGGGACTCAGATCCCCCCTGGCACTGCTCCTGTGCACTCCCACTCAACACCAGCATGGCTCGGCTTTGGATGCTGCTCCAAATGGAGATCAGGGAGAGGACATCACCATAAAAAGTCTTTTCGTGTTAGCAGCTGCTGCAGAGGGTGTGTGGGTGGCACCCCCACACCAGCACAGCCCCAGCACCATCACAAACCCACCATTGCTTCGTGCTGCCCCTCTCCAAGAGGAGAAGTGATGCCAACAGGGCTGCAGTTCCTTCATTACTCAGTGCCTGGATGTCTATACAGAAAGCAGACAAGGGCCATGGACTCTTGCTTCTTATTTCTTAGCAAGCATCAGGGGTCTATTTCCTCATCTCCCAAGCTCTCCCAGATTCCAGCTTTGCCCAGCCCTGCTCCCTGCAGCAGTGCCCCTGGTGATTCCTGTCCCATGGAGCTGCTGCCTGCAGGGCAGGGACCAGCTCCAGTACAGCACAGACCTGCAGCAAGAAACAATCCTCTCAGCCCACAACCCCCCTGCCTGGTTAGCTCAGTGTTTTCAGAGCTAAAAGGACTTATTTCTTTCTTGATGGATCCCAAGTACGATAATTGTGTTTGCTGTGATAAAAAGTTAAATTGCATAAAATTAATATTGATTCCAATTAAACCATTTATCTCCTTTCACTTTTCAGCTCCACAAATACAATTATTGCTTCATACCAAATAAAGTTAAAAGGTGAAGGTGCAGCTTGTTCTCTGGATTTTCTATTTCCCCTACTCCCTGGCTCCCACTCACTGGCAGCAAAAGGCAACACCCCAGCTGGCACCTCCTGGAATGCTCCCGAGCATGAGGATGTGCTTCCCAGCCCAGGCTGGTCTGTGGCACAGGATCCAACCTTGGATGTTTGCGTGTGGGATAACAGTGGGCAAGGTGGGGAGAACACACCCAGCAGATCCAGCTCCTGTCCCAGGACTTCAAAGTCAGTTCCTTCCTGCTTTCTCTATCCCTTCCACGGCCTTCTCACATTGATAATTGGAAAGGAAGGAGCTATAAATAACTCTTGAAATTAAAAGGAGCATGTATAGTCTTGGCAGAGAGGGAGAATATCCTGAGGGTCTTGGTTCCTCTCCCCTACACTTATTCTCAAGTGTTTACTTTGAAATTTTTCATTTGTCTCCTCCAGGAGTACAGGCAAAACAATATTTGACAGCCCAGGAAAAACACAGTTTCTGTAGAGCCTTGTTTGCTCATGCCAGGGATGGGAATTGGGCTGGGTGGGAAGCAGGCTCAGGTGCCTGAGCTGGCTCTTGGAAGCAAGAGGTTCTCCACAGTGGGCCCAGAGAAAAGCTGCAGGTGCCCATCTGCCCTTCTCCTCTGTCCCTGCAGCTCACAGCAGACTGACAGCCCAGTCACCATCAAATATTTACAACCAGCAGAAGTACAACTCTTGCAGGATGAGGGTTTTGATGGAAAGGCAAAGCCAGACTTTGCTGCAAATAACTGACAGATGACATGCTGGTGCTGTGGACCAAACCTTGCCCTTGCTGGTCCCCAGCTCCAGCTCTTCCCTCCAGGAATACAAAAAGCAAGGCCTCAATAAAACCTCTGCCAAAGCATTTCCCAGCCCAGGATTGTCGGTCAGCACAAACCAGCAGCCAGGTTTCTTCAACTTTGAGTGTGCTGTAGCCTGCACACCTATCCCTGTCCATCTCAGCTCCACTCCTCCCCATTCCCTGATGTCCTGCCAAGGAAACAAAGAGCAGCCAGCTCCCATTAGCACCTCCCTGCACACAGCCAACTGCAATGCTGGAAGAGGGAAAGGAGTCAGGAGCTTCAAACTCCCGTTACATCCCAAGCTATTGCTGAGTTTGTGAGGGTGGTTGGCAATTGGGTCTCCTTCATCTCCCCCTAGATGGGAATCAGGCTCTGCCTGGAGCAGCCATGGAGAAAGCCAGCTTGGACAGGGACTCAAAAAAAAGACTCTGAAAGGATATTAAACTTTATACACCAGAGAGATCAGAAAGAGCAGCAGCAGCTCCGAGGCAGGGAGCAGGAGCAGGGGCTGCTGGCAGAGCTCGGGGCTGCGATAGCAAGGCTGACACAGGCAAAACCCGTCCTTGCCAGCAGGCACTGAGGGTGGTTATAAAATCAGAACCTGAACAAACAAACCAACCTACAGGAAGAAACAGCCCCAAGGACACCTTGATGCTCAGGAACTGGCCCCAGCAGCAGCCCTGCACCCACAGCAGCGTGGAAGGGCCCCGGAGGGCCCAGCTGCTGTAACCAAGGAGCAGGGAACAGATTCCATGTCTTTGCAGGCACAAACAGCTCCAGCTGATGGAACTGGGTGGGGAAGCCTTGTACTGGGGGCATTGATTAATTTTATCAGTTGTACATTTGATCACTCAGGCTTGGTAGCTAATTAGCACTCATGATACTCCTCTGCAATGGCATTAGGCTGCAAACTGTGCCAACGGGAGCCAGAAACAAACACATGCCCGGTTATTTCCAGTTGCTTTCCTCTTCTGCCCTCAGCCTGTGGAGGGGCATGTGCATTTTATTGACCAGAGAGATGTGGATGTAATCTCTCTGGAAATGCACATTAAAGGAATTTTAAAACCAGGATTATCTCTGTAAGTAGCCCTTAATGAGCCCTTGCAGCTGGTGCAATGCTTATGTAAATATTGCAAGTGAATATTTAAGGCTCTGTTAAATTTCCTATGCTGTCCATAAAGCATGGAATATCTCCATAAATCCTGTTGCACCTGAGAGTGAGGCTGAGGCCAGGACACCCTGCCCTGGCTGCTCATTTCTGGTTCTCTTGCTTTGCAGCTGAATTCTAGCAGCAAAACCTGTGTGGAAGCATGTGTCAGCTGCTTGCACTGAACTAGGGGCCATAGAGATTTCAGCTTTTCCAGTAACCCTTCAAAACAGCATTACAGTAATCTAACAGAGGCAGGAGAAGATGAGCTTCTCTAACTCAGGTGCTGATTTTTCTCCCTCCCTCAGCTGGGAGGTGCTGCCCAGGCTCACCTCCTGGCACTGTGGGGTTCCCTGTGCTCAACCAGAGCCCAAAGAGGCAGCCAAGGCTTTGCTGGTACCTGAGACCTTAACGGGAGGAGGCAACCAAAGGTCACAACTAACAAAAAACTTCTTTATTCTTGAAAGTTTACAAGCAAATACAGCATCAATGTCCTAGGAAGATTTAATGGGAAAAAAAATAATTTCCTAAACTAATGAAGTACTTGAGCTCTAGGGCAACAACTGTTAATGGTGCTTCTACCTCAGCTGAAGAGGCAAAAAAATCTGTTTAAAAGTAATTTTAAATATAGATTTGAAGATCTTTCCCATAAATCATGAAGTCAGATAAGAACTGCACATAATAACCTGTCAGATTACATAAATAAAACTGATTTCAGATACTCTAAGAAACACTTTTATTCCATTTGCAAGGCTGTAATTTTCAGAGACTTCAGCATCTGCATGAGACTGTGAGAATGCCCGAGCGGGCCAGCAGCTCCCCCGAACCTCCTTCCTGCAGCACAGCCGAGGAGGGGAGCAGGACTGCATCCCCCAGGAAAACCGGCTCGGGAGGCAGCTGAGCAGGGCGCACAGTGGGCAGGGCCCCTCTGGGGCTGCTCACTTCTCCAGAACAAACAGAGGGACACAGTTACCACCTCCAACGCCCTGATCTTTTCAGTGCTTTCCTAACTTTTTATCCATCTGTAACACTTCTAATTAACGGAGGTAACTAACCAGCGTTGCATGAACTCAAACTGAGAACATTACAGTCAAATACATAATTAAAAATTTCTGCTGCACTGGTTTCCTTGCGCGGGTTATGTGAGTTGCTGCACATGGTGCAAGTGCCGCAGCCCCAGAGCCCGCTCCGGGAAGTGCCGGAGCCGCCAGGAAGGAGCCGGGCTCTGCGCTCCCCTCCTGCTGCTGCCGGCACCCGGGAAGGACCCCTGACCCTGCTGCGGGGGGGTGCGGGTGCCAGGGCACCCCAGAGCGCCCGCAAGCACCCGGCTCTGCCGGCCAGCTCTCCATCTGAGCCCCTTTGGAAGAGGAGCCGGGAGAGCCGCCGGGATGCGGGAGCCGCCGGGATGCGGGAGCCGCCGGGATGCGGGAGCCGCCGGGATGCGGGAGCCGCCGGGATGCGGGAGCCGCCGGGATGCGGGAGCCGCCGGCTCCGCTGGCACAGACCGAGGCGCAATTAGAGCGAGACACGCACTAAGCTCTCTCTTCCCTCCTCAGAATCAACCCTGGGAAATGTTCCCCTGGAAGTGGCGGCAGCTGCCGCAGAGCAGCAGCCTGGAAAGGCACAGAGAGGCTGTGATGGGGACGGGCTTCCCGGGCCGCGCACGCCCTGGCAGCAGGGGGAGCCGGGACCCTCGGGGTTTGCGTCCCACCGAACACCAGGAAACTGCCACAGCTCCTCAGACAGCACCAGAAACCACGACACTCCTCCTAATGACTCACTTGCCTCTGTGCTGCATCAAAGCCATCAAGTGGGTCTCATAGCAACTGCCAGATTAGCACATCTGCCCCAGCAGGATTAGTACTGCGGGCTGGAGGGAAAGTGAGCAAAGCCACCTCTGAAAAGGGACAATTCCCCCTGGGAGACCACATACCTGCCAGGAACGTCTGCTGCCAGGCTCCAGGGGCTGAGCTGCAAGCAGCACTGGCTCCTGACCTGCTGTTAAATAACCTACCCCCCCAAGCTCAATCAAGCCTGGGAGCCTCCACCCCACTGGCAGCTGCTGTCCTCCTGCCTGCCCTCCTGCCCACCTGTGAAAGGGGCTGCCCCAGCCCACCCCAGGGACTGTGACCTACTCTGCCATGTGCAGGGCTGCTGGCAGAAGCTTCTCTTTCTGCCATAAAGATGTCCTGGATGCTGGTGGTCCCCAGCCCCTGTGAGGCAGCAGCCAGAGCCTGTGTGGGCTGGGATGTGCCAGGCTGTGGCTGTTTGGCTGCTACAGCTGATTTCCTCTGCAGGGAATTTCTTGCTCCATGGACCAAATGATGTTTCCAGTCCATGGCACAGCCCTTCTGGCTGGTATGTGCTATGGACAGGCTCCCTGTCCATCCCCACTGCACATGGCTGCCCCGTCCAGCTCCATGCTGTGCTCAGCCCCTGGTGCATGATGTGCTTCATGGTCACCATGTCCCTGCATTCCCATCATCTGCACGAGCAGGGGACAGGGTTTGCAGCACTACAAGTTTGCCCAGGGCTGTGAGCCCTTGTTAGGCTGCAGAAGTGATTTTCTCCACAGATACTTTCCTACAGGTCAGGAAACACTGACACAGAGATCATTAACCACAGGGTCCCTGACCATGAGCAGTGAAGGGCTTTGAGATGCTCCAAATCCCCTTTAGATCAAAGGGCCTTTGACTGACTAATTTCAAAGCCCCTCCTCACATCCCCAGCCCAATCTCTCAGCTCCCCAGAGCCCTGTTCCCCACTGTGGCGTTGCCAGCAGTGCTGAGCGTGGTGCCCACCTGCGGGTGCCCACTGGCCCTGTCCCCTCTGGCAGAGCTGTGGCAAGAGGGGAAGAGTCCAGGGAGCCTCGGGGGGTCAAGCCATTGGGAAAAGGCTGTGGAAATCGAGCCCTTCAGGTCTTGCTGCTGCTGCTTGCCCTGGGAATCTCTGGCCCCTTCCTCATCTCTGGGGTTTAGATCAGTGGTGCCGTACCCGTCACGCTGTGGCTTCAGGGGCTTTGAGACCGTCTCACATGGGAACATTTTACAGCTCTTCACAACAAATTATTGGCGGGTGCTTTAAGCCACAGTGCTATTGTGCCATTATCTGTGCCTAATTTTCCGTTCCAGCCCCTAACATTTCAATTTCCTCCTTCACTGATCTCCAGCTTTAATGGCTCTTCCCAACTTTGCTGAAGTTGAGAAGTGCCCATTTGGTGCCGCTCCTGCCGCATCCTTCCGATGCCTCACTTCCTTTCTTTTTCCAACTACTTTCCCTTTTCTCATTTTTTCCTCCTTGGAAACACAGCCCCTCTTCCCTTGATCCCCTGGGAATCATGGTGCCAGCCCTGCTGCTGCTGGGGATGCTGCATCCCCCCCCCCCTCAGCTCCCTCACAGGGAGCCTCAGCAGGACTCTGGGAAGGAATTCCATGGAACAAGTGAACCTTCACTTGTTCTTTGCTTTCCTTTCTTTGCAGCCCTCAAACCCAGCTCAAGCTGACACTCCACTTGTACAGCCTCAGCATAACTTGGGGGCTGTGCTTGGCCCGGAATCATTCCAAATCCATTCAGCTCAGCCTGCACTGGGATGCTCTCCATGAGCACTACATCCCTTTGTCCTGCTGCTTTGTTTGCCTGTTCCATGTGCTGAGTGCTGGTGTCTGGCTGCCCCAGAGAGGCTGCATTGTCCCCTTCCTTCCCAGCCCCCCAGAGAAAGGATGCTCTGGGGCTCTGGTGGCTGCTTCTTGGTGTCACTCAGCTGTCACTGGGCTTTGTCCCTGCCAGAACACTGTGTCCTGCTCCAAAGGGCTTGATCCACATGACCCTGGCACAAGTGAGGTACAGGCTGCTTCTGGCACCCTGAAGGGATGGTGGCTCAGGGAGGGTTTGGGGCTCTTGGCTGCTCCTTTCCCACTCCTTCACCATGTAGCTCCTCAGTAGTGGAGGCCCAGAGCTTGTCTGCCCAACTCTCTGCCCAAGCAGAAGCAGCCCCAGCCAGACAGCACTAAGACCTGCAAGCCCTGAGGGAAAAGGTTTAATATGCATGGATAACAGATTCAACCTGAGTGAACAGTGTGCTGCAGGGAAAAGAAAGCCAACAGGATGCTGGGCTGCATCAACAAGGGCATCACCAGGAGAGATCAAGAACTCACCATCCAGCTCTATTCAGCACTTCTCAGACCACACCTGGAGTATTGCATTCAGTTCTGGTCCCTGCTCTACAAAAAGGATGTGGACAGGCTGGAGAGGGTCCAGAGAAGGGCCACAAGGATGATCAGAGGACTGGAGGACCTGCCATATGAGGATAGGCTGAGAAAACTGGGTTTGCTTAGTCTTGAGAAGAGAAGGCTTCGGGGAGACCTTATTACAATGTTCCAGCACTTAAAGAGTGGCTCCCAAGAAGATGGAGACTCCCTATTTACAAGGAGTCACATGAAAAAGACAAGGGGTAATGGCACAAGTTGCTCCTGGGGAGATTCTGATCAGACACAAAAGGTAAATTTTTCACCATGAGGACAGTCAAACATTGGAAGAATCTCTCAAGGGAAGTGGTAGATTCCCCCACAATGGACAGTTTAAGCCTCAGCTTGACAGGGTGCTGAGCCACCTCACATAAACTATAGTATTACCTAAAAAGGTTGGACCAGATGACCCTTGAGGTCCCTTCCAACCTGGCATTCTGTGATGCTATGATTCTTCTCAAACCCTCAGGGGGGTGACAGTGCCACTATCCCAGCCCAAAGCACTAGCTGTGGCGAGGGATGTTGCTGGCTGTGGGATGGCTCCCAGCACATTGGTGAACATGGGACTTTTGCTAATTGCTGTCATGCACAGGTTTATGGACTGTTACATGGATATTGCTTTTCTCATGGCTTCACAAAGCCATTTTATAAATGGAGCTGGCTGCAATCCACTGCTTTGTGTCTGGCTGTTGTTCGGGATGTCAGCACGGAGTCTGCAGCAAGGAGAAGGAAAACAGGGACGAGAAAGAGATAGAGAAAAACAAATGTCAAGCTGTGCTTTTTATAGATGGAGGGCAAAGAGCTGGCCAGGCTTTTAAACAGGGAGAAGCAGAGAAAGATGTGCTGGTAATTGGAAACACCTGGGGATGACAGCAGGCTGGCTGGGCCATCAGGCTACCCAGACACCGGGCTTGGTTCCTGTGAGACCCACGGGGCCATGTCACTCCCAGCACAGCCCAGCACGGGATGGGCCAGGTCTGCCCCAGTCCAGAGACAGCAACATTGGAGAGAGGAGACCCAGGGGAAAGCACCGAGCTGTCACGGAGTGGACCCTGCTCTTCAGGCAAAAATGGGGTGAGGGTTGTCCCCCCCACTGCCATCATGAACAGAGCAGTCCCCTGGGTTAGTGGAGAACTTGGAAGCACTTGGGGGCAACCAGAGGCTGAAGGAGCAGTGCTTAGCTGTGGCTTTTTCTGGGAAACTAATGCCCCAGGGCCATCCCTGGGCCATCGGTGTTAGTGCCGCCTGCTGGGAACACCAGGAGATGCTCTCCAGCCCGTGATGGATTTCTGAAAGCATCAGGAAAAGAAATCAACTGTTCCCTAAGTCAAATGAAATCAATGGCTGCAGGGGGAAGCACAGTCAGCTGTGTCTGAGCCCTTTGACAGGTCAATAAATACATGTGGCACCTGAGAGGACCTGGCTGATTCATGGGGCTGGCCATGCCTCCCCAGGCATCACTGCTCCAAGGTTTCACCAGGGCTGTTGCTCAGGACCCTCCGGTGCTGGTCCTCTGTGGTGACACAGGTGAGGATCAGGCTCCTGGGACACCCACCACCAGCTCCCACCACTTGTCCTTGGCTCCAGTCATGTCACCTATTCACACTTGAAAATCTGCAAGGGAAAGATAATAACAACCCTGAAGAAACTCCATCCTGGTTTGGGCTGACAAGGACGTAAGATAAATGTGAGTTTTCAGTTAATATCAAGCTTGGAGGATGAAAAGAGCTACAGGAACAGTGAGAGTTTCATTCTGGTAAGTTTATTAAAAACATATAGACATGTCACTCCTGGCAGAGCTGAGCAGGTCCCGGAGTCTCGGGGCTCAGGTCGTATCAGTGTCAATAAAATTCAAGATTAGATCTAACAGCAGCCTGGCATTTGAATCCTGCACATCACATCCACATGGGCTTCCCGAGGCTTCAGGAGGACAGGAGTCCCACCAGGGAGCAGGTCCCCAGTGCAACCCATGGGCAGCCACTCTGCTCCCCAACCCAGGTGGGTGGGAGGAGACCCGTGGGCTTATGTCAATGATGGGGTGACCCCAGCTGTGGGCTAATCCCAACTACAGGGTGATCCTACCATGCAGCAACATTCCTGCAGGCTGCTCCAGTGCTCTCCCTGCAGGTCTCCTCCACCACAGCATCCTTGGGGCTTTTCCTTTCCAACGCTCTCCTGCCATAACTCATCTCTCTGCCGAGAGGCTTTGCTGCTTCAAACAGCTTATTAGCACAAATTGCCTGGCAGTAATAAAACGCTCTCTCAGCGCCCGTCACTCACTGGTCATGCAGGGCTGTGGCCAAAGGCTGAGCTGGGAGCCACGGGGCTGCTGTGGGGGCTCAGCACGGGGCTGGGCTGGGTGACCCATGGTCTGCTTCAGCAGCTGATAGCAGCAGCAAGAAACCCCTCAGTTTTCTAATGGAACTTCTGGATGAATCAAGTAATTCCAATCACAGTAAAAGGTTTTGTTCAGATGCATTTGGGCCACACCACCCGCCGGGAGCCGGACCCAAGCCAGGCTCTGGTACCTGTCCAGGGAGGAGGGAGGGAGGCTGAGGGTGGGGACGAGCTGTCCACCCAGCTCAGCTGCCAGTGTCCCCTTACCCTGCTGCAGAGCCACCCCACCTCCAGCCACAGCCCTGTCCCCCATCCCCATGGGGAACTGATGGCACCTGGAAAGGGTGCGAGGCGTGGAGATCCTGGCTGTGAGACCCATCAGCTCGGATGATGTACTTAAACTTTTAATAAGGAATAGCACTCAATACAGCACATTTCCAGCAGTTATTGAACTGAAGTGTCTTCTACTGCTTCAGAGCTGAGCCCTGAAGCCTGTCCTGGGTGATTTAAGAATGATCCATCTGGAAAATGATGCAGACAATTTGTTACATCCAGCCAGAGAGCCATAGAAACCACAATAACAAGCTTAAACGATTTCAGCATCGCTAAATCATCCAGCCTGAGCCAATCTCCCTCAGAGCCACAGCCGTGGTGGGCTCACTGCATCCCACCTCTTCCCGAGGCTGATGCTCCTCCTGCAGCCCAGCCCAGCTCCTAGCACACATCCTGTGGAATGTGGGGATGCTGGTACAACCAATTCCCCATGGTGAGGGGACCCCTTCTCACCTTTTCCCTGCTCATCTCTCTCCCACCCCCCCAAATCCATATGAGAATAAGAAGATACGAGCAGCTTAAACCCCTTTTCCTGGTGGGCTCCTCCTTCTGCAGGCAGCATTGTTGCATGTTGATGGTTACTACCTAGCCCTGAATAAATCAGCTTCGTTGTTCAAAATAGCATGTTGATTGATGCTTAAAATATCTCCAGCAATTACTTTGCCCCGGTATAATTATAATAATTAAACTTGGATAATGCTTAGTCCTACTTTTTACCAGAACTGTGTGCTGCAGCATCAGGGCACTCCTGTTTTCTTTCCAGCCTCATTTTTCAGTCTCGCCCTGCTGTGGGCTGAGGCAGCTCTGAAGGACGTGGAGCAAACTGCCTTGGTGACAGGACCCAGCCAAGGCCCCTCTGTCCCCAGGGAACACCCCAATCCACACAGCACCCACCTGCCCTCCAGCCCCTCTCCCTCTCCGCAGGCTCAGCACAGTATTTCTCCTCTGCGCTCCCAGCAGCGACACTTGCAACAACTCAAGCTGGCGAGTACGTTTCCGGCTGTGATAAATAGCAGGGAAAGGAATGAGATCCCAACACTGTATTTCATGCCCTGAAATCCCACTTGTATCTGGAAACGAACAGAGCTCTCCAGCTGATATATGCGGCTCCGGAGCCATTCACATCCTGTTGGCTTGTACACATTGTCATGGTGATTTAAGCTGGCAATTTGGCCCTAAAATGAAGAGCATCTCACTTTGTCCCTCCCTATTATCCTATATATTTTCCTACTGAAGAGAGGTTTTGGGGAGGATTTGGCCGGGCTGGGGACAGGCAGCAGCTCTGGTCCTTGTTCTGGCCTTCCCCAGGTGCCAGCTCTGCAGGGAGGCAGCTGCCACAGCCAGGAAAGGAAAGCGGCTGGTGGCTGTGCCATGCTCTGCCTTTGCAGGTCAGCCCTCTGCAAAGCAGACACTGACACTGAAAAAGCCTTTTTTCCCCCTTTCTAGGTCAGAGGGTGTTCCTCAATCCAGCAGCCACACGTGTCCTGGGAAGGGGAGGTCCTGCCTGGGAGCACGATGACCCCAGCGTCCACCCCCATCAGCCACTGCAGCCCCGAAAACAAAAAGCACCCTTGTAATATGCAACTGCTCATGGCAAAAACATCTCTTTATGTAAAACATGCATCTAAGTTAAGCAATTCCATAATGCCTATTTTCCTTATCGCAGAGCTGTTTATTTAAAACAGCATTAGTGACGTTTAATTAACTCCCTAACTATCTTGTTAAAGGACTTCCTTCTTCCAAGTGCTTTGTCCCAACGTGCCCCGTGGGACGTGAGGGGAGCCTGGGGACCCAGAGTACTCCTTCCTCTGCCAAAGGGTCCAGAGGTGGCTGTTGTGGTGCTGGGGACCCCAAAGGGATGTGTGGAACCTCAAAGGCATGTTTGGGACCCCAAAGGGATGTGTGTGAACCCAAGGGGATGTGCAAGCACCAGAGGGATGCATGAGCCCCTTTTCCCCAGATGAAGGCAGGGCCTTTTCGCAGCTGCAGCCAGAGAGGTTCCCCAGGGAAGACCCTGGGCTCCTCCTTGCCGAGGGGTCAGGTCCTCCAGCCCCCAAAACAACCCCATCCCCTCCCCAGAGGCTGTGCAGAGAAACTCAGTCAGCAGCGGCCGGGCGGTTCTCATATCAGGTTTAATAGCAACATCAGAGTACTAAATATACACAGGGCAATCGGTACAGGGTGGCATTTACAGTGCTTCCAAGTACACAGCTTCCAAGTACAGACACAAATCAAAACCACTCGGGAAGAAAACAGTCCTGGTGTGCACGGCCCCTTGGGGGGGCTGCTCCCCAGTGCCCCTCGAGCCCGGCACAGCTCCAGGGCTCACCTGGGCACGGGGTGCCCAGAGAGGCAGGGGCTTCCCAGGAACAGAAAGCAGTACTCAGTGATGTGAAACCGGTTACAAAGTAAACGCTGTCTCATGTTAGAAAACTTTTTTTTGGCAAAATAAAGTGTAAACTTCACTGTACATGTCCTATCAAACAAACAAACAAAAAAATAAATAAACCCCTCAGAACCTAAAATAGAAGAATCTGGGTCAGAAATCTGTGCCCTTAGTGTACGTTTTTGTGCAACATAGACTTTTTCTCAAAGTAAATATTACCTCCACTTGTGATACTATTAAAAAGGTACCTACAAATGCTGAGAATAATTCTTAAAAATGTGTGAGAAGCGTTACATGAGATCTGGAGACCAAACCCACAGAATTCGGAAATGGTGAGGGATTTCTTGCTGGTTTTGAAAAAAAAAAAACAACTTACAGATTTGATACCTGGTTGAACAAAAATTCCAACCGCTTCATCCTGAAATGGGTGGGTTGAGATAGTATATATAGACTTTTGTTCTTTTTTTTTTCTTTTCTGTTTTTTCTTTTTCTTTTTTTTTTTTTTTTACAAAATATATAATATGTGTAGAATATCTACTATTTAACTACCATTTTAGCTGAACTACCTTCCTTCACACCCAGCTGCCAATGGAGAAGAGGTACCACAGATCTGCCCTGCACCCTCTCCCACGCTGGTTCTGCTGCTGCTGCTCTGACCTGCCTGCTGTGCCAGGCTGCCCATGGCCCTCGCTGGGAAGACAGTGAAGGAAAAAAGTCAGATTTGGAGAGCTGGGCAGCTGCTGAGAACCCTCTGCCCTGGCACCAGGGATGCTGCCAGATGATGCTGCCCTCATGCTACCCCTGTTTCCAAAACCCTTGTCCCAAACCCCACCGACATGCCCACCATACCCAGGGGTGCTGCGCCATGGACCCGCAGCCCCAAACCAGCCTAGTTTGGCACAAAAGAGAGCCCAGCCCAGTGGCTGCAGCCAGCAGCCCTTGCCCAAGGAGCAGCACGGATGCAGCCCCTGCTTGGTGTTTGCAGGGAGGCTGGAGAGGTCCCAACAGCCCCAGGAGATCTGGGCTTGCCACGGAGCCCAAGGAAGAGCCAGCCTTGCCTCTGCCAGGGAGCAGGGCAGCCGTGTCCCAGCTGCCTGCAGAGGCTGGTGGGCAGAAGGGCTCATCCCAAGCCCTTCTCCCTTTAGGACAGAGCCACAAGCAACGCACAGACACACCACTACACCTCTGGGGATTTGGCAGCCTTTCTACACATTCCTAAGGGGCTAAGAAATCCAGGAAATGAACCAAAAAGAAATGAGAAGCAGCAAGTTGGAAGTTTATGGCAAAGCAAAGAGCAAAACTTTGTTTTCAAGCTGCCAGATCCACAATGGAACAAAACACAGTAAAAAGCTCCGTGGCCAACAACGTGGCTGGAAGATGGCAAAGCTCACAAGGGAACGTGTCTGCCAACACCACGCCTCTCTGCTTTCCCCTGGTACGAAAGATCTGCTCAGCAGGTCTATTCCATGAAAATGCAACTTCTTGTTTTGATTTTTTTTCTTTGCTTTGTCTTTCATCAGTGGCAGGGAAGGAAATAACCACAGTTCATTCCTCTCTACCACAAACAACACTGGGATGCTGGGATCCTGCCTCAGAAGTCACCGCATCTGCAGCTCCGGCAGCTGTCCCTGGGAGTGCTCGGCATGCATAGGGATGGGAGGGTTTCTCTGATAAAGTGCAAGTGCTGTTGGTCCTTATAAATAAGGGAAGATTGTGCATCTACTTTTGTTCCCTGGCTCACCGCTCCTCTCTCGGTGACCAGGACACGTCCTGCAGGAAAGCTCGTGCGAGTCCTGCCCTCAGAAACCAGCTCCCATTGTCTGGGCTCAAGGTCTTTTGCCTTCATTCTTTCTCCCTGACACAGACACACACGCTCCTCTGTCCTTGTCCCCAGCTCCACAGGGAATTTCCCAGGTGCCAGGCTCAGGACAGGGCATCTCTCCATCACCACACCAGCACCAGCTGTGCCAACCCCAGCTCCACCTGGTGACTCCCTCCAGGCAGCAGGTTCCACGCACGCAGAAATACAGAATGATGCTTCTAACACTGGGGAACGAGGGAGCTGTCAGATGGCTATCCAGAGCACACTGGAACACTCACAAGAAGGACTGGGAGCAGCCAGCACATACAAACAAAGAGGAAGATCAGTGGGTGAAGCACAGCAGGCGGCTCCCGGGCTGGAGCGGGTTGCTGCCAGCAAAGTCACACAAAGCAGGAGAACCCAAGAGCTGTGCCAGGAAGGGCCATTTGCAGAGGCTTCACTGTTACATCAGGAAAAAGCAAAAGCCCTGGTATAGATGTGGGAGTGCTGGCAGCAGGGCCAGGACCTCCTGGAGCACCCACAGAGGCCCAGGCCTGTTAAACACCCCCAACACCAAGACCCAGCCCTGGGACGTGTGTCCCTGCTGCTGCCTATGCCCACCCAGCTCAGCACTCAAGAGAAACCACCTCTGCAGGAGGAACTGGTTCAGTCACAGATTAAAACCTGGCCAGGAGCAACAGGAACACCCTTCTCCTCTGCAGCATTCGGAGAAGTTTGGTTCAAGTCTGTAGGTGATCATCAGGTCTGGCAAGGAAGGTTTCTTCCTGGGGTAGATTCCAAAAATTCAGGAAAAATAATCCAGAATGTGCAATTTCATCAGAAAAGGGTAAGGAAACAAGAGACTGCACACATGGCTATGTGCACTACCAGAAGTTTCTACTGTTTTTAAACTGCATGTTCACTATCATAAAGAAATGGAGCTGAATAATCAGTGGATGAGTAAAAAGGTGTATCTGGACAATTCTAAAAAACCACTACTGTTTACGAAGGGCAGTTTACAAAAAGAACTGTAGGACTTTGGTCTGAACTCTGCTGTCGTTCCCACCTACATAGTGCTGAAGCAACCCAACGGAGATGTGCCTCAGGGCACGACATGAAGCCAACCTCACAGGAACTGCACGGCACTGGTGCCATTCCCGCTCCTGCCTGGCTCTCCCAGCTGTGCCAGGCTGGAAGGGCATGGCACGGCACCACCAGCAGCACCCAACCCCATGGAAAGACAAGCCTGGGGCTTGTGGGTGGGCTGGTGTGCTTGCCAGCACCCACCAGAACCACCCACCCCAGCAGGAGCTGGACATAAGATGGGACATGTCTCTGGTGCAACACACCAAATGGAAGCAGAACCACACTTCCCTGGCAAGCTACTGGGAAAAATTCACTTTGTAACACTATTAAATGATCCCCATGACTGTGGAGAACAGGCTGTGTCTTCTCCTGCCCCAGGTGACCCAGGATAGACCCCGAGAGCACAGGAAGAGGCTCCCCAGAGCTTGCTGACCTTGGGCTGGGTCAGGAGGCGATGGGCTCTGTCCCCTCATTTCTCACAAAGGGCTGAGCAAGCTTTGGTGTAGTGGCCAATTTAGAAGCTATTTTTCAAAAACGTCTCCCACATCCCACTCCTAACACTTGTCTCTTGTGATGGAGAGAGGCCCATCCCTTGTAATTCCACACCTAAAACCTGTCCCCAGCCAGCTATAGATGTCACAGGTAACAGAGGGGACCACAACTCTGCAAAACACAAGGGCAGACCCAGGCTTTGGGGCTTCCTCCTGCCTACCTTGATGATGTATCAGGCTACAGAGCTCAGAAAACACCCTTCACCACCACCACCACGAGCTGCTGCAAGCTGCCCAGAGCCAGAGGACCCACCTGCTGTGAGCTCCCTGCTTGCTTCCTGCTTGCCCTGCTCCTGGGAACACGATGGTCCACAAACACCCACTCAGACACAGGGTCCATGGGGAGCATCCCACATCAGGGAACAGGGGCTGGCACTGGGGCAGCCAGGACAGGAGCTCCTCAGCTGCCTGCTCCCCTCACCACAGCGCTGCACTCCCTCTGACCTCCTACAGCAGGAATGCACTTTGTGAATCTGGCCCAGACTCATCCTCCTAGTGACAATCCCAGCCTGTTCCCATCCTCCTTTTGCTCTGTACCAGCCTCCAGAGCTGTCACCCCTCCTGGAGCTGGAGGCCCTGTGGGCAGTGCAGCCCTGGCCATCCCTGCCACTGCTTCACATCACCACGGCTGGAAAAGCATTTCCAAAAAGAACCAAAACTATATATATATATGTATACATACATATATATGTTTATACATACACACACACGTATATATATGTATATATGTCTACCTATATATACACATATAGGTTTGAAAGGCAAGCTGCCCAAGTAGAAAACATCAGTTCACAGAGCTCGTTTTATGCATGTTAAAGAAATGAGACTTTTAGCCCATGACATCTTCTTTAAAAATGAGTATTTAAGATCTTCAAAAATTGCTACAGTACAAAAAGTGTTTGTGTGTGTATATATATATATATTTTTTTTTTTTTTCTCTCTACATATAATGTATGTATGTGTATGGACCAGGATGGATGACCCCACCAGAAGAGATGCCCCACTCATACTCCACGTTTCCAGGCGTTATCAACTTGGCTTCGGCTTCTCACGAAGTCTCTGCATCAGTTCATGGCACATATTGGTATTATTGGCACAGGTTCAGAGTCACAGTCCCCGTCCAGGCTCCAGGCGCTCGGTCCCTCCCTCTCAGTCCCTTGCTGGTTCCTCTTCCTCCACTGGGTTCTCTGCTCACACATTTTGTCTTTCTCCAAAAAACGCGCTCTTTGAGAAACGCAGTTACCTACAGGCGTGTTCATTTTTATAAAAATATATTTGGCCCATAGAACGCTGCTCTTCGAGTCTCCTACTGGTAAACAGAAATGGTAGGTACAGGTAACCCATTGTTTTTGTATATTTTTTACAGGTTCACCAATGGAATCCTGTTAAGGATGAGAAGAAAAACAAATATTAAAACATGACAGGGAAATGCACCACGACCTCCATCACTTCTCTGATGCCCACCCTCCTCCCAGCCATGGCACAGGGCTTGGGCAGCATCCTGGGGGAGCAGGGTGTCAGGGACCTCTCCCCATCCCAGCTCCCATGCTGTGTTTGGGACTGGGACCACTCCTCCTGCCCCCTGGAGAAGCCCCAGCTTGCTTTCAGCCCTGTTCCGTGGGGCAGCCTCCGACACAGGGATACACTGGGATCCCAGGATGCTTCAGTGAGCATTGGGGATGACCAGGAAACTTTGCTCTGCCTTAGTGCACATTCCCATCTTCTCCAGATGCTTTGCAAAGCCTGATTCCTGGGCATCTTTGCACTTTTCAGCTTTTCACAGTTGAGGCCAGAGCAATGACTGCTCGGGCAGAAGAGAAGACAATGATGAGCACTAACAAGATTTCCTAAAGTTAAATGCCCTACAAAAACCAATAGAGAATTGGTTAAGTCCCAAAACCAGAAATCCTGCTGAAGTTCTCCTTAAGCTACTTATTTGCTGTCTTCTGAAATATCTCTGCCTGCCTAATCTGTAAACCTTTATGCAAAGACAATTACTCCCCATCACTGGTGTGTGGCCTTTTGCTTTGTGTGTGTGTGACTGTACAGGGACGTGTGCTGCAGCGCAGCCAAGTGTGCCTGGGACAGCACAGGCTTTGCATCGAGCAGAGACAGAGCACAGGCAGAGGTGCTGCCCACAGTGTGCTCCTGAGATACAGGCCCCAGCCTACACCACCACCTCTGAACAGCTGGCTCACCACATCTAGAAACACACCATGTTCAAGGGCTCCTTCTTCAACATTATTCTGAAGCAAGACACCCAATATACACCATCTCCATGAATAACACTGGAGTCTTAATTAGCGAGACAGATTTTGCAGAGTCCTTAATCTCCTGCACCAGGGCTGTGCTGGGACTGCTGTTATTCCTCCAAAGACAAGCCTGGATTTTTTTATGATGACTCATTATTCTGTTAACGCTAATACAAACCATTTGCTGTTGTTAGGCAGAACGGGGCTGTCACAGCAGCTGCTCACTGTGTTCAAAGCACAGAATTACCATGCAGATCTGGAAATTTTAACTGCCTTGTGCAAAAGCTTGGGTCAGAGCAACGTTTCTGTACCAGGACGATTTTCATGTCTCAAATCGGCACTTTCCTTCCTCACAGCGATGCTGAACATTTACATAGTTCTGGATGAACACTACTTACTGCATGCATTGCAGGATGTAACACTTAAATTGTGTTCCAAATGGCCTCTTTGTGCAAAGTAGGTCAGCGCTTGATCAACCTCACAGATTTTTGCTTAATCTCATTCCATGGGGGTTTTCAGTCAAAGAGAGCGGGATTAAGGACAAGAATAATGCGGAATTTCAAACTTCATTTCAGAAAGCCACAAAGCTGGTATGAAATCAAACCAAACCAGCCAGTTTGCTGTGGTGCTCAGCCAAAACTGCTCCAGTGTTCAGCCAATTTCACCTTTTGGTTTGCAAAGCAGCCTCTTCCTTGGCACTGTGTCTCCTCTGTCATCTGCTGTCATTGAGCACAGAGGATTTTGCTTCTTAAATCCCTGTGTAGATAATTCTCCAGTGAGTCACCTGCTACAAATGCTTTAATTGACTGTTTTACTCTTCACCCAGACCCACTCAGGGCCACGCTGCTGCTGCTGCAGCATCAGTGCAGGGAGCTGCAGCAGATGGGCCAGGTCCTGTCAGCAGGGACAGCCCAGGGGCTTTCTGCTGCCCAGGGGTGACATCCATCCACATGTGCCCGTGTCCCGGGGAGACCTGGTGCTGGCAGGGGCAATCTGCTGGAACGCCCCGACAGCTGCTCGCCGCGGGCACCGCTGCCGGCTCCCGGGAGGGCCGGCGCCCTGGCAGGCACCGCGCATGCGGCACAGGAACCCTCCTGCTCCCTGGGAAATAACTCCAACATCTGCTGCCGCGTAACACGAGGAGTTTCACCAGGTTTCCTGACACGACCTCGGCGCTGCCTGCAGCTCTGTGGGCTGGAGCCTGATCTGTGGCACCATCCCTCACACTGGCTCCCAGCGCCATCGGCAAATGCCAGGCAGCACAGCGTTCCATGCTATCCCAGTGCTGATGGACTGTGCCATGTCAAGTCCACACTAAACTCCAACCAGCCTCCTGGTGCTCACCTAGTGGGAATGCCGGAGCTCCCTCTCTGTCCTGCCCATGACAGGACAAGGCAACCTCGACCAGGGACAATCTCTGGGGGAGCCATCTCGGTGCCACCAGCCACGCCAGCTGCTCTTGGGAAGTTTTACCTTATGCATGTGAAACTTCTAAATATTCATTTTGTCTGTGGGATGTCCCAGCTGGCACATGTGCATTCATGGAAAAATGCTTTTTGCAGGGGGTTGCAATGTGTCTTTCCACTGCAGACTTCCAGGAAGCTACAGGGAGCCATGCTGATGGCCACAGGACAGCACAGGGCTGTGGGGACAGCAGAGCCCACACAGGGGACATGCCTGCCACAACCCTGGTAGCTGCTTATTCCAACAGCCACATCCCAGCAGATGTAGGAAAACGTGTGCAGGAAAGAGTACAGTGTGGAAAAAATATTAAGTGGCCTTTTCAACAACTGAAGGATTTGGGTTGACCCCATTTTGGGAGGAGGGCTAACTCTCCTGCTATCTGTGCATTCCCTACAGCATTCCCCACCCGTGGGAGGGACTCATGGCAACCACCTGGATTGAACCATAACGTTCCACACACACACACATGTATTCTAGAATCACCCAGGTGCAAATACATACACATGTACATATGCAGAGAACAGTTTTTGGATTAATCTTGTTAACATTAATGAAACCAAGACATCAGCTTCCAGAACTGTATAAATAACTGAAACACTGTTACAGACCTAATGCTCCAGGTACAACCCAAATAGATTTTTCCAGAGCGCATCAATACGCATTTTATGGATTCTATGAAAACAGGTCAATAAGAATTTCAGGGATTTAATAAGGCATAATGGACCAGCTCTGGACTATTTAAAGAAATCCATGGAGCTGACCAGGGCAGGGTCTTTGGCACAGAGTTTCCCAGGACCTCAGGCAGGAGTGGTGGGAATGGCACAGATTTCTGATAGTGAGCAATGTCTCAGAGCTGCTTATGCCCCTCCCTCTACTTCAGGCACCAGTGCTCAAGTATGACTGGCTTGGGTTTTATGTTTGTTTTTTTTTAAAAATCATTTTAAAGCAATGGACACAAACACACAAGAGATCACAAACTACAAAGCTCCAGGTGCAAAAAGGCACAGTGGGCCATTGCTGTCAGCTTTCTGAAGCTCGTGTCAGCTTGAGCTGCTGGGGAAGAGCCTGCAGAACCTGTCCACCCCTCAGCCCCTGCTCACCAGCACCAGCTCCACAGTCAGGTACCTTCGCATCCCCAGATAATAGCCACAGCAAAGGAGTCAGAGAAATAACAAGCAAACACTAATAGATGGGGAGTAAGAGCCTTTCCACAGCTAACAGTAAAACCCCTCCAACCCCAGAGCTGCCGCAGCTGAACTGTGGGGTCCTGCCAGCAGTACCCTGCGGGCAAAGACCCCTGTGGGCAGAGGGCTCAGCCCCTGCCTCCTGCCCTCAGCCACAGGGGCAGGCAGGGACACAGCTCCCCTGAACTGCCTGGACACAGCCAGCCCCAACCACAGCCCAGACCATTAACTTTTTATTCCTTTCCATTCCAAGCTAATTATATTTCTGTGTTCAATAGCTGAGCTCAATGTTAAACAGGCTGAGAAAGCTGCAGTCAGGGAAGGCTGGAAATTCCATTTACATGGAATATATGATTCATCACAGCAGGGACCTGGGACAGACCAATGAATTCACTTGAGTGTGGTTCAAATGGGCACTGCTGCCCCATGGGGTATCCTGGGAACCTTAACTGCTTCTCCTGCCACCACTACCAGCTGTGTCATCTCCAAAAGCAGAACAAGGAGGTGAAAATAGACCAAGATCACTCAAAAAGGGAAAAAATCCCCAAACCATGTACTACTGAAACATGCACAGAACTGTTGCACTCCCTCAGCTGCAGCAGTACCCAAGGTGTGAGCCTGGCTGCTGGGCACCACACGCTGGGCTGGCAGGTTCAGCCTCCTACAGAGCAACCAGGGCACAGGGGGGGAGGAGGAGGAACCTGACACCCGCGCAGCACGAGTATGGATGTGTCTGTGACAGCAAAACATCATCAGATGAGCTTTTGGGTATGGATGGAGCATGCATGTCAGATGTGTGACCCCTGAACAAGACGGGCTGTCCAACGTGCACCAAGAGGTTAATTACAGATCAGGCCGTTTCACAGCATGGAAATTCCTATCGCTTGTTGAGGTGCTAGGGGTGGGCTGGAACCACAAGATCAGGCTGAAGTTCAAGGCTACCTCAGGGAACCTTTGCTCTCAAGTCCACATCCATCCCCTTCCCTGATGTTTAGCTCAGGCCTGTCTGTAATTCACCTCCATAAAAAACCCATTTTGTACCCAATGTCCCACCCATGGCAGGAGACACATCTGCCCACCCTGGCTGGGCGAGCCACCCTGCTTGGGTCCCGTGTCCCAAAAGAAGCACGAACAGGAGGATGGCACCAGGCAGGGAACAGAGCAGCTGCCTGTGGGCAGGGATGATGGGGATGTGGGCAGGGGATGGGCAGGGGGGGAGCACTGTTACATACCAGGAAACAGCCCGATGGCGTCTGCCCTGCTCCCAAGAGTCAAACAGGCTTCGGCCAGTCAGCAGGAGATTTCAAACCATTTCTCAGACACAAAGGCCACGGGAATAAGATGCCGGTCAGAAGAAGAGGGTCTGCAGGCAAGGAGAAAAAGGGGCTTGCACATGCTAGTACATAACACACAAGGAGCAAGTTGAGGTGGCTTGCTGTGAAATCAGCCTTTTTAGAGGGGGAAAAAATAATCTCTCTAAAACAATGCTCTGAATGGGCTTGTCAGCCTTGGAAACCAGGGTTTTGCAGAGCAGAGACTGAAGAAGAAAAAGATGGATGGAATTCCAATATCGAACGTTTTACCCCCATGCATGAGCATCCTTCGAGGCAGCCATGTGCCCTGGAGGCCACACGACCCCAAACAACAGCAGAGCATCTCCCCTCTGGCCCCTCCACCTCCAGCCCCGGCTGCTGTGCCCATCAAGTGCTCAGACTCTGCTGTGCTATCTGCACATGGCCCGAGGCCAGGAGGGTCCTGGAAAGCACCGCCTGGCAGCAGAAAAGCACTGAACCTCTTCCAGCCAGAACAGGGGCGCCCCTGGCTGGGGGTCACAGCAAAACCAGCACGTGTACCTTCCACAGCCTGGTTTGCACAGCCCTGCCAATTCTCTGCCTTCTAAGATCAGGGGAAACCCTGGGAAACATCAACCAGTAAAACCCCATGCAGGTGCAGAAGATGATGGTTACAAAGATGGCTATTAATAAGCTGACGGCTTCCAGGCTTCTGTCCATGCAGGTGGACCTCAGCGGTGGTGGCAGGCACTCCACAGCCCAGCCAGGCTGCATGAACACCCAGTTGCTCATTTTCTCCTTCAAACCTAACCTTTTCCTCTAGCTTTGACAGGGAACACGCATTTACCACGTGGTAAAACTGTACTAGTGCCCAGCAAAAGGGCTTCAGAGCCAGCCCAGGGGCCACCCCCGACCACCTCCCCCCTGTGCCAGCATGGGCCATGCAGAGCCAGGGCTCCCACCCTTCACACTGGCTGCCACAAAGCCCCCTGGTTAATGCCTCATTATTTCACGCCAGACAAATGGTTCATTTGGCTCTCGCTGCCCGCTCCTCCATTAATCACCTCGCTCGTTTGCAGCCCAGCAGCTCTTTTGGTGCCACTTAGGAGACAGCACGAACGCTGGAAGATGGATCCAGCAGCATTTACACGCTGGCAGAGGCAGCTGGGAACTGAAAAATGCACGGTGCCAAATGCTGCCGAGCCGTGGGGCTGCTGACACCACAGGGCAGGGGCTGCTGGGCCCCCCCCATCCTCACTGGAGGGAGGCAGCCCTGCCATGTGCTCCCAGGGCATCTCCCCTGGGCTACAGACCCCGGCACCAGAGCAGGATGGTGCTCCCCAGCCCGCTGGAAAACGGCACCAGCCGCCTCACCTGTTTCCATTGTAGGTGGTTTTATAATCCCCAGGCGAGTGCAAGGCCTCCTCCGCGTAGACGGGCACGGGGGCGAGGCCGCAGTCGTGGGAGCACGGGAGGGTCTCGTTGTAGGCGGTGAAGATGTCGAGGGCGCTGGGCACGCGGGCGGGGGCGAAGTCGGTCAGGTTCTGGCAGCTCTCCTCCTGCTGCTCCAGCTTGCGCTGGTGGCTGTTGCGCCGCGGGCGCCCGCTCTGCGCGCAGCTGCGCGGGGACAGGAGGGGACAGGGGCACTGGGCTCAGCCGGGGAACTAATTACACATCGCTCAGTACTAGACTTGAATTCAGGCACTTCGGAGAGATCAGCCATGAACAAGCAGTCGCGACACTTGCTTTTTGCTTTTTTTTTTTCCCCAAGGATCAAATTTAAATTTTAGATACAAGGTTTTTTACCACCAGAGGAATTACTTAGCAAGTCATATGTTTATACCTGCAGGAAACAAAAGCCTTTTTTTCAAGTGAAAAGACATAGGTGAGAACAGTGAAGTGTAACCCTCTCCATTTGGGAAGCACAAAAAAGTTTTAACTTATGGGGATAAATAAACTCAGAACCTGCTCTGACTGGGTGGACACGCTCCCCTTGGCTAAGGGGTGGCTGGTGGGGCAGCCCTGCTCCCCAGTGGCTCCACCAGGACCCTGTGGCCATGAAATGCTTCTGGTTCTGTACATGCAAAACAAGGAGAACACTGGCAGGCAGGAACCCGCCCTCCCTCAGGCTGCTCCTATTTAAGGGTCTAGATGCTGATTTAATTAAGATGTCACTTTTTTTCCCAACAGGACTGACAGCGCCTGTCGGAACAGCGGAGTTTCGGAAGACGGCCGCTCCGAGGGCAGCGGGAGCTGGGGCAAGTGCTGCTGGGGAGGGGATGTGTGGGGCTGGGGCTGACCTGGAGTAGCAGCATCTGCCAGCAGCTCTGCCACCAGCTGATGCAACCCACAGAGACAGCCACAGAGACAACTGTCAGCTCCACCACGGCACGCTGGCCGGAGGAGCGATGGCGAGGACACTCGCCTGGCGCGCGGCCACCACCCGCCCGTCCTGCCTGAGGGGGACAAGTGCCAGCCATGGCACTGGGTAGCAACTGTGTCTCCTTTGGGGACAGGGACAAAGTGTGATCTGGGCCAGCTCTGCCACGGAGCCCGCGGCCAGCAGCGCTGGAGGCAGCTGCGAGACCACGTGGAAAACCGAAGCACAGTTTGGCAAGTGTCAGAGCTGAGCAAGTTCAGTGGGTGCTGCTTCCTGCTGGTGACACGTCTGACTGCTGAGCGCCCGTGGGACTCCTCTAGTCACTTCCCAATTCCACTTATCATAAACAATTCCTGTTCTACACTGATCACTGTACTTTTTTTTCCTTTTTGGCTTCAGCATCAGGTTACTTGAGCTGTTCAGCCGAGATCAACGGTATCTACTGCTTATGATGGCTATTAGAGAAAAACCTCAGAAGTGTTTTCGAAAGTATTTTCCACTCTCTTTCATTGAAATACTGCTACAACTTGGGAAATTGAGTAAAGTAAATCCTGTCTGACATGCAGGACCGAGCATCCCTGGCTATGCTCCCCATGGCCCCACACCCAGCAGAGCAAACTCACCTTTGGGGCCACTAACTGGGCACTTTCGGCCAGCGGCAACGCTGTGCTACAGCTCTGCTGAGATTAAGATGCCTCCATAGCCCTGCAAACAGCTCTTCCCCAAATCCTGGGGAACAAGTCGGCTTCCTCGTCAACTCGGTTTTCTGATTTCCTCCTGGGTGCAAGGACGGATTTGCTGTAGCACCCAGGGTGAGCTTGGGCTGGAGAAGAGCATCATCACTGCCGAGTACGGCATCTCCCACCGGCTGGAGCCGCAGCCGGATCACTAACCAGCAGCACTGACCTCAAAGTAGGCCAGTTTCCCTGGGAAAATAGGTAAAGCCACGACTGCCTGAAGCAACAGCTAACCTATTTTACCATACGCCCAGCCATGCCGAGGGAATAAATGGGAGCAGATGAAGCCGGAGGAGGGTATGAGCACTGCAGGTGATGGGGCACGCTTCAAACCGCGGGGCTCAGAGGATGCCTGCCAGGCCCTGGGGGGAGAAGGGAGGTCAGAAGGCACAGTGGCTCCTTGCTGAGCCAGGCTGGTGGCCTGAGGAGCAGCAGCAAAGCTCCTTTAGCAGGCGGCAGAGGAGATGCCACCCAGCAGGGCAGGTCCTGGCACCCCTGAGGGACACCCCTGCGGCAGAACACAACTCAGACCTCACCAGGTGGCATCACGAGGCGATCCCAGAGCAGCGATGTGCACGTGTCCCATGTGGGACTCGGCCACCCAGCCCTGGCCACGTGCTGGTGCCCAAAGCCACACACCACGTGGTGAGAGGTGGGAAGCCATGGGGCCATGGATGGACCCAGGTGCTTCAACCTTCTTTGGAGGTTTCAGCATTAAAAGTAAGTAATTTTCTCCTGCAATGCCTTCCCAACACTGTCCTCGCAGATGTTCACAGCTGGAAAGGCCCCCCTCTCCCCACCCCTGCACCATCCCCCCAAGCCAAGCAGACCTGGGAGGCACCTTACCAATTTTTTAAGACAAGAGTTGTTATCAGAGCAGCTATGACCATGATGAGGGACACGGTAATAGTGATTATCTGATGAACCGCCAGACCTGTGGAGAAAAGAAACAGGACAGAGTGGGGACAAGAGCTGTGGGGGGTCCCCACAAAGCCCCCCACTCCTCAGCCAAGTGGATGCCCCTGGCCACCCCCCCCCCCCCAAAGCGGGACAGACAGCCCCTGACAGCAGTGATGCAATCCCCTCTCCTGCCTTACATAAAATAATCTTTAAGCCAGGCTTCTCATTTCCTATCCTCTCAAGTATGTTCCTTGTCAGCCCGAATTAGGCACGAAGAACGGAAGAGATGGGAAGACGCATCCCCTCCGGGACGGAAAGGGAAACTTGAGCACAGCCTTGCAGTGGGTGCAGGATTAACCAGAGATAATAATTACTGCACTAACTGCTGCTCACTCAGAAGGTCGGGTGGGCTCATTTTCTCGTAATTCACCTTACACAGGGTATAATTTTGGCTCGTGTATCATTCCTAATGAGCAGTTTGGAAACAAAAGCATCTCAATGTACAGTATGTTTGTGCTTTTGTGCTGCTTTACAGTTGCAATTTCGTAATGAAATGATTTTCCTGGCTGCTGCCCAAGGATGTGCTATTTTTCACGAACAGATGTTGCAGCTCCTGATGGATGAGATTTTTAATAAATAAATAAGTGTTAGTATGACAGGAAAACAAGTATGTTTTATATATATCTATATATGTGCACCTGTGCAATATATGCATAGCTTTCCTGGCTCACGTGGGTGCTTGTGGCAAGGAAATCACTTTCTCTTCCCACACCAGAGCACACAGGGCTGCCCTGGCTGCAGATGTGGGCAGGAGACGGGCCCTGCATGTGTCAGGCACATCCCTGCCTTGGAGGGTGGAATATCCTCTTGGGAGAGACAAGCTGGGGGCGGCGTGCCCTCGCTGCAGCCTGGAGCACTGCCCTCCCTGGGGACATTGTGCAGAGCATCCCCATGCTCCCACGGGAATGCTGCCCAGGGCTCTCCTGTGCTCCCCTGCTTTTGGCACAGCTCTCATGGCAGGCTTGTGTGAGACTCTGAGCAGCAGCCTGAGCACCAGGCTGGGCAATCAGGCCAGAGATTTGTCAGTGGCATTTTAAACCACAGATCACGCTTGCTGCTCCACTGCTTTGTCTCAAAGGACAAAAGTTTTAACTCCCTTGAAATTTGCTGTCTTGCCTACTCCGGCTCATCTCTGTGCCCTGGAGGTTTTGGGTCCCTGCTCACACTGCCAACAACACTCATCAAGGGAGAAAAGCTGCTCGAGTTCAGCCCCACAGCCAGGGTGAAGCTGCCACCTCCCAGGACACACAGCAGCTTGATGCGTCCCTAGCCCACACACCCCCAAAGAACCCCTAATCCCTCAGAATCACAACAGAAAATGCTCCTGGTAGAAAAGCCATGCAAGGCTGCCAAGACCCATAGGGATGCACAATGGGAGATGGAGCCATGCTTAAAATGGGCACACAAAGAAATCTACTTGCCTTTCAAAGGCCACCTCAATCCTTGCACCATCAACTTGCCCTTCCTGGCACTCATCCCTGCTTGGGATGCAGAGACCCGTAAACCCCCCAATTCTGAGCAGCGAGGCCAGCCAGCAGCGGCACCTTTTTAGGAAGCGCTGCAGACTTTGCTGCCAGGATGCATCCTGGGCGTAAATCAAATGCTCAGAAATGGGATTCTTGACAGTTTAATATAATAAAAGCAAGGTCACCTTTGGTGAGTGATTCACCGAAACACGTCCAGAGCCAAGCACCACCGCTCGGCTCCGCTCCCAGCGCCAGGCACCGGGGCTGCCGGTGGGAGCTGCTCGGAAAGGGCTGGTGCGAGGGTCAGAGGAGCAACGGCCTGGCATTGGCCCTGGCAACCTCAAAGCTCCAGCAGATGGTGGAGCAGAAGCCCTCACCTCCAAAATACAAGCAGCAGGGTTTCTGGAAGGAAGCCCACCCCCAGCATCTTCCAGCGCTTATTCTGCTTTGCCGGCGGATACATTATAGGGGAGATCTGGGAGAAGACCTGGAGAAAGGAGCAGGGATCCCAACTAGTTCATCCCACCCAGACAGGACATGGTCTGGAGTAGGAGGTGGTGGCAGATGTCAGCATGCTATGGACACTGCCAGCGAAGGGGTTTTCTAGAAGCAGGACCAAGGAGAAGTGACTTCTCAAAGGCCAAAGCTTCCAAAATGCTGGCTCTTTGGATTACGGCACGACCCCAGTGCCAAGCTGGCAGAAGGCAAGAGCCCACCAAAACACAGGAGGTGCAGGATGCTGCAAAACCCACGTATTCTGGGGGTCTCCTCTGCTCCCCACTGCTGTGAGCCACATGCTCCTTCCCCAGGGAGCCATCGGATGGACAGACGGCCACTGCCAGCCCCTGTGCCCTGGAGAAGCCCAGTGCAGCAGGATGGGCTGTGGGTTGGGATGCGTCAGGGTTATTTTTTCTCCCTCAAGCACCTATTTTGCAAATGACCCATTTCCTTCATTTACTCCTGATTACACTTCAATTGGTTCAAACACTGTGACAAGGCTCCTCCGGAGGAGAATGGCTGCTGAGCAGCTCAGGGGAAGTGAGAGCTGGGGACACTGGTGGTGGAGGATGGGGAGGACCCAGCTCCCACTGGCTTCCCTGGAGGATGGTCATGACAGGAGCCACATCCCAACAGACCCGAGGGGTGGAGCAGGCAGCTCCCAGGCTCCAGCTCACACCCGCCTGGTGTTTGGTGCTCTGGCGCGTGCCAGGTCAGGAGCGACGCCCACCCCGGCCACAGCCTTGGCAGCAATCTTGGAGCAGCTCCCAGTGGGACACTGCTGAAAAAGATAAAAGGAAAGACTCTAATAATAAAATAAAATAAAACCAGCCCGGTGCCCGACTCCTTTGAACACAGAAGCGGCATCAGAAATTAGAGCTTCTGCAAAGCTGGGAGCCAAGGCAGAGGTGCAGGGAGGCGGGAGAACCTAATGATGCAATTAATCCTTGTGCTTACGTAAGGGGCAAGGCACAGGCAGAACAGATTGCAGGTGCCTGAGCACTGGGAAGGATGGCAGCTCTTGGGAGCAGGACACATGGATGTTAAGAAGGGCTGGATAATTTTAGACTCCATCACATACATAAGTTGCCATATGTACCAGCACAGAATAAAGTTCCTTTTCACATATTAATTCTGCACTGGAGCCTGGGGGGATTTCAAGGGGAATGGAAATGTTTTTCCCAACAGTGTTAACCATGGCAGTGATGGAGAGAGGGAAAGGGACCTGATGGATAACTGGGATGATTCCCTGAGAAGCCCTGTAGCAACATCTATTGCAATATAGACTAAGTCATCTTCATTCTTACTCTGCAAATAGATCAGATCCTTCCCTCTAGGCCTTCAAAGAAATATATAGAACCATACAGAGCAAAATCGAACAGAAAGATCCAATTTGCAAGAGAAGGATTTAAAGGATGGGACATCCTGGGAGAAAGGAACATCCCGTAAGGGACAGACAGCACCCAGGGGGAGAGGTGAGATGAAAGAGAGATGGCTGTAAAGAGCAAAGCATTATTTTAAACACAGCCCTAGGAGCCCAATCTGTCTGGAGGAAAGGGACCTGGAGGATAAAATCAATAGCTCATAAAGCAAAATTACTCTCCTCCTCCAGAGTGAAGAAGCCTTCAGCCGAGCACATAACTCTCAGTGAGAGCCAGAGCCCCCAAAACATGGGGCAGGGAAGAACCCGGAAGTAGAAATGACAGCGGCTCAGTTTGTTCCCTCATGTCCTTAGCAAGCACTTCCAATGGCAAAGTCCTGATCCCAGGGAGTTACAGAACCCGGCCATCACTTAAACACACCTGAAGAACCAGCCAAGAAACAAAGTGCAGAAAGGGCAGGGGCGGGTGTGTGGGATCACAGAGGGATGCCTGGAGCTGCAGCCCCACCTGCCCCGGCCCCAGCAGCTGGGAATTCCTCGTCCCTGCCAGCAGCTCCCTCCTACCAGGCTTTCACCAAGCAATTTGACGCAGTGACCATTTAACTGGAGGGTAATTACAGGAGAAGTATTTAATGGAATCGAAAGTGTGTCCAAACCCCTGTGCTTCTGCTAGTGCAGCAGAATTTAATGTGTTGGCTGCCAGGAGGGAAAGCTCTTCAAAGGTGCTCTCTGGACCCTTGGAAATGCTGGAATATTGCTGGGTTTTTCCACTCTGCTCTCGCCAGGACCTCTCGTCCCCTCCGGCAGTGCGGGACCAGCCTCAGCAACCCCATGGGCAGCAACACCAAATGCAACTCCAAATTCCTCACATCCTGAGAAAAACCCAACCTTCTCAAAGCAAGCAAATGCTAGGGCTTTTTTAATACGTTATTCTAAAGACCATATATTTGCCACCAAGATGAAAGTGCTGAGTTTTGGCCTTTCTGGTCACCTTTTGAAATGGCTCCCGGACAGCCCTGCATCAACAGAATTAATTCCATGAGAAAATCCATTCAAGACTAATGTCTTGCTACTGCAGAAGTGTGCAATGGCAGCAAACAGGAGATATAAGCTCTTAATTAAAAACAAAGAGAACCTCTATCCCCCAAGGCCTTTATTTCAACAGCTCTTCTTAGGGAGACAGTATTTTTCATTTTCCCAATAAAACCAGCTATGAGCTGCAACTCTTTGAAGACCCTCGTCAAGGCCTCTGAGCTGCATAAAATTAAAAAAGGGAAAACCAGCTTCATTTCATTTAGCAGAGCATCATTTTGAGTTACCATCAGGAAAACAACAGATGCTCCAAATATCTGCTGTGCCCTGGCTGGGAGGAACACAAGGAAGCATCTCAGCCCGTTCCTGCACATGTGCTGTGCAGATTCCGTTCCTGCTCCTTTCTCCTCTCTCTGCCTCAGACTTCCCAGTTTGAGTTGAAATGCCAGAAAAGGGAAAATCTCCTAAATAACCCTTGGCAGGTCTGCCAGGAGCAGGCAGGGCCCATCCAGTGTCCAGGGCTGAGCTGGACCGGCAAGTCCTTGCTGGCAGCAGGATCTTCACATGCAGGGTCAGGTCCCAACACCTCTCCTCATGCTCCTCAACCACAGCATCATGTCTGGCCATAGAAAAGAGTATCCCAACAGGTTCCCAGTAGGAGTGTGGGAAAGACACCGGCTGCTGGGAGCAGCTGAAGAGCTTACAGAGAGGGAAATGATGAAAGCACAGAAGGAATGCCAGCCATAGTAACCTTCTAAGCAATCTCCACAATGAGCATCACAGCCCATGCAGAAGCCAACCACTGTCACTGTCACCCCTGCCCCGCCCCATGCTCAGCTCCACAAGGAACACGAACCCAGCTGCCTGCTCCAGGCATCATCCCCAGCTGCCTCTGGATGCAGGGACATCAGTGCTGGTGGCTGCCAAAGGAGAGATCTCTCTGAAGTGGAGTCTTCTCTCAGGGCTCAGAATCCTATCCTCATCCCTGCCACCAGTGTCCTTCCCCTGTTCTTCCCAGCCCCAGGGACTGGGACACCTTCCTCTCCTCCCAAGCATCACAGAGAGGCTGGGGAAAACTGGCTGGAGTCGAGAGGCACTGCAGCTTCCCCAGCATCAGAAAACTCATCTGATCCTCGATAAAACCTTTCGGACAGAAAAATCCAGTCAGGAGCACTGCACGGCTGCTCTGCAGCTA
Source organism: Apus apus (assembly GCF_020740795.1). NCBI lineage: Eukaryota > Metazoa > Chordata > Aves > Apodiformes > Apodidae > Apus > Apus apus. Next base: position 689,004 of record NC_067301.1, read on the forward strand.
CCCCAGCCACAAAGGGCCTTTCCCAGGAGGCATCAGTCAGGCTTTGCCGCAACACAAACCCTACTGCCATTGAATAGCTTGTAAGAAAAATAATGTAGAAAAAAGCACGAGGGTTAGACACAGGAGAGGAGATATGGCACGAGTCTTCTTGGAAAAACTTGTTCCTGTGCCAAGTTGGTTCATCCACTGCCCAACCCACTGTGCTGGGAAAGTGCATCAGGGTCACTCCTGAACACCCCTCCTGCCTTCGGAGCTGGAGCAGGCAAAGCCCCCTGGTTTGCCACCCAGTAAATCTGAGCCATCGGCTCCAACACCCAGCCCAGTGAGCATTACTCATCCTGAAACGAAAACGCAGCTCTTCAGCAAGAAAATCCACCAAGGTTCCTGGAAACCTCCTGGTATTTTGGGTTGGACTGATGAAAGGAGCAGAATATCCTGCTGATGTGAAATATTCTTGCAAAGAATGAAAATCCTAAAGGCTTATGCTAAAGACACTGGGACTTATCTTCTCAGGTGTCACAGCAAATATCATCGAGCAAAAAACATCTCTGAGAGTAGCAGAGGAGAGTTTGTGGCTCATTTAGACACACGTGGGTGAAGACACACACACGCCTGACATCTGCTAATCCCAGGGAGGGAGAGAGTCCTTCTCCCTTGGCAGGGAGAGCTCAGCTCACGGCCAGGCTCAGTTCTTCCTTCAGCCACCATCCTCCATTCCTAAAGAAAACCACCTTCTTGGGCAGCTGATGCATGGCCTTACAAAGGATCCTTCGGAGAGGTCCCAGGAAAGGTGACCATAATATAGGGCCCAGGAGATGCCATCTGGCCCCTCACCTCCTCCTGGCCCCCAGCTGCAACGGCTCCATGTGCCTTTGCACGCTGGATCAAAGAGGCAGCTCCATCCCCACTGCCCTGGGTTTTCTTTTAAACACATTTTATCTTTAATTAATTCCTTTGAAGCCTCTTGCATCCGCTATCTCCTGGCATCCAGCACCCCCTCTCCTGCACCCTCTTTGGGAAGGCAGGGCCATATCCCTGCAGGGAAAAGAATGGCTCTATTATTATTATTTATTCCCGATACACTCCTGGAGAGGGAGGGTGGGCTGGGACACGCCACGAGCTCGGCTGTGGCTGCTGGCACGGTGGGTGCCCACGGCAGCACCCACACAGCCCCACACTGCAGCCAGGAGCACCCCCAGCCCCGGGGCTGCCCCTCCACACCAGCTCCCTCCCCAGCACGCAGCTCACAGAACACGCTGCCAAACTCCTTGTGCACCGGCCACCAAATCACCGTTAATAGCAGCAGACGGCACATAAAGTCTTCTGCTTTATAAAGCACTTAAAGGTTTAATTAAAGACAGCTTTATTCTAATACTGCTGAAAGCAGAGCCTCAGACAACCCAGCGAGTGCAATTCATGCCTTCACTCTGACTGTCTCTCGATTCATTCTTCTCTTTTCTGCCTTTTTTCAGCAGAGCCCACAGGACTGGGGGGTGCTCTGCCCACCTGGAGAGCAGCCCCCCCACCTGTCCTGGCCTCTTGCCCCACGCTGACATTTTCATTACTCGTCTCTCTCTGTGCTCTCCTGCAAACTGCTTATGACCACCCTCAAAAAAGGGAGCCCGTTTTAGAAAAGCACAAGCACAACCTCCTGGGTGAGCAGGCTGTGTCCCTGCCCGCCAGCAGCTCTGCCACACACCGGCACAAACCCACCTGAGCTGCTGGTGCCCCAAACAACTCCTGTGTGCCAGCACCTCCTGAAGCCAAGCCCCACAAACCAGCCTCTCCTCCTTTTCCTCTGGGCATCACAACAATCCCTCACCTGCCTTCACTCCTACCGACACACAGAGCATTTGCTGTTCCAGGGGACATTTTTTTCAGCTTGCTTTTCCTGCCAGTGAGTCACAGAGAGTGTCTCTGGCCTTTTTTTTTTGGTCTTGTTTCTTCAGCAAAGAGGAGTGGGGCGAGAGGAAGACCCCACTGAGCCTGACTGCACTCACTGCTCCTCTAAGCAAGCACTGCTGCCTCCACTGGAGTGCCCCCACCCCAGGGACCCCCTTTCCCCCCCCAGCGTCACGAGGCACCCAGCAGCAAGCCCCTTTCCAGCAGTGCACAGAGCGAAGCAAGGGCATGGGAAGTGGGAAGCAGCACGGATCCAGTCGGATGGAGGGACACAGGGAAGGAGAGACATAGGGAGGGGGAAGCAGCACCAATCCGATGGGAAGGAGAGTGCCGCTGGTGTGTGGGGACAGTGGAAGCCTGCAGCTGCAGAAGCCTTGGGGTGGCTCCTGGGATAGTCCCAGCACCTTTGAGTGCTGCAAACAGGAACACCCCGACACCCCAGGCTGCTGCCAGGGAAAACTGAGGGACCACCGGCTGCGAGAGCAGCATCCCTGCCTCCTTCCCCACTGCCCACCATCGCGCCGTGCACCTCACAGGATGGGGATTTCCAATGCTTGCTGTGGCAAACAAGAAGTACAGACGAGTTACCTAATCCTAATTTGTAGCCATATGTTTTTCCCAGCAGAGTACAAACACTTCCAGCCGCTAAAGCTTATATAACAGAGAGGAACAGGGCTTGGAAAATCAAGGCTCAGCCCTTGCTGCCAGCAGCGAGAACAGTCTGAACACCCATCCTGAGGCACGGCTCTGCACTCCCCACCAGGACCCTCCTGGGGTTCCCCTGGGTGCTCAGCTCTGGCACTGGAAGGAAAAGCAGATCTGGAGCTCAGGCGTTTTTCAATTTAGGGTGGACGGGCTGTGCATCGAAAAGGTCCTTTAGCCCCAGGAAGGACTTTATCATATTCACACCACTTGGCAAAAAGAAGTTAATTAGCAAAAATTCCGATCCTGGAAGAAACCCCTAATGAGAGCTAAGAGCTGGCAGATTAAAGCAGCTGGTCCCTCGGGAGGCTGCTGGGGACACCGGCAGATTGGGGCTGCGGTGCTTGGCTGATCTGCTGGCCAGGGAGGGCAGTGGTGGCACAGGGGGCAGCACCGCTGGCTCACCCTCGCCTTGCCGAAGCAGCCGTCTCCACTCACCTACAGCACATGCCCAGGGCCACCCTCCCACGTGCCACAAACAGAGCAGGCGGCACCCACCGGGCCGGAGGCACCGGCTGTGGTCTGGGGAGATAAGGCTGGAGATCCCGTCACGCAGCGAGCTGCTCCCACTGGCAGGCGCTACTGATACTCCCTCACTAATATATCCAGTGTTTTTTTACAAAGTGTGTAGGTTGGGAGCTTTTTTCACCACTAAAAATAACTCCTCTAAGTCAGGAACAACATTATGGTTGGCTTGTCTCTTTCTGCCAAGCAGGACAGGCTAGATGGATTAATTGGAATTAAGATTAGGCCATAAAGTTCTTTTCGATTCAACTAGAACATCACTGTGGGCTAAAAGCAGTCGATGCACAGTGAATAAATCCAGTAAACTCTACAATGGAATCCACGGTTTAATACTGGTAATAACAAATATGATTTGAAATAAATGGGAAGCAGCTTTCCCAGCCACGTCCATGCAGCAGAGAGCACTGGGGGAAGGCATCGCCGTGCCCGAGCCTGGCGCGGAACACGATTACAGGCAACAGGCTGGGGATGGAAACAGCTAATGGGAAAAACACAGCGAGCTGCTGGAAAACACCTCGGATAAAAGCGATGGATCAGAGCTGCCACTCGCCTCCCGAGCGCTCTCGTTTAACAACACAAACTTCTCTTTACCAAGCTTGTGCCACAGCGACCCGTCCGTCCCCGGACCCCTCAGCCCTCCCGCCGTCCCCGCAGCCCCTACCTGTGCTGTCCCCCAGCCCGCGGGGTGGGCGAGTGTCCTTGCCGCTGCTGCTGTGGCCGGCGGCCGGCTGGGCGGTGCTGGTGCGGCCAGGGCTGCTGCGGGGCACGTCCCCCCCGGGGGCAGGAGCTGGGGTGCTGGGGGCAGCGCGGGGCGGCGTGGCGGCGGTGGCCGCGGCGGTGGCGGTGGTGGTGGCAGCGGTGGTGGTGGCGGCGGTGGTGGCGAAGGTGCCGGGCAGCGTGCTGCTCTCCAGGGAGTCCTCCTCACCCGTGGGGCCCCAGACGATGACCTCGGGCAGCGCGGTGGGTCGTCCCTCCCGTGGGGCGAAGCCGCGGCCGCGCAGGTGCCGGCGGCCCCTTCGGGAGCGGGGCCGGGGCGGGGGGCGGCCGGCGGGCAGTGGAGGGACAGGGGGTGACCGGCGGGAGCGGGGTCTCTGCGGAGGGGATGCTGGGGTGCAGGTCCAGGGGGTGCTGGGGCGCCGCAGCTCCTCCCCGCCCCCTGTGCCCCACAGGGAGCCACGGGACAGTCTGTGCCGGAGTGCCGGCCGCGGTGAGAGCCGCCCCCCGGCAGCGCTGGCCGGGGGCTGGCAGCTGGCAAGGTCCATGGCTAGGTGGAACATGGCTATTAAAATCCAAGCATGGCTTCCGAGCGGGCAACTTGACCTGCAGACAGAGAGCAACCAGGTTAGAAAGGCAGAGGGGCAGCCCCGCAGCTCCTCAAACCCAGCCACCCCACTCCCAGTGAGCTGCTGGTCTCCTCACACCTTCCCCTCACAAACCACCTCACAGCGTCTCACGGTAAGAAAACACCTGATACACATATTCTTCCTTTCTTATTTCTTTTCCCCCCAGAAAAAAAAAAAAAATCATTAGGCCAAAGCCCAAAATCTTTACTCCATTTTATTCAGCTTTTATACAAGAAAGACTTTTGTCGAACTCAGCAGGAGTTAATGAGAGCTTTATATGGCTAAATAGACTAATCCTCCGCAGCGCTGCGCCCTGTAAAGTCCTCGGTAGCAATATAAAATGTGCATCTGGTTGACAGAAGCATTTGTACACTCTCTCCATGCGTGAGCAAATGAAGCTAAAGGAGCTGACCTGGATACTCTCAGGCAGAGTCTTTTTCTGCTCAGAGGATCTTTTTTTTCCTAATTGAGTGTTTTTTCAAAGCATAACAACATTTATTTTGGGGAGGAACAAGGCAATGCAGGGAAAGAGCACAGAAGGAGAAAGGGAAGAGCCAGGAACAGACAACATAAACCAAAATAGTTCAGGCTGGGGGAGGAAGGATTTCAAGGCTTCAAAAAGAAAAAATCAACCACCCAAACCACATTGTCGGTGGGATGTTTTTGGAGGCCAGCAGAGCACTAGCAGCATGAAGAGCATCCCCCACGTGCTGTTCATTGACAGTGCCACGGCCAACACCTTGTCACCACCAGAGAGGAGCCAAAGCTCCGGCTTCCAGCCAGAGCACAAAACCCGGATTCACCTTCACGATGCTCAGACTCCCTCCAGCAGTACTGACTGACTTCCAAACACCATCTGAAACATCTCCATGCAAGGTCAGAGAGGTGCTGGGTACCTCCCCAGAGCGATGCTCACCCCAGTTCCACCCCTCCAGCCCCCTCCCTGCCCTCCTTCCATCAGCAGCTGCCAAGTGAGGTGAGGGAAGACATAGCCAGCCCGGACCCAGGAATCCTGTTGCTGTGGGGAAGCTTCTCAAAGACAAACTGCCAGTGCTTGCTACTCAGGATTGACAGCTCACAGGAAAAACAGGACTTTTTTTTCCCCCCTCTTTCCATTTCCTCCTGCTTGCTCGTGACATTCTCAAGCTGCAGTGACGGCAGCCCCGAGCTCGCGGGGGTTTGCTCCCGCGTGGGACCTGCCTTGCACCCCACGCAGGAACACGTAACGTGCAACCCCCTGCAAGCCCCAGCTTCACACCAGCACACTGAGAATGCTGTGCCCGAGCACGGCCAGGCAGCACCGGGTGGCACCCAGAGGCAGGGCTGTCCCTCACCCCAGGCCAGAGCCTCTGCTGATGGGGAGGGACACTCTGTGGGGGACACCCACAGCTCACATGGGGAAGGCAGAGTCCCAGCAGCACCCTGTCCTGGCCCAAAGACAGCACAGGTCAACCTCCTGCATCCCTTAGAGTGAAGCCAGCCAAGGGACTGTCACCCATGGAGCGTCCTCCTGGCCACCCTGCTGGCTGACATGTCCCCAGGAGGTGGCTTTCGGGACGAGAGCAGCGAGCCTGGTTACCTCGGAGGAATTCTGCGTGGCATGCAATCTTTTGAGGGCTTTGCAACAACAGATAAGAGCAAGTGTCCTTCAGAATAAATAGCAGCGTGTAGGAGTTGCCGTTGTCAAGGCAACACAGCGCGATGCTCGGCGCGGCGGTGGGGATGCAGCAGCCAGGGACCCCAGGCTCCACCACAGCAGCCCCCTTCCCTCACCCCTGCTCCCCCAACCCCACAGAGCACCCTGCGAGGGCAGCCCAGGGAGCAGGGATGTGCCGTGCCCAGGGGTCCAGCCACACTGTGCTTGCCCCAAAGAACCCCAGGTTGTCCCAGGAAATCCCACTGTCCCCAGAGAGTGCCCAGGCCTCCGTCCCCCCATCGTCAGCCCAGGCTGGAGAGCACCCACTTGCCTTGTAGGAGGGGTGAGCAGAAAGTCACAGTCTTCCAGCTTGGAGGCTGGAAGGACACTGGAGCTTTGCTGAGACATCAAATGGCACAAACCCTCCTCCAACTGCACGAGCCGCATCCTGCTGGCCAAGGAGCAGAGGTGCCAGGAACCTTCCCATGCCCTCAGTGCATGGAATAACTCTGACTGCACTTGAAGGGGGGTTCTGTCCTACAGAAGATGATAAAGCTGGCACGTGGCATCCATCTGCCTCAGTCTGGGGGCACAGAGCCAGCCCTGGCTGGGGTTATGGGGTGGGATGGAGGGATGCACTGGGCAGGGCAGTGATTTCACTGCTCACTGCACCCTTTGGAAATAAAAATTTTGATTATTCAGGTCTCCCCCACATGACTTTTTTTCCATTGCAAAGAGCAATGGGGCAAGTGTCAGCAATATTCACATTATTGCTTTTCCCATCTTGGGGGGGAAGGGAGCATTATCCCAAAATACTTCTCAAACACAAACAAGTAGTGGAGATATTTGAGAAGGTTAAATCCCTTTTTTGCTTCCCTTATCCAAAGTCTTTGCTCCTGTGAAGCACAAATGCACTCCCATGGCTTAATGGCTGGAAAGGCAGGAAAGGCAACTCCCAGAAACTCCCACAAACATTCACCTGTGTTTCACCAGGAGTACAAGAGCCGATTTTGAGGAAACTGCTCAGATACTTGCAGTGATCATGTGTGTTAAGTTCTCCAGTGTTGCTTTGCTGAGCCCAACCAAGTTGATGTCAATGGAGTCACAGGTGCTGAAGGTGTTTCCGACAGAGCCATCAGAGCCTTCCCACCATAGGGCTCGGAGTCCTCTCCAGTAGGAACACCTCCATCCAAGTCCTTTCATATGCAACCATTTGCTTTGAAGAGGACGACAGCTGGTACTTAAGAGAGAAATTAACTTCAAGGAGGCTGGAGGAGGTGAGCTCACCACTCTTCTCTGGTTGGGAAGAGGCTGCTGGGGCGTGCCTGTGTTGGGGCTGGCACCGTGATGCTGTCCAGCTCCTCCAGCCTCACTGTCCCCACAGCAGCAACAACGTGGCTCTTCCCAACTGCCCAAGGCACCTTCAGCTCCTTCCCCACCTGGAGAGCCAGGCCAATTAAATCCCTCCTCCCTCAACCAAGTTTCACAGCCAGAAGTCCCTGAGTGTTTTGAGAAGCATGCACATGCATGAGAAATGCTGTGATAATTAGTGTCCTTGGCTTACAACAGAGCTGAAAATGCACAATTGTCCCTGTCCTGGGAGTATCTGATAAACATGTGAAGCAGAGGGCTGGGAAAGGCAGCACTGGCCCTCCTTGACCTGCATTCCAGCCAGGAAAAAGCATGGAATAGCAATGTACAGACAAAAGGTTAGAGCAGTCAGGCCAAACGGAGTAAAAGCCCTCTTTTGGCTCACATTATGCGCCATTATTTTGCATTTCTATCCTCAGGGGCAGCCACCACGGGCACCCCAGGGCAGAGGTGGCCCTGGGAGCACAGGTTAATCCAGCGGGTGCTGAACCAGGCGACCGCTGTGTGCCCAGAAATCTCCGAGTTGGGTAATCTGTCCAAGCAATTAACTGGGATCATGGCCACCAAGCAGCTCTGACAGGCTGCAGAGCACACCCCATCAGCAGCCTGCACCCGTCTGCACATCCCCCGCTTCCCCAGAGCCTCAAAGGGCTCACTCGAGTGTGAATCCCCGGGCAGTGCGAGGAGAGGAGCCCATTTGTGTCCTTTTCACAAGGGGCTCGCTTGCTCTCCAACACCAGCCCCTTTCTCTTCTGACTGTGGAGACACTTCACAGGCAGCATTAAATGCAGAATAGACTGATTTTTAATGCAGAATTATACAAGTGGAGCCATTCTTCCATTTCATGCCTCCTGTTAGGTAATCTACTGGTATTGCATGGGGAACCAAGGTTATGTCCTTGTTGGGATGATTTACGAACTCTGAGCATTTCAGATCTCCAAACACCAAACAAGGCAGAGATTAAAATATTCCTGCGAATGCCCAGAGCTGGAGCCACGGCTGGAGGGACAGGGCAGTATCTGCTGGTCCCAGGCCAGACAGGGCAGGGAAGCAGGCACCACACTCTAGGAAAAGCATCCTTGGCAGCGCGGCTGCGTGTCCTACAGAGGCGTTTGGAGCGCAACACATTGTGAGAGCGTGTGCAGGAACTCGCCGGCTGGAGGAGGAACCAGGCCGCTGCGGGTGCCTTTCCCATGGGAGCAGGAGGGGACAGTTTTGTTGGTGGTGGTGGTGGCAGGAACTTGGCCCGTGCCCGCGTGTCCTTGCCGCGGTGGGGACTGCAGACCCGGCGCCTGCCGCAGCCTCTCCAGCCCCGCAGCGCTGTGTCCTTTGTTGTGACACCACCAGCCATCGCCATGGAAATGGAGCGGCGCTCGGCAGGACCCTTGCTGGGGCTGGGAAGGAAGAGGCACTGACAGGATCCAAAGGGCATGTGGCAAGTTAAGCTGTGGGATCAGCAGGAGACCCTGCGGGACCCCCCGCCCCCCACTGGCTCTGGGGACGTGGGCTGCAGGCACCACCAGCACCTCTCTCCTAAGTGATGTTTTGTGCCCAAACAAGTCGCTCCAAGTCCAGATCCAATGGGAACTGGGAACTTACTCTTCCCTGCACTGTCTGCAGCTATGGCCTCTTCCAAGATAATTATAAATTTGAGAAAATATGGCTGACAGGCTTCTTAAAGCCAGGACTGGGAATTAAGCCACAAAAGCTGACACGCAGTAGCACCCACCAAGATAAATTAAACGCGCCACATCACTACTGATCTATATTACAGAGCTGAGCTTCAGGATTACCTACCAATAAAAGTGATATTTAAAGCAAGTCCTGAGTTCCCCTGCTCTCCCCCTTCTTCCCACAAGTAATTAAACTGACACCACTTCCGGCAGCGAAGGGGCTGGGATTTATCATGGAGGGAAATCAGCAGAGGGTGAATCCTCACCACCACTGTTCCATGGCCAGTTTCCCTGGGAAACTGGGGTGGAAAGAGGTTGACTGAGTGCTGGGAACCAGTGGGTCCTCTCCAGGAAAGAAAAGCCAAAACAGAGGCAGCCAAGTCCATTCCTGCCTGCACCCAGGGAGCAGAGTGTGGCAGGAGGGCAGCAGAGCAGAGCCTCTCGCTTTGCTGCCTCTGTCTTGAGCTCACCCAGCTGCAAACAAACAATTTTAACATTTGAATGGCCACGGGTTTGGAACGTGTAATTAACACCCAGCGGGACCTGGCTGTGCTGCTGAGGTAGGCACAGCCTCTGCCAGGCAGCAGCTCTGGCATCTTGGTCCTGTCCTTCACTGAAAGCAGAGAAAGGGCAAAGCCCCAAGTGCAGAAGCCCAGGGCTTGTGCTGGGACACAAGAACCCCCTGGTGCATCCCACGGATGCAGCACGAGAAATGGCATGGGAGAGAAAGAAAAAAAAAAGGAGAAAACAGACAAAACTGGTGCACATGACATCACTGCAAAGGCAAAAGCAGGTTTGCTCCACGGCAGCCACATGCCTGGGCACTGCCAAACTTCAACCATGCATTTTAAGTTCCTTTCCCATTTTAAAAGATTGAAATGGATGCCAAGAGGACCGAGGGGTGCTCGGTGCCTGCAGTGGCCTGAGGATGTGTGTGAGAGCCCAGCTAAGGCAGTAAGTGGGAGAATAAAGAGTCCAGCCTAGCTGGACTTGCTCTAGAACGGAGGCAGCACCTACTGCAGAACATTCCCTTGGTCCTGCAGAATTATCTCAGATAGGATTTGAAAAGCACCAGAGCTGGGAAGCCCAGAAGCCAGCATGTGCCTTCAGAGAGGTGCCTTCAGCAAATAAATTTCTGTGCAAAACCGGAGCTGGGCCATGCCAGCCGGCATGCTGCAGGCAGGGGATGGTGGTCACACTGCCTCCTGCCCTGGCTGGGTGACAAGCCACCCTGGCACTTGCCGAGGGGACGGCTGGGCTGCCAGCTCAGTGCCCACAGCCCGAGCACCAGCAGAGCATCCTCCCGGGTGGGCACGGCCGCTCTGCCCGCCCCGCTGGCAAACACTGCGCGCATTTAGGGCCCGACAGTGGGCACTTCATCCGAGCGCTGGAAACAACACTGGGCTTTTGTCCTGCTGGATAAAGGGGGTTTGTGAGCTCTGGCCTTCCAGCCCAGACCCACACCTGTCGCTGACTTCTTTCACTCTCCTCCCTCAAATTCTGCACTAGCGCCAGGGATCAGGCAGCAGCAAGAGCTTCAGGTCAGACACGACTTGCTGGAAAGTTTCTCTTAAATTTCCAAATCCACTTAAAAATCTTGTCAGAGATTCATAGCCTCAAGCTCCATTCTTGGCAATATTTTAAAAAAAATCCCATACATCTAAGAAAACTGGGAGGTTCTCCCTTATTTTAGCCTCTGTCTACACCTGCTGGCGTGCTCCTGCGTATCAGCACCAAGCCTGGTGGGGACCCAACTGTGCTGTCACTGCAGCACGTCTCATGATAACTGGATTGAAGACAGAGCTGGTACCAAGGGGCTACACCTCTGCCCCATCAGAGCGACAGCAAGACACCAGTACAGCAAGATGGGGAGTACAAGGTACTTCTGGCCAGCACAGCACCAAAAATAAGCACAGGAGGGGCTGAGTAAGCAAGAGGACACTTTGAGAAGGGGACACGACCACCCTGTAATGCCACTGCCTCACTGGTAAATAATCCAAGGGCTTATTTTCTATTTAATGTGCTCAACCATGTCATTACAACGTACGTGGGAAACCCTTTGATCTAAAAAAATAAGTTAGCTCAGAACATCTAAAGTAGTAGCTTAATGAGCTTTAAAACAAAATAATTAACATAGGTTCATTGCACTGCTGTAATACCATACAGCTTGGCAGCATCAGCACATCAGAGTCCACAGTTCTACTCACAGGGATTCCTACATCAATGAGAAGTACCACACCACAGAAAATACCCAAGGAGAAAATATATTCCATTGGGATTTTTAATGACCATCTCCCAGAGAGCTGCACTTTCCTGGGAGGGAAGATGAGCACTGACCCTGCTGGAAATGCCTGGACAACAGCTGAGGGATGGATGTCCACACGGAGCCATGTGGTCCCCTGGGAAACCCAACCAACTCAAGCCTTGACCCTGGCACTGCAGGCTGCTCACACCAGAGTAATTGAGAGCCAAATCAAACCCCTGTCCTTCTCCTGGGATGCACAGCTTACCCAGCCTCAGTGGCCATACAGGAGAACGAACACACAGAGAGCACAAAGGATTTCAAAAGATCCAGTAACTCTTACAGAAATGCAGAAGACAAGGGAAATAAAGCTAAAAGTGGGCAGACAGATGGCTTTTATGGAGCAAGAAATTAAAAATAATTAAAAAAAAAGACACAGCGGAGCACTCTTTGAAGGTGTGGAACATCCATAGGAAAGCATGGAGAAAGCAAAGGCATGAGCACAGGGCACTGCATAGCCTGGCCAAAGCTCCTGAGTGGTGTTGGGGACCTCCCAGCCCTCCAGTCCTGCTCCCGAGCCAGCGCCAAGGCTGTGACTAGCCCTGCAGTGGGGACATCCCACTGATGGTTTGTCACATTTAATGGAAAAAAGAGAATGGGCCAAAAAGATGGAGAAAAAGCCAAATCAAAAGAGAAAGCAAAGGCAGCGAGACTGAAATCCAGGGCAAAGACTCTCAATCCATTCGTACAGAGGTTGAAATCCCCTTTTAACACCAAACAATTTCTTTTCCACAGAGAAGAGCAATTTTCCCTGCCACCTCAGCATCCAGGCAGCTTGCAGGCTCTCCCGCTCCAGCAGCCACGGGAGTGAAATCCTGCAGGATCAAGGTGAACATGAGTCACCGGAGTCAGCTGGAGCGCCTGGAAAACCCTCCTGAGCCCAATTGCCAGCGAGTCCAAGAGTGCTGTGCTTTGCATCTCATTAAAAAAACAAAATCCCCTTTGCAGGAGCGATTAAACTTTTCAAAGCGTTATCTGCAAAGGAGGGACTGTCTCTGCCAGGCAGATTGGTGGTGGCAGGAGGCCTCCTGCATCCCTTGCTGCTGTTCCCAAACCTCTGTGATTTATTGCCTCTCCTGTGGTATCTCGGCTTCCTGCAAACAGCCCCTGTGCTGGGTCCTTCCACCGCGCAGGTCCAGACCTCCAGAAGGACAAAAGGGAAGAATATGGGATCTTACCCATTCCTGTTCTATGTCTGAGCAGAATATCCCCAAGGAACTGCCCGTAGGAAACATTTCCATCCTCATCCATCAAATTAGCAAAATGTATCTTGCCAGAGAATACATCACTGTGATGGGAACCCAGAATAAGTCCTGAGTATTTCACTTAGGAGGATGCTAAAGACACAGAGAGCCTCTCACAAAGCCAAGAACAAGAAGATGAATAACTCATCTTCCTTCTTCCCAGACAAAACTTAATAAGAAAACCCATGAAAGGCAACTACTTGTAAAAAATGAGTTTATTCTTCCTGGGAGCTCTTTTGACACTAACACTTGGCGGCATCTGAAACGGCAACGCTTTCCCCGCGTAACGCCCAGCGGCTGCAGGCTCAGCTCCGGCTTCTGTGGGGGAGAGGCACAGCCTGACGGCATTCCTGGCGGGAATGGCAGCCACGTGGCCTCGGCTCCCTGCATTAATCACCCACGTTTCGGTGGGTATTTAAGTGGATGTCCTAATCCATGTCAATTAACTGCTGCTTCATTACTCGAGTCCCGCAGATGGAGGCAGAGATGCTCCCGCAGGCAGCAGGCGCAGGGCTGGGGGCAGGCGGGATGCCGGCAATTAGAGGAACGTGTCCCCGAGGAAGCCACACGTGTGGGGGGGACAGGGCTGGTGGGGCAGGCAAATCCCAGGGGAACCCTGATCTGGCCACACCTTCAACCTGGATGATGTAGCCAAGTGGCAACGTCCATCAGTGCCGTGCGCTCTTAACGCAGCCTTAAACACCCTCTGCCCAGCAACGAGCCCGCAGCTCCCCCTCCGAGACACAAAAGCTTCAGGCAGCCACCAAGCCGGTCACAGCCACCTCTCCTGTCTACAGGGCCACACTCCATGCCCAACACAGGTCCCACCAGGCAGTTCTGCAAATCCCAGGGAGCTGCAGAAGGTGAAGAAGCCAAAGCCCCTCACAGAAGCAACCAGCCCCTGCAAGGTTATAGCTAAACTCCATCAAAACGCTTTCCTGCAAGGAAAAGTGCAGTCCTTTGCATGGCGTGTGCAGCTCTGCCGGTGTCCCAAGGCACACTGTCACCTCCTCCTGCCATGGGTCCCAGTGCCAGCACATCTTCTTCCCCTCACTTCTCCAGCATTAGGGCACGTGCACTCAGTTTTTCCACCCCAAGGGTCCAGACTTGCATTGCTCCTGCAGGAAGCACCTCCCGGCTCCCAGGCTACGCGTTGCTCTTGAAGCAGCTGTTCCTCAGTCTTTCCTTGGCAGCCAGTGGGGTTTGCAGCGCTCTCACCCCAGCTGGGCAGAGCAAAGCTTCAGCACTCCCAGCTCCCCACAGCCCAGCCCTGTCCCATGATGGCTTCATCTGGAGTTACAAGCAGATCTGCAGCTGAGGCTCTGCCTCTTCTCACTGCCAGCCATCTTCTTCCTCAGCACCCAGCCAGTTCTTTCCTTACTGGTTCAAGCCAAGGCTTCCCATGAGATGGGAACAGCTTCCCCACAGCACTGTGCAGCACAGGCACAGTGGCCACTGCTGGAGTGCACAAGCAGCATCCCTCGTTGGGATGCACCAGCAGCCGCCAGCAGAACAGACAGGGATGCAACAACACTTCCAGAACAGCAGAGCTGCTGGAAAAGGCCTTCAGAGTAAATCTAAACAAAAATCATCACATTACAGTATTCCTCCTGCCCACACATCGTTTCCAAGTCACAACGAGATGTTTTGCAGAGCAGAGTTGAAAATGCTCCCAGACCTCTCCAGGGATGTGCAACCCACTGTTCTGCAGGGAACGAGCTGGGGTGAGTTCCAGGTGGGTGCTTTGGCCTCCTGCCCCAGCTGCTCACTGACCCCGTCCCTGCTTATTCCCGTGCAACTGCTCATCCACCTCCAGCCAAGCCAGATTCCTTTTCCTTTTATCACTGTTGCTTGGTACCAGAAAGGCTGAATCACTCGGCTCCGATGGGAGGATGCATCCTCCTGCACTTGGGGTTAGCACTGCAGGGCTCCATCTCCATCAGAAGCACCAGAGAGAGATGAAGCCTCCACAGAAACACCCATGGGTCCCCACCACATCCTGCCACGCAAAAGGCATCGTGCTTTAACAGGGCTTTAACTCTGCTTTGGCAGAGCCTCTGAGGCCAGGTAAAGGAATTGATAAACCCAGACAGCAGTAGCAATTCAGCAGAAGACAAAAGCTCATTTCACAAGGAATCCTCATAAAACCAAATGAATGTTGAAGGATGAAGGCAGGTAAACCTCCCACAGTTCAGTTCAGGCCACAGAGACTCAGTTTAAATCTCCCAGCAGCTCTGATTTAATCAATGCATTTCAAAGTGAAATTAAATGAAGTACATCTCCATCACAGGAAATTATGTAAGCTATCAAAGTCTGTAGGTGCAGGTCCCGGTAAGCAGGGCCCCAGGAAATATTCAGATCAACTCAAATTCCATTTTTAAGGAGGCAGTTCAGGTCCAGATTTTTATGTTATTCCAGTGAAAAAATTCACCCTGAGGAAAAAACGTGTACCCAAGATGACAAAGGGCCAAGGAAGGAGAACCTCTTTGGTTTAAACAAGGGGGCGAAAGGCCATACCATCCTTCCTGCTGATCCCACCCAACACACTTGTCCTCCAGGAGTTACCTTGCTAGAAGAGTTTTGGTCTCAAACACAAACTCTGCTGGGCTTGAGTTGCTGTAAACCCACCTCCTCATCACCAGCCCTTAATGAGAACAGCGGATCCTGCAGCCCAGAGTGGAGCAGCTCCCGCTCCTCCGGCTCAGCATATTGATTCCTGTAATCTTTCCTTCCAGTCCTTCTCCTATTAGCTATATTTAAAGGCTTAAGCATGCATACATTTCCATAATGAACCTCAGACCTGTCGGGAGTCATATGGATTATTCGCACCCTACGGAGCTGTTGTGTGAAGCCGCTCTCTCTGTGTGCATACATACAGACACAGATGGAAATAAGCCGTGCTGGGAGTCCTCCAGGTGAGGGAAAGTAGGAACAAGGTTATGGGGCCACCTGGAGAGCCGGTGTCTACCTCACTGTGGTTCCCCTTCACAGGCTGGGCTTTGAAGGAAAATGATCAACTCCTTATTCCAGCAGATGATGGCTGGGTAAAGCAAACCCAGGCTGCAGTGCTCCAACGCTGGAGCGATGGGCAGGCAGCCGTGCCCCACGTGCTGAGGGGGCTGGTGAGGCAGGGCAGCCCCGAAGCTCCACCACCACGGCAGGTCCCATCCATCACCCCACTGGAGACACCACAACGCGACGGCTCCAGCATTATTACAATAATTATTCATGCTCTGGGGAAGAGGCTGCTGGAGCCCAGCGCCGCTCCCTTCGCCTCATCTGTGAAATTGCTGCCAGTTAGGAGGTACGAACTGCTGCATAAAAGTGCAGTTTATTCAAGCATTATTGTGGCTGTTAAGTATCATAGCTGGTGACACTAGATGAATTTCTGTGGCAATCAATTCACCCGGGAGCAGCCAGCTCAGCCCCTGCGTGGATGCGGGATGAGTAAGGACTCCTCAGTGGAGGCCATTAACTCCCACTGCTTACTGCTCTCATTACTTCCCAGACTGCAAGGCTTGCATCTTTGACAAGCGGCTGAATCTACATTTGACAGCGTGAACTTGATGAGAGAAATTCATGGAAAATGTTTGCTTTGGCAGTGACTACAAGGCCTATAAAGTTTCCTCAATGCACAGGGATATATGCTTTTAATGAGTTGTTTCATACAATCGGGAAGAAATTGCGAACGGCATTTCTGCTCGTACTGCAAAGCACTCCAGAGCTAAATGTTGTAAAAATCGTGGCACATTGTCTAAAATATTGGATTTGTAGGTATGGAAGGGAAGCCCTCAGCCAGAGCTGGAAGCCAGGCAGGGCTTTCTGCAGCATGCCCTTCCAGAGGCACATGCAGGCACTGACACAGCTGTTAGCACACACATGTATATGGGTGCGTGTTCAGGAGCAGCCACCGCCCCCCGGATAACCCACCCTGGCACCTGCCCCCTCTGGAGCATCCCTGAGGCTTTGAGGGGCAACGTTGCCCATCCAGCCCTGCTCCCCACAGCCCTCAGAGCCGGGGGAGCAGCAAGTTCCCCTTCATGAGAGCAAGGGCAGAGTAATTCCAAGCGATGTGAGTGTGCCAGTCTTGCCCTCCCCAGCTGCAGAGCAGGGCTTGCCAGCAAGGTCACCCATCCGCTGCTGCCTGGGGCGAGAGGACTCCAGCTTGAAAGAAACAATAAGGTACCATTCTCCACAGCAGCAGCAGCTCCAGGCAGAGGCTGTGCAGGGTAAATCGGGCACCAGAAAGGTCTACTGCTTCTTTTGGAGCTATTTTTCTAGTAGTCTTCAAGAAAATGAGGGGAAATGACTTGGGAAATGTCAGAAATAAAGCCAGAAGCAATTAGAGTTAGAAAGAAGCAAGAGCAGCAGGCAAGATTAGCAGTAAAGTTCTCTCTTATTAAAAAAGTGTGGAGGGACTGGAAGCTGATGAGGTGTACAGAGGACAGTCTGGTGCTGAGGATCCAGGATACACAGCAGAGAAATTCACAAGGCAAGTCGAGGAGAGAAGCAACCAAAGGCTCCTGTGTTCATTGCTCAAAACTCTTCACAAAAATGAGAAAGCAGAGGGCGTCCTCTGGTTCCAAGATTAGTCTCCTGCTGGCTCCAGCCTCAGGAAGCAGCCCTCCAGCTCCTCCGGGCTTTTGATCGGCCACAGAATAAATCCAAACATGAGGCACCCTGAAAAACATCTCAGGTGCTTCCCCTAGGAGGAATTCCTAAGGACACTACATCACTGCAGGCTCCTTCCCAGCACACAGCAGCACTCCCTCGGCAGTCTCCAGTGGCAGTGTGAAGGTGCTCGGGTCCCCAGGCCATCGGGGTGCACCAGGCTGGGGATGAGGCCGGTGACATCAAGAGCTCACTTGCCACAAACCTCTGGAATACACTGCTCAGTACAGTCAGAACAAAAGGCAAGGGCCTCTCCCAGCAACCCGGCACAGACAAAACCTCAGCTCCAGTTTGACCCTCCCAGACTCCATTCGAAGCTCTGGCAGAGTGACAAAGCCTCCAGCGACTCTGAAGGGTGACAGATAAAGGCCTCTCACATCCTGCCGGCAGCATTCAGGGGGGCCCTGCCCGCGCCCCCAAAGCCACAGCCATATTCTGCCGGGGGGCTCCCCCAGCCGCTGCAGGGGTCGGGGCCGCATCCCCCCGCTCACCCCACAGCCGTCTAGGGGAAGGGGGGGGAGAGTCCTGCTCCCCTGGGAGCGGTGGCAGGACCACCTGCTCGGGACCCTTCTCCGCAGCAGCCGGGGGACATTCCCGGCCCCCACTCCCGGTTCAAATATCCGGCTGGTGGGTCTGACCCTGCCCCACATCAACCACTCGCTGGCTCAAACCCAGTACTTTTAAAGACAAAACCAGGTTGTGGGGAGAGGAACAGACGGTGAAACAGACAGCAACGGAGTTTTCCTTATCTTACTTGTTAACACGCGACTGCTGTGAACATTTTCCACCGAAATATGCTCAAACCACCGAACCCCGGGTATTCCGGGGGCTGGGGGGGCAGGGGCTGAGGGACGAGCGCTTTCCCGACACAACACCATGGAAATAACAAGATTTCGGCTCAGATGACTTCGCAGCGGTAATGAAAATGTGTTACATAACACTTTGCCTCCCTCTCCTCTGCTTTGCCATTCTCGATTAATCTCCCAAAACACATCAAACACATCCAGCCGCCGCACGTGCCCCGGCCCCTTCCCCCGGCCAGCTCGGGCGCGGGGGAACCCTTCCCGCAGGGAAAAGCTGGGCACAGGGACACGGGGCACACACTTTCTCGGAATGGGCGAGCCGGGGGCTGGGAGCACTGGCCGCCTCGCCCGGAACGGGGACCAGCTGCGCTACCCGAAGCCGAGCTGCATCCCTCCACTCGCCACCCCGCACGGCTCCACTCGCCACCCCGCACCCCCCCCTTCAATAAGTTCATTATTTAACTCCACCAGCCGCTCCCCGAGCGCGGCCGCCGGCGAAACTCGCAGCCGGTGCCGGCTCCGCGGGGCTCCGCGCCCCGGCCCTACCTGCTTCCCGGGAGCCGTCGCATCCACATCGTCACGTCTCGGCCCGCCCGGCCCGTCCCGGCCCGGCGGGGCTCACCGCTTCAGCTCTCCATCCGTGCGCACCGCCCCGCGCTCGGCGGCGGGGCAGGCGGCGGCCAGCGGGGCGGGCATGCCCGGGGGCCGGCGGGGTCGGCGCTCCGGCTGCCCTGGCCCCTCAGCGCCGGCGGGGCAGCTGCGCGCCCGCGGAGGCTGCGCGCCCCATGCGCGGCGGGGGAGGCGCGGGGCGGACGGGCCCCCGCTCGGCTGAGTCCGGCGCGGTTCGGCTGGGCTGGGTTCTGCTGGGCTCGGCAGGGTTCGGCTCAGGCCGTTTCTGCACCGCTCGGCCACACTCAGAACGGCTCGGTTCGGCGCGGCTCGGCTGTGCTCAGCACGCTTGGGCTCGGCGCGGCTCGGCTGTGCGCTGCGCGCCCGCGCCTGTGCGCGCACCCGTGGGGCGGGGGCGGGGGGGGGCCGCGGCGCGGGGAAGTTGCGCGGGGAGGAGGCGGGGGCGGAGCGCGGCCCCTCGGCTCCGCGGCCGCGGCGGGGCGGACCCTGCGGAGGGGCTGCCCGCGGAGCCCCCGCCCCGCCGGGCCGGGTCCCGCTGCCGCGACCGAGCGCACCGACCCCTCCTCAGGACCCCGATCCCTCCTCAGGACCCCAATCCCTTCTCAGGACCCCGCACTCGGGCCGCAACTTCCTCCCGCCCGCGCACCGGGACGCGCTTTGTCCCTGAATCCCGGGAATTGCAGCTCGCTGGTGGCTCCCGAAGCGCGCGGAGGCTCCGCCCGCCCCGCCAGTGCCCGCTCCGCTCTCCGCGCCTCCGGCGGGTCAGGGGCTCGGGACCCCCCGCTCTTTCCCTGTCCCCCGAGGAGCCGGTGCCTCCAGCACGACTCCCCCCGCTGCGCTGAAGGCAATTTCCTAAAAAGCACCGGGGAAAGGGACGCGGTTTTAATCCGTGCTCTGAAAGCCCCGGGGCAGGGGGCTGCGCTCCGGGGGTGGGAGCGGCAGGGACCCCGGCCCGGGCTGCAGGCGCAGGCTGCCCGGGAGGGCCGTGCCCGTCCTGCTGCCCACCGGAAAAAAACGGTTTCCACTCCTGATCCCGCACATCTGTGGCGGCGGGAAAAACGTCGAGCGAGTGCGAGCGCGAATCTTCCGCCTCCCACGGCCGCCTCCTTCCCTGGCTCCCGAGTCAGAGATTTGCAGCAGCCGCCGCCACCGAATTTCCTACGGCTGAAAGTTCGTGCCTTTTTTTCCTCTGTGCTCGTTTAAAGACAATAGAGCACAAAGAGGACAAGTGAACGTGCTGGAAAAGGCTTTGGTTATTTTAAGAAGTGTTTCATCAGAGCCTGAGACGTTTTCTCTCTTTCCAGGGTGCCACCAGTAAGGAGCAAAATCATTCCTATAGCTACTGTGTTGAAGGAGAAGTGTCTCTCTTGAGAAGACGGGCTTCACTGCATGGTTTCTGTTCCGCTGCTGCAATAAAAGATGTTTTTGTATGAATTTGGGGACAGATTCTTCGAAGCTGCTCCTGGCTACGGGTGAGGATGGGGGCTGTGGTTTGCAGAACCAGAACTGCCTGGGCGGTCCCGTCGCAGGAACAAACCTCCTCAGCTCCACACAGGGCCAGCAAGAGAGGGGCATTTCAGCAGCCACGGCTTGCTTTGTTCTAAGCAATCACCCCAGAAAGCAAGACTTCAATAGAAACGGGTCTCTGCTGCTTTTCTGAGTCACCGGGTTTCTTTTCTGCCTCTCTATAAACTTATTTTAGACAGAGAAGGAGCCTCCTTTGAGCAAGACAGCTGGACAAAAGGTCAGCGTTGTGCCTCTGATGCCTCACAAGTTCCTGATCCTTATGTGTGTTCCTGGTGGATCTGCTCCAGCCACCAGAAGAAGTGCTGTAGTTCAGCATCCAAATCCCCACGTTCTGTGGAGTCGGATTCCTGGTCAGAAGGAACCTATTTTGGGAAGGATGAAATCTCAGGGGGTGGCCTGAAGAACAGCTCATCCTGTGAGATTGCAGCTGCTGGGGAGACAGAGCTCTCCTACCCAAGCCCAAGCAGAACCAGGGCTAGAAAAGTGTCCTCAATAATGGCCAGGCTGATTTCTGTTTTGTCCTAAGCATGCTCCTGACCTGCTGGAGCAGTTTGGACACAGCTCTCCCAGAGCCACCAGTCACACCCCGAAGTCCAGGCCACACAATGTGTGTTTGGTGACACTGCAAGGGTGATGACAGTCCCCTCTCCATCTCTCTGTAACAAGGCCAGCTACAAACTGGACCACATTCAGGCTTCTCATCCCTCCACAGCCCAGAAGGAGGGAGCCATGAGACCCAGGGACATAAATTACATGCAAATCTGTGATTTTCTGTGTGATGTTCATAGCTGCAAATTACAACAGCTTCAGCAAAACCAGGTATCAAAGCACAACACTCACCTGGACACTGTCTGGAGGCTGCATGTGTAGTGGCTTGAAAGAGAAAGCTTGGCTTTACTGCAAGCCCAGGGACTTTATCATCCATTAAACCCAGTTAACTAACATGAAAGATCTTTAGAGAGAAGAAGGGAAGTGCGTGCAATTGTCAACCTCATAAGAGTCTGTTCTGGAGCCTGAGAGATACTGGAATGCAGTAAAGTAGAAGACAATCAATTAAGGCTTAAATAAACCCAAACGAGCAAACATTAATGAGAGCTATCTTGCATCTGAAACAAATCCTCTTAACTCATCTCCACTTAAAAATTATTTCCCCATTTGTGCCAGACACACGGAGCTGGCGGGGGGATTGTGTGCCTGGGAACCCTCCTGGGGGAGCAGGGCTGTGGGCAGACAGCTCAAACTTGAGAAAGGGGTTGGAACTGATCAGGAAATGGTGCCTGCACTTATTTGGCTATAACCATCTGTTATACCACTGTACACACTAGAAAGGCAAGTGACCCCCTATTGAAAGGCCCTGTGTTCGTCCCATCAGCTTTCTGCTGGCCCTGAGCCTCTTCCAGAGCTTGTGCCCTGCCTGGAAACATCACCTGCCAGAAGCTCCCAGAATATTTTAGAACCAGAAAAATAGGAGGTCTCAAAGGAGAATTGAGGCTTTCAACAATACCAAAGCAAGCATGTGCACACAAAGCTTTTTGATATGGGCCATTATTTGGGTTTAGGGCTGGTTTGAGACACCCAGAGTGCACAGGGAGGGAGACTCTTGGCCAGAGTTTGGGTGCCTGAGCCTCGTCCTCACTGCCCTCCAGAGAGCCCTGCCTGCTGCTAGGCTGGGTGACACGTGAGGCACTCGCTTCTGTGCCTTCTTAAAATAGCCAGCACATCATGTTGAGTGGCGTTTCCAAAGGCAGGTCGATGTGAGCAGCAATCTTGGCCCCCTTTGTCTGGATCATTGACTCAGCAGCGCTGCCGGGGCTGCCGAGCACGGAGCGGATGGCAGGCGACGGAGCAGCCCACTGCAGGAGCAGGAACTGGGAATTATCCCACCATTTAAGTAGGAGGGAAGGAAGTCATTAGCGAATTCATTTGTCTAACTTGTTCTCCTCAGAGTCATCTCTCCAAGAGAGTAAAGTTCCCGAGGCTGGTGCAGAGCTGTAGGCGCTGATGGAAGCGGCTGCTGTGCTGCAGGTCACAGCTGCTCACACAGACCCGTATTCTGGGGGAAAAGAGGGGTTTTCCCCGTGATCTGAACTGCCCTTCCCAGGTTTCCCATAACAGCACCTGTGTTATCACCCACCGTGAGCTTTATCAGGGTGGGCACCCCGAGGTGCTGCTCACCACGGCGGGGGTTTGTCACGGGCTGCGCGGAGCTTCACCCGTTGTGTTCTTGAGGCAA
The DNA here is from genome assembly GCF_020740795.1 of Apus apus. Classification (NCBI taxonomy): domain Eukaryota; kingdom Metazoa; phylum Chordata; class Aves; order Apodiformes; family Apodidae; genus Apus; species Apus apus. Next base: position 711,566 of record NC_067301.1, read on the forward strand.
AATCTATTAATTTGCTTCTGAGTGGAAAGAGAGATGCTGCCCTAGCTGCACTTGGCAAGGAGGAGTGAAGATTGTCTCTTCAATAGAAAATGGTTGTCATTACCCATTTTCCTTTCATATGGAAAAAGCCGAAGTGTTACTTACAGCCTGTGAAGAGGAGAGGAGTGTAATGCAATTTCTGCTTCCTTGTAGCATCTTACTTTGGTTTTTCAGAGCAGTGCTGACAGGGAATGGGACTCTGGAAGGCACCTAGTGGGTTTTATACTCTGAGCAGCTCACAGGGGACTCTGAGACTTGTATTAACTTAAGAAAGTGTCCCCCAAGGTCTTCAACTCCTCTAATGGCCTCGATGGAGCCACAGGGAGAGGCAAAGCTCTGGCTCCAGGACAGAGACAAGAGGAGAAGAGCTGGAGGGAAGGATGGAGAAGAGGTGAAAACGCTGGAAAGAATTTCACAGGGCACAGCTGCCTTCTGCCCACTCTCTAAGCCTGAAACGGCCACTGCAAACACCCAGAGTCTCCCTGCAACAAGGGTTGCCAGCCAGGGACTGCTACCTGGCTTTTCAGGCACTGTTGTTTTTCTGGGAAATGTGCCATTTAGCCACTTGTGTCCCCAAAGTCGCCTCCAAGGAGAGCAGGAGGCAGAGCAGCCTGCCTTGGCTGGGCAGTGCTGGCCCCATGCCCCTGGCTGGGCTGGTCCAGTGCTGAGGACCAGCAGAGCAGGCAGGGGAGCTGCTCCCCAGGAGCTTGTGCCCTGTATAACATTTGTCTGGTTAGGCTGATCTCATGCTATTTCTCCTTTTTTCTTTTTTTTTTTTTTTTTAATCTAAACATTGCTAATCAGCTTCTTCAAGCTCTAACATATGTCCTATAAATATCCCTTGTGGAAGCAAAATCTGTCTCATATGTGTATGCAAGACAAAAGAAAAAATTAGAAAGCATGAAGGCCTGACTTAGCAGCCCGGCAGCATAATTAAGCTAAAGCCTCAGAGATTAATGAAATAAAGAAAAACTACCTACCTTCTCCACACCCCTAATTCAGCCCCAGAGCACACCAGAGCCCCAGCAGCCTCAGTCCCTGCCAGACATGGAGTATGCCCAGGCTCAGGTGCTCCTTGTTATTGCCTGCAGGTCCCTCCCAAGCCCCCCCAGGCCACTGCTGGCTGGTGGAGCAGGGGCTGATGTTGGGGCAGAGCTGGGAAGCACTTCATTCTTGGGGCTGAGCAGGAAGCTTGGGGTTTTTCTCTTCTTCTTGATATTTAGCAACAGCCCAGAGGTGCTCATACAATTCTTATTTCAAGTGCTCACTTAATAAATGTATGCCCCCCTGGTTGACTCTCAGCTTGCTTCTAAATGGGAGAAGATGGGGACAAGCTCCTCATGGCAGACACCTCCAGGCATATGTCTCCTGAAGGCAGCAGCAGTACCTGTGGATGCAGTTCCTCTGGCTCTGCCTCTCTCTGTTGCAGCACAGCCGATAGCAAGGAGCTCAGATCAATCATCTTTCTCAACTGGCTTCCTAGCTTGCTACCCCCCATCCTGGTTGGGCTGCAAAGCCCTGGCTCTGAGGCAGGACCCTGAGGACAGGCCAGTATCTGAACTGCTTCATTGCCTCCAGCACAGGCATCAGGAACCCATCTGCTCACTCCACACTTTGTACTCGGGAACCTTTTGTTTTGATGGAGACACAGTCAGCCCTTGGCTGGCTTCATCTCTGGGATGCTGAGCCCTCACCCTGCTCCTGGCACCTCTGTTACAGAGCTGGCAGGGGCTGGAGATTCCAGGGGCTGGAGATCCTGGGGACACCAGTCAAAAGCACATGCCTAAGAAACACACTTGCAGGAGATGGGAAACTGAGCTTCTAACAGCTCGTGAGGTGAGCTGCCTTCATTAACTCCGCTGGGAAACCTTGATGGCACCAGGAAGGTGACACTGGCCTCAGCACTGCCACGGTTTCCCCGGGTTTTACATCCAGCTGCTGCAAGGTGAAGCAAGGTGGCTTCTCCCTGGTGGTGGCTGTCGGCTGGGAGACATTAACAACCTGAGACCTGAGGCTGGGGCTGAGCTCTGCTCTGCCCTGTGAAGAGGAGCCCTGGCAGGACACCATGCGAATCCAGTCCCATTTGGCTAAATAGGATGAGGGAAACAAACAGAACAAGATAAATGCAGCAAGGTGTATTTTTTCTGAACCTCTGCAGGAGCGAGGTCCAAGCTGCAGCAGGAGCCTGAGCTCTGGGCAAATGAGGTGTAGTCACTGCAATAGCAAAGACAGTTTTGATGTCACCAACTTGCAGTTTGCAGTGACTTCATGGCACCTCCATGGCAGGAGCAGCTGCTGGTTGAACACCACGTCCCTGGCAGAAAGGGAGGGCACAGCTCAGCAGAGCAGGCTGCCTGGCCCCGGGCAGGTCTTCCTGCTGCTCTCCAGCAGTTCTGCAGCCCCCTGGGACACCCATCCACACCAAACTGGGGGGTTTCACCTTGCTGGTGGGGCACAGTCTGCACAGGTCCAGCTCCACAGCAACGAGGTTTTGCCCAGAGAGGGGATGTGATGCTGAGCCTGGCTCGTTCTCAGCTCTGGTGCCCATGTAGTCATCTCTCCTGTTCCTGGCTGATGAACTTTTCCAGCTCTCCATTGCTGGGAGGTTGTGCAGAGGATAATGAAATTACAGCACTTGCTTTCCTAAACGGTACGTGCTTCTGAAACCCTACAAGTGTCTCTAGCAAGGCTGTTACGGATTCCCTTTGCTTTGGCTGTATTTGTCTCATAAATCTCAGTGATGTTGACAATTGGGCACGGTTTAATTTTGCAAATCTGAGGAATGATCAGGCCAATTTAGTTCACATTTAAAGCATTTGTGTTCACATGCTGGAAAGCCTTTTTTCTTCCTTGCTCCTTGCCTAAGGCCCTTATTATCTGCTGATGCTATTTATCAATGCACAGCAGGTGTATTACAGGAAGGTCTCTTTTGTAAAGTGATACAAAATAATAATTCCTTTTCCTCATCTGCTCAGCAAGAGAAGTGAGCCCGACTCTCAGGCGTGTCAGTATTCCTGAGCCGCAGCATTTCTATATTACTGCGGGAGAGGTGATTTAACTCCATAAGCTTTTCTCATGGATGGCAATAGTTTTACAAAGTGAAAGGAGGCGTGTGTGAATTAACACCACGTTCCCCTTCAGCTCCATCAAGTCCTGCCTGGCTGTGGGGAATGCCAAGGAAGCCTCCTCCCTGACAGCACTGGGACTTCTCCCTTCTCCAGGTTCCAGTTGGCACACGGAGTTAAATCCCCAGGACTGGGAGACCTCTCCCCAGGCAGGAGATGCTGGAGGTGCTCCATCTGGGGTAAGGAACTTCCATTTTTGCTCCTGAAAGCAGGAGGAAAAAAAGCACTACAAAAAGAACAGTCAGGGCATGTATTTCTCCACCAAAGTTATGAAGGAAATTTGTGTGGACTGAGCAGCTGGAGAGGAACAAATCTTGTAGGACCAACAAGTCCCAATCCCAGTGCCCTGGGCATCAAAGCCAGGCGGGATCCTCGGTGTGGACCTGCAGGAAGCCCTGGCAGAGCAGGAATCAAAGCTCCCAGGCTTTTCCGTGCCACTTCTACCCTTGGAGCAACAGCCTCTGCAGAGCAAAGGGGATGATTTAACAGGCTGCCTTTCCTTGAGCACCAGGATAGTGGGTTTTGTTTGTATTTCTCCTCCCCCAGGGACTGAGGTTTAATATTACCTTCCCATTAATTTATACGAGAACATTTCCAAATAGTAAACTTCCAATAAATTAGTAATGCTGATCTATAAAAGTGGAAAAAATAATGTGTTGTGAGTTTATAGCCCTGTGGAAAAGTCATTAAAGAGAGGTGTCCTTAGCAGTGAGTGCTCCGTGAAGACTGGGGCTGCATTCCTGAGGGTGCTGTATCCTTGGGGCTCAGCTGCCAGGGCAGGAGCATCCCCAGCCTCTGCCGGGGTGAAATCTGATGCACACTGATCTGTCTCTTCACAGAGTAATTGTGCCTTTATCATTTATAAAACTCCCTTACAGAAACAGGTTCCTGGGCACACTCTGGGTGATGTGAGGCTGCTGGACTCCTGTCCTCAAACGAAGCTCATAAACCCTGCAGCTCCTTCCCTGCAGCTGGGGGCGGGGGGCCTACGGGAATGAGTGTCTGTGTCTGTACAAGGTCTCCCTGTAATAGCCACTTAAACTAGAAGTGCAGTTGATTGATCATTTTTCCACTGAAGAACCCCGAAATTAAGGAAATAGGATTTGACATCTGAGGCAGCAACACTCCCCTGCTGCTCTCCAGCTCAGCAAGGCTCCGGCTCTGCCCTCCTCCAGCACCACATGGAGCAAACGGGGAGCAGGGAAACCTCCTTCCTTCTGTGCTTTTCTGGGTGTTTGACACCTGCCTCCTTGCTTGGCATCAGCATCCCAGGGTGCTCGGCACCCTTAGTTCCCTGGGAGGCTCCTTCCAGCAGAAACAGCAACTGGCTGTGGAGAAGACATGGAGTCAAGCCAGGGGTGAAATTTGTCATTTACATGTCAAGGGAAAAACCTTCAGGTGGAGACCCGAGTCCTCTCTTGTCCTGAAGCCAGGAGTGATTTCCTGCAGTTGCCGGGACAAAAGCAGAATCAAGACTTTCTGCTTCACCCCTTCTGTGGTTGTGGCTTGTACCTGATGGCCTTTGTCACCAGAAAGGGAGCAGCAGATGGGCAGGTCGCTGGTTTGGGCACAGGCAGGTTGGGATGCTTGGCTGCAGGCTGGGATGTTCTGGTGCATCAGGATAACCATGACCCAGCACCTCCCCTTTTCCAGCTTATCCCTTCCCCACCCGAGGCAGATGTGGACATTAGGCTGCCGGGACATGGAAGGAAACTTTGATCTCTGCTGTCAAGACCCCTCACAGCACAGAAGAAAAGCAAGCATATTCTGGCTGTTTTTTAAACAAACTTCCCCCCAGTATCTCTTTGTCAGAGCTGGACAGGGAAAAAAGCACAGAAAGATTCTCAGCAACCAACCCAAGGGCGATGAAACATGAATGAGAAAACAATCCAGCCTGGAGAGTACAAACAAACTATCTGGAGCAGTTTATTTTAAGATGCTAACAAATGTGCTCCAGTGGCCTGTAGAAAAAAGTCAGGTACCACAGAGCCAGCCTTTCCCTTATTTATAGAATAATTATGATGATTTATTGGTTGTGATCAGAAATATATTTACAGCATGGACGTTTTCAGCCATATTTCAAGTAATTCACCTCCTTGCACAACTCCCCATCACTGTCATCCCAGCTCTGCTTTTTCTTCTCCTTGAAACATGCTTGCACAACAATTTATGGCTTTGTTTGTGGGAAAAGCTTGTGTCTTGCTCCAGAGCACAAAAGCAAAACATGTGCTCAAGGGTAAAACCCTCTCTCCAGCAGCCCCTCAGCAGCTCCCTGTGCCCACAGGGGTGGCCCTGGCCCCAGGATACTGAGCCAGCAAAGGGACATGGGTTCCCTGAACCTCAGCCACCCGGTCCCCAGCACAGCTGGGCACTGGGCAGAGAGTGTCCTGGCACCTGGCCCTTTCCCTCTGTGCCCACCAGCCTCCAGGTGGCTGGTGGGGGCCAGGAGGTGACAGCAGCCTGCCCACGTCTCCTCAGAGCCTGGCTTGCTGTCTCAAAACAGGCAGAATAAACATCTTCATCTCCTGCTTGCCTCTCAATATATCCTTGTCCTCTCTCTGCTCCTGCTGCTTGATATATGTTGCTGTTTGCCGCACAGGGAGGAAGTAAACACTCTCAGAAAAACACCAAAGTAACAAGTTTGGGAGAAACATCTAAATATTTAGTCTCTGCCCCAACCAAAACACTAAATATTTTTTTTTCTGCTGTTATTTTCCCAGGCAAGGCTCAGCAGCATTGCAGGGCCAGGAAGGACCAGGCAGGGCTGGGGGTTCCCCCGGGGTGTTTCCAAAGGGCTGCCCACAGGCTCTGTCTGCAGCCAGGGAGGGGAGCTGAGATGCTCATCCCTGCAGTTACCTGCTCAGATCTCTCTGCTGCTTTCTATTATGTCCAGCCCACGCTGCAGAGTTTTATCTAAGCACTTTTCCACTCTCCCTTTGTCCTCTTTTCTCCATCTCACAGTGAAAGCGAGCTGTTATTTCCAATTTATTTCATGCTGCACTTGCTCATTCCCCCCGACACCTGCAGGGCTGGCAAGCCTGAGACTGTGCCAGGGCTTGAATACTGAGGGGAGAAATAGTCCCAAGTTTGGAGGTCCTTAAGAGTGAGTGAGGTTTGATGCTGCTAGAAACAGGAGCTGCTGCAGTTGAGGTCCTGCTGCAAACCAATTGATTCTCATCAGCTCCTCTTTGCCTGCCTGTGCGCTCAGAACCGGCACATTGCACAAAGGTCCCTCCTGCTGCTGGGCCCTGCCGGGCTCTGCTCCTGCTCAGGGTCTGCCAGAATCCACATGGGAAGCTTTAATTCTCTGCTTGTAAAGGATGACTGCATTTCACTGGCCAAAATGCTGGATTTTATTCCAAAACTGGAACCACAATCTTCATAAAAGCGGATTAATTCTTCCTCCCATGCCCAACTCCAGCACCCTCAGCCCCTCCTTCTGAGGGCAGGTATTTGGGCAAAAGGCAGGCCAGAGGTAATTAGCTCCTGTTAATTGGCTGCTAAGCCCTGTTTAAGCAGGGAGCTGCTTCTGAGAGTTTTACTTTGCCCCTGTCAGACTACTGGGTATTTAACATGCCCAGGACTGGATGCAAAGGCTCCCACTAATAGGATTCATCACCAGAGACCAGGAACAGCTCCATTATGGTTTGGGAATTAGATGTATCTGGGAGCAGCCAGGATATAATTTGGTTCATTTGTTAAAATAACACATGTAAAAAGAAGCCTAAAGCAAGCCTGCTCCTGAGGCCTGAAAAGAGAAATAAGAAGGATGGCCCCTGCCTCTGGTGGAGTTTGTTTTCATTAAGTGGGTGGAAGAGGATGGATGGAAGTGGAGAGCTCAAGCATCAGCTAACCTTGGTGACTCTGGAAAAGTTGGAAGCTTTCAAACTGGAACTAGCCAAGCAGGTCAATTAAATAAATCAAAAAAACCCCAATCTAAAGCTTAAACTTCCATGTCTGCCATTAACCTCCTACCGAGTCCTGGTCTGTGGCAGAGGCAGCCCCCAAGACCTGAGAGGAGCTTCCCCTTCTTTCCAACCCAGCCTCTCTTCTCACTCGATCAGCTTTGGTAAAGCTTGTCAGCTCCTTCTTGGCCATAAAGCCATCTGGGGCAGATCGATGACTTTTAGAAACAGGTTAAACAGCATCTGGCCCTTTTGTCTCCTAATTAGAAGCCCTCTCCCCTAATACCTTCAAGGTTATGGCTCCTCTCCCTGTGCCTAATGATGACTCCAGGCTTAGGTGCTCTTTGAGTAGCCCGGCTTACTTTGCTGCAGCCCTAATCATTACCTAAAGCAGCTCCTAATCATTACCACCATCCCTACCTGTGTCCATCACTCTGGAGAAAGGAGGTCTCCAGAATGCCCTGCTGTGGGCTGCTGGCAGGAGTTTAATCTGGGTGGGAGACAGGGAGAGGGAAGAGGCTCTTCTTGGCCTGAGCAGATGCTGCACAGTGAGGAGGGATGAGTGAGCTCTGAGGGACCCACATGCAGGGCATGGGGTGATGGGAACAGGGACCCAACAGCCCAGTCCTCTCCCTGGGCCATTCCTCCCTTTTGTCTGCAGGAAAACAATGGAGAAACATTCAATTTCCACCTGTTTCTTTGGCTCTGGGCTGCAGTGGTGGCCCCAAGCACCTTGTTAGGCTGCCACTCCTGCCCTGGATCCCGCGGGACCCATCCCATTTATCACAGACACCAGCTGCTGATAAGAGCCTCCCCGTGCTGCTCCAGAGACCTGTCCTTCCTGCTGCAGCTCCTGGTTATGCAGGGTGGAGAAAAAAGGTGCCTCTGTCATCTTGTCCCCCTGATGCCCGAGATTTTTTTGATAAGCTCCTTGTTACCCAGGCATAGAGCATGAAACTATTTTTCTTGCACTGAGCAGACAAGATGTTGAAATGTTTTTTCCTGTGATAACTAGAAGGGGAAGAAATCCTGCCTGCAATTCTTGTCAAGTCGAGGCATCTCTTTGTAGTTCAGTGAATCATTTCATCCCCAATGTTAATTTAAAAGCAAACAAACAGAGCTGAATGCATTTGATAGTAGAATTATTTCCAGTACATTTCAGGTTTTGTTGTGCTGTGTTGTAAAACCCTGCTGTACAGGTGCTGTGGGGGGACCCAGGGGGGGCTCCTGGCCTGGCTGCACCTCATCACACCCCACTGCACCTGGGCTGGATCCTGCAGGAAAGTCACAAGCCAGGGGCACTGAGCACACTGCCACCCCCAGGGAGCATCTCTGTTCCTGTGGGTGCCATGGGAAAGGCTCTTCCTCACCAAGGCAGCTGCCAGAGCAAACCAAGAGTTAAAAACTCCTCCTGAGAAAAGGAAGCTGCAAAACATCAGCCTTGTTCCACCTCAAAAGAGCAAGAGTGAATCAGAAAAGGGCAAAGTGTGTGAAAAGGATGAATTGTAATAAAAATGGTGTTTAAACGTGCCACTGAGGATTAATCACTTCTCCCTTTGCAGCTTCCCCTTCGTGGGCTATTCTTGGGAATTTGTGGAAGGAAACATGAACAAGGAATTAGTTTTAATTTGCGTATAAACTAGATTGGGGTGTGACTGCTCTGGTTTATAGGTCAGTCACCCACCAGCACAGCACGTGGCAGCCCTGCAGCCCTCTGCCTGGGGGTCATGAAGAGGGGATGCCCCAGAGGACAATTCTGGCTCCCCTCTGGGCTGGTGGCCCCTGTGGGTTGGCAGGGAGGTGAGGGAGAATCCCCACCAGCTTTGGTGGGGTTGGGGGTGGGAAGTGCCCCAGAACTGGGAGACCAGGAGACAGCCCCGGTGTGAGCCCAGCACAGCAGGGACCAGGCTGTCCTCTGGGCTTGGTAAATGCCTGGAACTGGGAGCACTTAAATCCTTTGAGTCAAGGACTGGAACTAATGCTTCGCAGGGAGAGGCAAAGTGCTCCATCTGCTCGGCTTGTCGGGAAGGAGATGGGAGCAACTCCTTGGCTGCCTGGAGGAGCTGCAGACACAGAGTGGCCCTGCAGGGCCAAGCTGGGTCCCAGCCAGTCCCGGGCAGAGATGGGCAGGGTGGGTGACAGCAGAGCACCCAGGAGGTGATGCTATCCTACCCCTCACCTCACCCCACCTCTCCCTGTTCCCAGGGTCATCCACAGCTCCTGCCAGCTGGAGGTGGATAAGTGGAAGCGAGATGCTGGTACCAGTGGCAGGATCCACTTTGTCATCACACCCTGCCCAGGCCAGCCCAGGGACTGTCACCTTTCCAGACACACAGAATCAATGCTGTCCTATGTTCCAAAACCTTTAAAAGCCAGACAGGCAATTTGTCTTCTTTTATGGTGGCTGAGAGTGGAAAGGAGCCTGGCCAGATTAAATAATCCACAATAGCAATTTGAGGTCATTTTCATCATATTAATGGTTTTCCTGCCTGTAGTAAAAAAGTGAGCTGAGGAGCTGGGCTTGAACTGACTCCTCAATGGCAACACTTCTCTGTGGAGAAGGAACTTTCCATGGACATTGCAACAACTGGGAAGTGCTGGATGCAGAGGCAGCCTCTGTCCTGGATGCACATGGCCTTGGCAGACGGCACAAGCAGCTTCAGATTTGGGCTCTATGGAATAGTCATCTGCTTTGGCAAGGAGGCGAGGGAAGGAGAACTACCTGAAACTCTGCTATTGTCCCCCCTTTTAATGAAGAAGTAAACGAAGCTGGAGCTTTATGGAATCTGAATGTTTCAGTGCAAAAATGCAGCTCAAGATTTTCGGAAGGGATTTGATAAGAATATCCATGGCTCTGCTGCTCTGTAATTCCATGCCCAGCATCCTGCCTCACTCCTCCTCACAAACCAAACTTGTACACTGCAGGTGGGGGGAAAGGGAGGAGGTGAAAATCTGAGTATTCCTTAGGAACAGAAAGCATATTTGAGATAACATGAGCAACATAATTTGACATATCTGAAAGCCTTTTGTAAGCACTTTCCAGAAATATTTGACGCCTCAGTTTCATTAGTAAGAGCACTTGCAGAGGGAAGATTCTCAGCTTGAACGCTCGTGCAACTGCTGCATTACAGATTCAGTTGTAGAACACACAACTTGTGCCATGAGGCAACTCCCACCAGGAAGAGGGAAAAGTCTGGTGTGTCTTATGGGATCGCTGAGCAGGCAGCTTTGCCAGACCGAGGAACCCCCCGAAATTCCCTGCTGGGGCAGCCTCTGCAGCACTGGGTTTGTTTACTGGAGGGATATTTCTGGAGCTCTTCAGAATGGCATTTGCACGTAGGTAGATGTTTACCCACGGAAGGGAAGGCAGCTCTCCTGTGCAAAACCCACTCACTGCTCATTGCAGTGTTTCTGGGAGAAAGTCAGAAATAACTGGGGATCCATTTGAGAACGTCACTGGGTTTCTGCCTGGGATTCGCAAGGGCAGAAGGACAAAACACACTAAATTGGGAACAACAGGCAGAGATGTACCTGCAGCCAGTTCTGCAGGGGCTGCACAGGAGGGCTCCTGTCCCTCTGGCAGCTCTGCCCACAGCAAGGCAGGATGTGGATGCTCCCTCTGCCTGGAGAGGTTTCGGGGTCCTAAGACCTTCTCCTGCTTCCCAGGCAATTCATCCTCCAGGTTTTTCTGCTTCAGCACATTGCCAAGAGAGACAGTGACAGATAAAGGAGAAGAGCTCCACATAACCTCGATTACCCAAGGATAATGAGGCCCAGTGCACCCTTAAGGTACTGGTAATATTTGTATATATTCAGCTTTTTCAGTGCTAAAGGTAACCATTTATATCCATTAAAGGCAGACAGCTGGTTGGCAGGTGGAGCCCCGTGCCCCTCTGCCCCGGCTGGCTCTGACGAGCAGCATCCATCACACCCACCTGCTTGGAGCTCCTGTACTGGCTCCAGGAATGTCATGACACTGTAACAAACTCCTGGGACACATCAGCTGTGGGCTGCCTCTGCCTGGCTGAGCATTCCTGTCCTGCCAAACATCCCTGGGATGCTGCTGCCAGCCCACCCAGCTCCTGCCATCACCACAGTTCACCTCCTTCAATGACCACAGCCAGCACAATCCCCAACAGGACAATGTCCCCAGCAACTGTCACTGTTTTCTCTGTCACCTCCTGCCACCACCTCTCATGTTGGAGCTGCAGCCAGGAGCACGAGCCCTGGCTGGGACATGTGTCCCTCCACAGATGCTGTGCAGTTCTGAATGTGCTCAGCACCTCTCCAGCCCCTCTGCATGTTGGTTTCCTGACACAGAGCCCATGCAAATCCTCAGTTCTTTCCTTTGCCTTCACAGCTGCTTTTCCAGCACTGTATCCCATGATACATGACTTCTATTTATGGAGAAACATCATTAAGTAGCCTAATAATCACAAACAAACGTCTGATGGCTGCAAGGTGCCTAATTGGTTCAGATGTTCTGCAATTAGACCCCCTCAATACCTGTGCAGATTGGGCCACTGGCTAGGAAAAAAAAATGTATTTCCTACAAAATTAATGTATCCAATTGAAGAAGTGCCTTTTTTTTTTTTAGCCTATAGGAAATAGAAAACTTAATGTATTGGCATAAATTAATTTTTTTTAAGTGAAGAAGGTGCAAGGAATAAAACCCAAACCACGCACCTTGCTGCTGTGTCTCCTGAATAATTAGAGAAGACATTGATGAAGACAGACAACAAGGGACAACAAAACAACAGACAAGGGACCCAGCCATGGGGCACATTATCAATTTTGTTTGTTCCTAGAGGTCACCGAGTGTTTGATCAGCCCTTGTAGAGCTGTCCTTGGGGCACGATACACCTCCCCTCTCAGTCAAATATTTGCCCAGTGCTCAGGGTTATCTTCCCACCTGCAAAGCCCCTTATCTGCTTTGGCACAGCCCAGGCCCTGATTGCTATTCCTGTGGCAGTGCAGCCAGGAGCTGGTGGGATAAAATAATAATCACACAGCTCCGGGGTTGTTTTCCAGCCATAGAACCTAATTGCTTCTGTAGAAGAAATTAAGCATCGTAACAAAGAGACTGTAAAAAGAGCCTTTGCTCTCCAGCACTGGGTCTCAAACACCTCAGACTTTGCAAACAAGAGCAGCCAACCCAGCAGTGCTGGAGTGGCCAAGGGTCCCTCTGCTGAGCTCCTTGGGAGTGCTGCTGGCTCCAGGGCTGTCCCCACTCACTGACCTTCACCCCCAGAAGGGTTTGGATGGAACCAAGTGATAAACCCAGCCCTGGTCTGCAGACCCTTCCTGCTTTCTCAAACTTCTTGGCTGTCACTTGATTTCCAGTGTCTTGGCTGCCCTTTCCTGGGCTATATTTCTGCTCTGGAAAAGCGTGTCAGGGTCTTGGGGATGTCATGTGGCTTCAAACCCAGTCCTAAGACTCTCAAACCTGGAGAGGGAGGAAACTTGATTTTCTAGAGAAGCTGCATGTATCTGAACACAGGGTTTGCAATGCAGCAGGAAAGTTCACTTTACTGGAAGGGGTAAAAGCACAGGAGTAAAAGAAAAAGCCTGTTTTATCATCTGGAGCTTTGCACTGAGCTGAGCAATCCCTCGGTTTTAGCCCAGGGCTTGTGCCAGAGCCCAGCCAGGAGCTGTAAGTGCAGCAGGGCTCAACCACGGCCCTTGTTGCCTTTGCATCTGCTTTGCTGACATGCTCCAAGAGCATCTGAAACATGGAAACCTGCTCTGCAACTTCCATCAAGTGAGTCCATCAACTCGGGAAGGGGCAGGCAGCTGGGAGAAGCTGCTCTGGGAGTCAGGATGGTGTGACCACCTTCACAAGGGGACATGGTGTTGGGCTGGGACCCCAAGCAGACCCCTCTGGAGCTATGGGTTCCCTCCTGCCTGCCCCAAGTCCCTCACCATCTGCTTTCAGTGAAGAAGTGTGAGAATAAACAGCTTTAATCATACAATCCCTGCTTCTCATTGCTAATAATATTATCATAATGATATTAAGCCAGTTAATTCTTCCTATCAATTTGTTTGCTTTTGTTTTTGTACTTCTGTGTTGTAATTTTCAATTTAATTAGTTTCAATGTTTCTGAGGGCAATAGGTCTTGGTTTATCTTTGCAGCTAATAGTCCTAATTGTTTACCCTTCCGTCAGCAATATCTCATTAACTTTATGGGCCACCATTTCCATGATGTCTCCAGGATTAATTCCCTCACTATTTGAACCACATTCCTATAATCTGCCCCCCTTTTCAATTCTCTAAGCCTGCTTGGCCTTGCCCACCCTGGTGCTCCCACAGAGCAGTGTCCCACCAAGCCCCTGAGCAGCAGGGGATGAGGGAGCAGGGGTCTACAGGCAGCAGAGCTGCTCCTTCCCCTCCTGCATCTCAAGAGTTGGATGAGGGAACCAAGAGGCTTTGGGTTGTCTCACACCAATGTCAGGTCACAGCAGCAAGAGGAGCTTTGTTCTTTTGACATCTACTGAAGGCAATTTAGAGGAGAAACTAAATCAAGTCCCTCCTGTATACAACTTTCACTGAGGACAGGCTGTGTTCCAGGGACCCCATGGGACAAAGAAACTCCTGGCTCCCTGCTCCAGAGCTGGCTCTGAGCAGAGCCCCTGCACCCATCACCTAGTAACTGCAGTCACATCTCATGTCATTCCACTTTAATCCTGCTCCTCTGAGAACAGTTTTGGTCACTGTTTCTACCTCAAACAGCCCAGAGTCACTTTTCCTGCCAGCAGAGTGGTCTGGCTGTTCCACTCATCTCCAGCAAGTGCAAAATCTCTTCCCCCCAACAAGAAGCAGCTGTGGGACAGCCAAAGCCCTGCAGCACTTTGGAGGCAGTCATGGTGGTGCAGAGCTCCCCACGGCTCTGCTGCCCTGGCTCTGGGGGCAGGAGGGCTTGTGTGGAGGAGCAGAGGGCAGAGCACACTGACAGCCTCACTGCCCCTGACTCCTGCCTTCAGACCCCATTCGTCATGCTCCTAATGAGTTTGTTTTCACAGACGAGATGTTTCTGGCTGCGGAGACGAATGGCAGATTATATCTCCCATTGATTGTTTCATCCTGCTCGAATGATCTGCACCAGGCACAGGGACTGAATTTCCAGCTGAAATCACACTCGCAGAGCAGGCTTGGCACAGGGAGATACCTCTTGCCTTGTAAGGATCGCAAGGAGCTTGGATTTTATCCCTCTACATTCCCAGTTTCACACAACTTCAGCCTCAGTTCTGACCTCCCTGGCTCCCGAGGGCAGCAGCCCCCCTGAGCCCCCAGACCCCAGCTGGAGTCAGGATGCTCCCTGGGTTACAGAAGGAAGTTCTCCCCCTCTCCTGTGGATCGCTGCCTGAGCCCAGCACTGAGACATGCTTTCCCATTAAGCAGGGGGGGATCTGCTGGTGGAAGCTGTAAGGACACCTGAATTATTGATAGGTACATGGGTTCCAGCAGCGGCAACAAAGGCAGCCAGAGCTGTTCCCTGGCCAGCAAATGTCACCTGCCTGGTGGCAAATGAACGGGCTGAGCCCCCCGAGCGCGCTGCTCCGCACCTGCCTGGGCAGCTTGGGCAGGGAAAAGCCAGCTCAGGGCAAAGATAGCCTGGATTTTTCAAGGTGGTTTGTATAAACCACTTTGAGGAATCACCGAGGCCAGGAAAGAGTGCCTAAAGCTCCCTGGTCTTCTACAAGACAATTGTGATGGGTTTGAGACCGTTGCTGGTGTGCGAAGTGCGCGGGGGGTGAACAAACACACGTACGTGCAACATATGGAGAAACACACATGAAATACAAATCAGCCATATGGCCAAATGTTTCTGCCAAATTTTCTTTTCTGTTTCTTTTCTCTAGCTATTTTTTATCTTCCACAGGCTGCCATGAAGGGTGTCCAATCTCCATCACAGCCCCAGCCATGGCGACATGTCCCAGCTCCCTTTCTGAGGGCCAGTTTGAGCCATTTTCTGGATGCTTCCATATCTTAAATTTGGTTGTGTTTGTCTGCCAGACTGCACAAAGGAAAAAGAGCCCCTAACAACCAGAGAAGGGTGGGCAGAGGCAGTGCCCAGTGGGGCAGAGGGGCTGGGGCAGCTGGCTGAGGAAGGGGTATTGCTGCCCTGCTGCTCACTCCAGATTTATGGCATCGCTTCCACCTTGCAGCCCCTTGAGTCTCACAGGTAAGGACAGAGGAAGGGCAACAGGACCCCATGTGCCTATCAGACCTCACAGAGAGAAAATCAGTGCCTGGAAGCAGCTTTGTATGAGCAGAGTCTTGTCACTAAGCTCAGAACAATTCCGCTTGGGCTGGACTATCTTCCAAAATCAGAGATGGAGCAGCTGTGCCAAGGAGCACAGTAGGTTCCTGCCCCAGGACGTTGCATTTCCCCACCTGAGCCTGCCCCTGCTCACTGTTTCCACTGCAGGCTGAGCGTGCCTTGTCCAGCCACAGGTCTCACCACAGACACAGCACTTCTGACTAAAAAAAAAAAAAAAGGTGCCTGAGAGTTGGCAGGTGGGCAGGCAGAGCCCATCCGATTTGGGAAAGGTGGCAGTGCTCAGGAGGCAGGTGGCAGCACAGCCAGGTGTGGCAGCACAGCCAGGTGTGGCAGCACAGCCAGGTGTGGCAGCAGAGGCTTCTGGAAGGCAGCCCACAGTGGGTGGTGATGTTTCTCTAACCCCGTATTGACTTTGGCTTCCAGAATCAATTTTCTTTATTAGCTGATGAATCCCTTCAAAAGACTTTCTGTACTGAATCTAGATAAATTATTTAAGCAGTAAATTCTTTCCACCCTAGCACTGCTATGGGGCAGTGATTTTATAGGGAAAGGCAGTGGAGGGACAGCTTAGGGACAAGGTCAGTGCCAGCAGAGCAGGCGACAGGAACAGGATTGCTAATAAAGTGACTGCACAGCTGAAGGCCACTGTAAACCAGAAGCGATTAATAAGAAACACGTTTTCAGCAAAATGCTGGGATTAGGGGTGAGCACGAGGAGCAAGTCATAGGGGAGTAGAGTCTTAATTATTTATGCAAGGAAATCGCTGTGGCTGAAAGGAGAGCACAGCCCTGGATGCAGCCAGGAACCAGCAGGGCTGGTTTCTGCCCCAGGTAGGATTTGTCCATGGGCAGCAGCTCTTGGGCTGCTCTGTGGGTGCTGGGCAGGCAGATGGGCTCAGCACAAGCTGCCCTGGGGAGTGCAGGAAGGAGCAAGCAGGTAATTGTCACCTGAAAACCAAGGTACCAGAGGGGCCAGAGTTGGAAGGGTGCTCAGCTCCCCCACCCTGCCTCCCTCCACCTGCTCCCTCCACTTTGTAAACTGGGCTCCATGTGCTTGTCAGGGGCCAGGAGCTTCAAGGCCAAAGCCAACCTGTGAGCCATGGAGTAAGAAATAATTCTGCCTGTGAGAATAATGCTGGCTCACGAGGTCAGAGAATCCCAACATATTTATAGCCAGTGAAAGAAAATGATTGTGTTAAAGTACACGGAGGCCCAGCAAGAACTGCTGGCTGCAGCCATTCATTATGTTCCAGGAGCATAATTATGGAGCTCAACATTCCCATCCCAAAGACTTTGCCCCGATGCTTCTCCAAAGCCCACTTTGGGGATCAAAAGGCTAATGTATATTTTCTGCAGAACAAAACTGTAAATCAAAGGCTAGCCCTGGGCTTAAGAGGCAGTCTCACTGGGTGGATTTGGGGCAGTGCCAGACAGAGGCACTGTGGGACCCAGCACCCCTGCAGCCCCCAGGTGTGCAGGACCCCACGTGCTGCCACCAGGCATGGGGACAACAGCAAGAGGGACACTGAGTGACACTGCCTGTCTCCTTATGGAAATTGCACCCAGATGAGTTCGACCTGGTTCCAATTATCAGCTATAAATAGCAAGCTCAATTAAGGCAACCAAACAAAGGAGATGATGGGTACCTGCACAGAAGGACCTGGGGGACAAGGGGGTGGGGAGCCAGAACTTCTCACCTTCCCTGTGCAAACACCGTGTTTTTATGTAAAGCTGCAGGTCAGGGTTGGAACAAGGACGGGAGGAAGAGGAGGGCAGCACACAGGGCCCCACCAAGGAACTGCACCCTGTCCCACAGCCCCAGGGGGCTGGCCAGGCTCCCTGCAGCCCCCAGCCCCAGCTTTGCACCATGTGGTTTTCTGGCCCCAACTTTAGTTATAGCTCCCTGCCTGAAGTGAAAACCCATTTTATAGCAAAAACCTTCCCCTCCACTTGTTATTCAGTTTATACTTGTGGCAGATTCATATTCAGGACCAAATATGATTAGCACATTTATATTAATGTTTCATACATACTCCATAAACAAAGCAAACACAAACAACTCAAGCAGCCAAACGAGGCTGGTGGCATTGCTACCCCAGGGCTATGCCAGCCTCAACCATCACCTGCTGGGAAGCAGTTCAGCTCCAGCTCCATCCTTGGCACCCAAAACCCCTTCACTCACCACCTGTAGCAGCAGCTGTCCCAGCCCAGATCCTCGTGGATCTCCTGGGATCAGAACTTTGCCCAGCACAGCAGTCCTGCTCCTGGAGGAAAGCCACAGGGCTCCCACTGCTGCTCTGCTGGGCAGCCCTGAGGGAGCCATCAAAGCCCAACCTCTGCTACGCCCTTTCACTGGAGGTCAAGCAAGTTCTTCACCTGCGGAGACTGATTTTAAATAGACAGGATAACCACTGCCAGCTGCTTTCCACAGGCTCCCTCCCACCAAGGGGCCGGGTATCCTCTTAGCAAACCTGTGCTGATTGCCCAGGGTCCCAGTCCCCGGTCCGGAGCCCCAGCTCCCAGAGGGGGCTCAGCCCCGGCTCCCGCGGCCGGGCCCCTTGTCCCCACAGCGGCAGGAGCTGTCACCCGCGGGCAGGGCCCCGCAGCTCGTTAGGGAGCTCATCAGTGCTCCCACCCAGCCCCACAGCAGAGGGGGCTGCAGGAAGGAGCGCAGAAGCCCACCCGCACCTCCCCGCGTACCCAGCCACCCCGCGCTCAGACGTGCTCGCAGCAGCCTCGGGAGCTGCGTGTGTCCGCCGGGCTACTTGGGAGATCATTGCCAGGGATTGCAATGTCATTGTGGCTTCTGGGCACAACGGGAGGCTGGAGGGAGCGAGATGACATTGTCAGCAGGAGCCGGGGCACAGCGGGGGGCTGCGGGTCGCCGGGGCGGGCAGATGTGCTGGGGGGCAGAGCCCACCTCGGGGGAGCAGACCCTGACTGCTCCTGAACTCTGAAGAACCAGGTGTCATGGTGTGATCTTGCCAGAGACTTTTAATGGTATTGTTATTTATTTGTGGCTTGGTATCGTGCCACCTGCCAGGAGAACACGGGCTTTCTGAAAAAAGGAGAAAAGAAAATCTCCCCTGATGGCAACAGAAAGAGAGCAAAGTCTCCACAAAAAGCAGACAGGCTTCTTCATGGAGAAAAGGCAGGCAGAAAGGAGCTGAGGGATGGAAAAATCTCTCAGCTGAGGGATGGAAAAATTTCCTCAAAGGAAATGAAGGAGCTCAGTCTATTAGAGAAGCCTGAGGGACAACTTGGCCCCTTTGCACAAGTACCTGCATGGGAGGGACAGCACGTGGGGCTTCCAGGTACAGAGGAGTGGTTTCGAGGAGCAAAGGATGGGAATTACAGCCAGACACAAAGCCAATTTTCCATTTTTCCAATAGCACAATGGGCAATTAAAGATGCTGAGGAAAAACATGGACTCAGGGTATTTTCAGCCCCAGGAAGACTGTTTCTGCTCTCCTGAGGGTGCAGCTGAGGATTGGCACCAGGGCAGGCAAGGAGGGCTCAGCCAGGGGTGCAGGGAAGGGGCTGCCTGGGGCCCAGCAGCTGTGGATGCCACTGGGGGGGAGGAATGACACACTGTCCAGAAAGTCACTGATGCTGGAAAGTGCAAAGCCTTTTATCTGTGCTCTAAATTGTTATTACTGATCCTGACTGCTGGATGCAGCTGTAGATCAGCAGATCTCCAAGTCGTTTAACTAAGGAGGTGGTGCCCATCATCCCCTTTTTTGCAGACAAGGAGACTAAAGTCAGCTGGAATTGCTGGTGCTCGACCCTCCGAAACTGGGGCTCTAAATCTCCCGGAGCGCAGGGGCCAGGGTAGGCAGGATGTGTGATCAGCTGCATGGGAAGGAGCCCAGGGCAGCAGAACGGACACTGCAGCTCAGGAGAGACATCTTGCAATATTTCATGGTCACCAGCAGCATGAGCTCTGCTGTCAGCACAGTCTAGGCAGCAAGAGACAGGCCATGGTGCAGCCCTGGGGGTGGGTCACAGCTCAGCCCCTCATGTACACGTCCTGGCTGGACAAAACTTTGGCCAGGGTTGGGTCACACACAGTGATTTCCTCCTTTTGACCCCAAATCAGGCACAGTGGGGGCTGACCGGTGTGGGCTCACAGGCAGGTGGCAGAGCAGTGGGAAGGCAATTCCTCACCAGCACAGAGGGGCCTTCTGAAAAATTCATGGAGCCCAGTCTACTGCTGAAATTCCTCTCCAGGAAACTTGCACTGAAATGGCTTGGGCTTTGCAGTCACTGTGGGGTTTGGCTTGTTTGTCTGTTTGCTCATTGCTCATCGTATTTCCAGCTGCTCTTGTGTGTATTTGCACTTTGCAGGCTTTAATTGGGGTGGCTGAACAGAACCTGTCCACAGCCTACGCTGCTGCAGTGATAAGTAACAGGAGGCACAAATTAGAGCAAATAAATCTGAATCAAATTCAATTCCTTGCGCAATCATGAAGATCAACACGTCAAAGTGCTGGTGCTATAAATTAAAAGCCTCCAGGAAGAAAAGCCAAAGGCTCTTCCTGGCTGCAGGGGCTGGTTCTCCAAAGGCAGAACAAGCTGGAGCCCTGCACGCCAAACAGTGGGAACTTCCCCTCTGCTACCAGAAACCTCTTTGCCACCTAAAGATTCCTTTCAGCAGGTATATGCAAAAACTGCGTGAGAAGTGGGCATTCCCAGGGCAGCTCAGCCATGGAGCTTCAGAGCAGGACCAGGACTTGGCTTGATGCTCCTGCTGGTGGATTCTCTCCCAAGCCTGGCACCTCCAGGGCAGCTCCCATGCAGCACCACGCTCCTCCCGCTCCGGGTGGGGACCTGGTGCACAGGGCAGCTGGCGGATGAGAGGATGCTTTACCCCTCGATCTGGAAATTAAGGCTTCACTGGTAGATTAGTGCACTTCAAAGAGCAGAAAGGTTCCGCAATGTTGTGAAAAAAATCAAATCAGTATATTTCAGCAGATGTAGGTGCAGATAAACAAGCAGGAGCTCTCAGGCTGCCTCCCTGGTACGTTACTTTTCATGTTCCTTTAGCCGTTAACTGTCTTCTGTTTGATCCATGAAACTGTCCTTGCTACAGGGCACAAAACAAGTGATATGTAGTAAAGGAGGGGTAAAATGTACCCTCATTAAAGATAAGCAGAACTGTCTGCTGCAGCTTAAGCAGCTTCCAAGGGCTGCACCCACCTCCCTGCCACGGGGCACTTACCTGCTTATTGATTTGGTGCCTGGTGCCCGCCGTTCACGTTCCCACCTCCCAGCTGCCATTTGAATTTTATTGGATTCTTGTGTTTAAAATTACAAGCAGGTCCTTTGAATTGGCATTAGCACTTTAAATATGTGCTGCATCTTCGCATGGCATGCCAGCACGAGCCAAGCACATCAGAAGCTGCTAGATAATAGGCAATTACTGCTCTTAAACAGACGAGGCATTCACTAGGAGAATGGGCTGCATCTTAAATCACCCATAAATTCTCTAATAGCGCTTCTATTAATACCTGGTTTCTGGCACATTCCTAATTATGGTGTTCCTTATCAAACCACTGCCTTTCCTTGGCAAAGCAGAGCTGCTGAGTAGAGGAGACGAAGGCAGGAGCTGGTGCAGGGACCCACGAGGGATGCAGAGCATCACGCCCCAGCGAAGCGGCTCCACGGCATCGCTGCTCTTTGCCAGACCTTCCTACCTGGGCTCTGGCTTCCCTGTGGCACCATCAGATGAGCAGCATCTTTTCGTAGAAGCTGAGGCTTTAGAGCAAATAAAGTCTCCTGGGGCATCCTGGCTGAGGCTCGCCAGCGTCAGAGGAACGGAGCAGATGCCTCCAAGTTTGGCTCCTGGCAGTGGCCTGGCAGCCCCGCTCAGCGCTGAGCAGGGATGTGGCTGCTGCTCACCCTCCCTCTTGAACCATTACACACTCCAGGGAACCAGCGTGTACCATTCACGTCTCATTAAATTTTTTTGAAATATTATCCTGCTCTTCTTCCCTGCCTTTTCCCCCTATTAAACCGAAATCGTGCTTCCCTTGGAGAATACCAGTCATTTGTTTCCATAACAACACCCTTCCTCCCGCACGGCAGCCCCGCTCCCCTCCTGCCTTCACCCCCGCCCCACCCAGCAAACCCCACAGCCCCAGTGTGGGCAGGACCCCCCCAGTGTGGGCAGGAACCCCTGGTGTGGGCAGGACCCCCCCAGTGTGGGCAGGAACCCCCCCGGTGTGGGCAGGACCCCCCCAGTGTGGGCAGGAACCCCCTCGGTGTGGGTAGGACATCCCTGGTGCAAACAGGACCCCCAGTGTGGGCAGGACCTCCCATCCTGACACGGATCCATGGCTGCTCAATGATCCAGCTCGGATCCGAGTTTTGGAGGCTTGGAGCAGCCTCTGGTCTGGTTTGGGCAAAGCTGGAGCCCCAAGTGCAGCATCTCCTGCCTGCTCCGGTTTCCCAAAGGAGCAGATCAACATGCTCACCTACCAGGTCCTCACTTAGAATTCAACTCTGAGATTCTTCAATGCCAGCAACTTTGATTAATTTTTTGTAATTGCCCTGCAAGCTCCCAGGAGCCCAGAGGGAAAGCATCCCTCCAAGAGCTTCCTTCTCCCTGTACCTCCAGCAGGGCCATTAATGCTGCTGCCTACGAGGAATTGCCCATCCCACCTCCGGACCCTTGCTGTGCCAGGATATAACCCTGCCGTGTTCACCTGAAAATTAAACACAAGAGATGAAGCTGCTAAATTGGATTCATGGATGCAGATGAACGTGGCCCCTGCAGCCCCTCCTTGCTGCAGGAGGCCGGGAGCTGCAGGGCAGCAGGAGGAGGGAGCAGCCCCTGCCAAGGGCTGCCCAAGCCTGGTAGTTCCCCTTCTTTCCCGCCACACAAGATTGATTTATGTATTAAGCAGCTTTGCTTCAGCTGCTCCCACACCATCTTGGTACTCCCTTTAGGAAAACCTTGCTGTGGTTGGGCAGTGGTGAAGCACAGGACCCGGTCACAGCCTGATGGCTCAGTGGGTACCCCGGGATTTGCAGCATGAAGCAGCACCCAGGGAAACAGGGAATGAAAACGTGATGTGAAAGTGGATGTTTGGTTGGTTCCCTCCATGACCCAGGGGGCAGGGAAGGGGGAAGATCATCTCCAATGATCATTTCCAATGGTTTCTGCAACCTGTCAGCACAGCCCAGGTTTGAAAGTCCCAGAGAGTGGAAAACCAGCCTTGAGTCTGTGAGGAGCTCCAGGAGGAGCTGCTGGTACACAGTGGGAATGCCAAAGCTCCAGACATCCCTGTGCAGGGATCAAGGTTTCGTCCCTCCAAGCCCACATGCTCCTCACACCCTGGTCCAGAGGCTGAACTTCCCAACTCTGCTGTTCAGTTCTTCCTTGGCTGCCCATCTGAGGCCACCAAAGATGGTCAGTCCCACTCTGTGTCCCCAGCACCTGCAGTCCCAAGACAGGGGGAGACCCTGGCCATCCTGCTTCCCACCAGCAGAGCCCCTGGAAGCTCAGCCCATGGCAAAAGGGATTCATTTCTTTCAGAAATGGAAGTCATACATGACGTCAGTGCCCCACCTTTGTGACCCTGACACTATTTGACTTTATCAGGCCCATAAATGAAATTAAAACACAGTTAAAATGGATTTCTTAAGTGGACTCATAAAAGCTCTCGGTGGAAGAAACACACTATTCTTCTAACTTTTTAATGACATCTATTCACACTTTCCCTTCCACTATGAACTTTTAATGACTTCTAATATTTCTACAAACCAATTCATCTGCAATCCCCAGGAGACACCTTTGTGCTGTGGTGTAAATCCTATGGCAAAGCCAGACCGTGGAGGCACAGCTAGGACAGAGCCATCAGGATGGCAGTGCCAGCATGTTTGGGACTGGCTCCTTGTGCTGCTTCTCCTGGGACAGCAATGGGATCAGATGCCTGATACTATATAGTATAGTATATTTAGTATATATAGTGTAGTATACTATGTAGTGTGTAT
Organism: Apus apus; assembly: GCF_020740795.1. Lineage (NCBI taxonomy): Eukaryota > Metazoa > Chordata > Aves > Apodiformes > Apodidae > Apus > Apus apus. Next base: position 734,914 of record NC_067301.1, read on the forward strand.
GTATGTAGTACACTATGCTATATCATACCATGTGCTATTGTATTAGTATTAATGTTGATCTTATTAAAGTTGATGCTGATGGTGAAAATAACAACAATATAATTTTTCCCATTGTTTCTCTGGGGCTGGGCCCAGGCAGAGCAGCCAGTGCTGGGTCCCTAGTGGGTGCCAGGGGACAAGGAGGGTCCCAGGGCCACGATGACACCACAGCTCACTGCACCTTTATGGTCAGGAGACAAGGTCCAGCCACTCAATGCCACGGTGCTGAAATAAAGATGATTAAGGAGATATTCCAGCCTCTTCTTTTTTTCTTCTCCTCAGTAAATGTCATGCTTCAGGGGAGTATAGCCAAGAAAAGTTCAAAGTAATAATATCAAAAATCTGCTTCTCTTTTCCTTTTGACATTTTATTGTGATACGAAATAGCAGGGGATAAAAGCTCTAATGGGGATATTTGCTTCTTCCTTTTGGTGAGGATTTTAAATGCTGCCTGGTTATGACTCATATTTATTATGATATATGCAAATCTTCCTGGGCCTCATTCACAAAGCTGGAGCAGCCATGGCTGCCCTGGCAGGGGATTTAGTGGGTGGGATCTAAGGCTTGGAAAAGTCCTCCCAGGTCCCTGCTCCTCATGGGAAGCACCAAGCCCAGCAGTGTCCGCAAGAAGGATGGATGCATCCATGGGGAAAAAATGCTCTTCTGCAGCCTTTGCTTCCCCAGGAGCACACGGCTGCTCCCTGCACCCACGTTCTGCACTTTCTGCATCTGAAGCACAAACTGCTGCTCCGTCAAACACTTTGATTGTGTTTCTGTGTTGACTTTAAACCAGAAAGTTTGGATGGGTAAACACTGGCAAGTAACCAGGCTATAAAATACAACTTTAATATTATTTAGCTGGTAATGTGTTCTGAGTCTTGTTGATTTGTGTAGGGGCAAAATGGGTTGATTAAAAAAACCCAACAAAACAAACACAAAAAAACCCCCAAACAAACAAAAACCCCCTCATTTCACATTGAATCCTATCCTAATTAGAAGCTATTATTGCTCTCCAACAAATAATTTTCTGAACTAAGTTCATTCCACAGAGAGTGATCAAAGGGTGATTTAATTAAATTTTCATGTTTAATTTTCCTTTTTTCATTTCTGACTTTTTAATTTTTTGTTCCTGCCATTGGAGGAGGGAGAGGCAGGTCCTGCTCTGCTCTGGATGAGGCATCTTCCCTCCAGCCACTCTGGGCATGGACATCCAGCTGGTGCCCTGCAGCGGGAGCTGCCCAGAGCACAGGTTTCCCTCTTCATGGTATCTTGGTTTTAGCTATCTGGTCTGCAGCCAGCCTAAATGTTATACTTAATTTAGAGCAATAACACTTAAATTATGAATTGTCTGCTGTAAGTATAAATTATACATTTTGGAGATGAATATTCAGGTCCTAATTCAAAGCGGCAGATGTGGTATGGAAATGTTTGCAGGCAGATGTGATTCCAAGCTGGGATTTGTTCTTATTTTCCCTGGAAGTCATCCCCAGCTGACCCTCCCTAGTAGAGCCAGAACCTTTTGGGGACCCTGGCACCACTGCAGCCCCTCTTGCCCCCATTGCCCCATGTCTGCTGTGTCTTTCAGGGGTCAGGGTTCGTTTCTGCTGGATCTGCTGGCAGAGAACAGCTGGAAGGTCTGCACGGAGCCACAATTCCCAGACGCCCACCCAGAATTACAGGATCAACCCACGAGAAGTTGGCACCCACTGGAGATGCCCCTGCCCCATGGACTGTCAGGGGGCTTAAAACTTCATGAAAAGTAAAAGTACTAGGAAGAAAATAAGTTCAGTCCTGGCTCAAAGCAGGGCACTGACACTGAATGATGCGACGCCCGCGGTGAACTCGGCGGAGGGGATCCCAGGAGCGGAGAAATCGGTTGCACGTGAGGCAAAGGCAAGGACTGAGGGAAGAGCATCTGTGGACAATGGGGAGGTAAACGACTGCATCAGTGGGCTGGGTTTGAGGGAGTCTTTGCCAGGCCCTTCCTCTGGGATCAGCCAAAGGCCCCGTGCCAGGGGACAAGCGCAGTCATGACCCAGCACTCTGTCTAACAGCTCCTTCCCGTGTCCAATTTGTGTTGACAAGAAGGAAGCGGATTGCTGATTAGTGGGAAACAGAGGGAATGAGGCTCCCTGGCTCCAGCCTGTGCAGCTCTGACTGCCTCTCTCCAATGGGACAGGAGGATTAAAGCCCCAGCCTCCCTGTGCTGCCTCTGATGATACTAAAGGATTCATCAAAGTGACAAGGCTACAAAAGCCGCACATTACCGCTCCACCGTTCCCTTGCCACTCCCGGGAAAACAATGCCCCTGCTGAGATGGATATGATCTGTTTCAATTATTTTTTAATTTTCAATCTGTTAGTCAAACCCCAACACTTGGAGAAAAAGGAAAAAATCATGCAAAGTACTTTCAAAAACTCCTGTTCTGGTAAAAAACTCCCCCGCTACGCACAGGAGATGTCTCCTGCAGCAACTGGTAAGTTAGGGGGCATTTAGAAAAACCACATTTACATATAAACATGATTCCAGCCCTGCACCTACGTAGATGGAGAGATCTCTCCTTCTTCCTGCCAGCCCTGACTGATTCTGCTGTCACCGGTACAGATGCTCACATTAAGACATGGGCTGACACGCATCTGTTTCATAAGAGTATGCAAAGAATCTTTCCTCAGGGATCGCTGCATCTGTGGGCACAGGGATGCGGTGGGACAGGGTGTGGGTGGGATGGAGATGTACCAGGCAGCCTGACAACGTACTGGGCTCCACACTGTGTTTTACAGACCAAGTTATTCCAGCGTTGCTGCTGTTCCCAAACCCGTTTCCAGCTGCAGTGCATGGCACACTGCTGCATGCCAGAGGGCACGGGCAGCAGCGTGGCCCGCGCCATGCCCACGGCTCCCCACACCCTGCCTGCTCTCTCTCACTTTCCCAGGTAGTTTTGCTGGCAATTCACAAGATAAAACACTGCCTTTGCATTTCCCAGAATCTCAGCTTCTGCAAAAATATTTATCTGATGGAAAAACCTTTATTTTTAGCTTTGCTTTTTCACTGAAAACCGAAGAATTCCCCTCAGATCCCTCAGTAATGAATCGCAGAGAAAGTTTCTCTCCGGTTCATCTGAACAGCCCTCATCTAAGGGGGTGGAAAATTACTGAAAAACTTTAATAGTAGGTAACAAAAAAAAAGAAGTCTTAAATTCAACCTGTACAGCATTTTAAATCACATCTAACATGATTCATTCCACACTCAAATCCAGCCTCATGCTTCCTGCTCTGTGAAAGCATCTGACTTCAAACAGCACCGAGATCACCACCCACGTTGGCCCCGGTCCCCATCAATCCATCCATCCATCCATCCCTTCCTCCCTCCTTTCCCCTGTCCTGGAGGCAAGCAGCCCGTTGTTTCCCAATGACTCACTTTAGAACAGCAGCAGTTCAGAAGAGTGGGCTTTGTCCTTCACCTCTGAAGCACAGACCTTCTTTGCCTTCACCCAGGACACTGCATAATCGTTTGCAAATGTACACCATGCTAAAACTTTGGCCAAAGAGGTTTTTCCACCAATTTGCAGGTTGACAGCCTTTTTTCTTTCATTAGTAAAACAACCCCACTCCAAATCCCCTCCGAAAGAGAGGGTGTAGCATGGACTTTATCAGGTCATTTTTCTTCCTTAGAACTTAGTCTAACCTGATTGTTCTGTGTTCCTGCAATACTCCTTCCTGTCGGTGGGATAAATAAAGCACAAAGTATTTAACTGATCAATAGAGACATAATGAAGTGGAGGTTGCCCGGTGATAAACGAGTGGCCAGAGGTGACTCCTGGCTTGCAGACAGCATTGGCCACTGTCACGGGCATGGCACAGCCTGCGTTTCAGCTGAAAGGCACATCAAATGTTTATTGAGACACTTTTAATTAGCATAAGCTCAAGTAGAAAAGGGAAATAAAGTGGTGACCTGCATCTTTAGAAGAGGGCTCTGAACTGCCCCAGGGTACAGACCTGTAACCCTTTTCATGTCAGCAGCACCATGACTGGAAAGGACAAGAGGAAAAAACATCTCCTTGCTGTGGAAGATACTGAACAAAGCAAATGATAGATTTCCTTCAGCACCAGGGAGTTGGGTTGTTTCCAAGCATTTGGGATAGTCTGTCTTCTTCCCCCTCTCACTGTATTTCCCACTTCTTTCTTCTGGAAAACTCTAATGAGAGGAAGCAGATTTTTCCAATGCTCAGCTTTGCAAGGAAGCCCTCCCTCCTGAAGGCACATGGCAAGGAGGGATGCACTGTCACACATGCTGGGAGAGGATGCAAGGAGATGCCAACACCTTCCTGGTCCCAGCTTGGAACCAGTTAGTTCTGACTTCAACTACACCCCAAACCTGTGTCTTGGAGCAGGGCTCTGATCAGTGTCTGACAAGGCTTTTTATCATAACACACAACAGAAACAGGTTTCTACAGCAGAACTGCAGCTTTTTCACACTGGGATAATACTCAGATTTATTCAAGCATCATATCACAGCTAATTCCCCTTAAACACTGTTTCTTGGAGGCAGAACGTGTCCAGCTCTTCCTGCCTGGAGAATTCAGCCCATTCACTTTTCCCCACAGCCACAGGAATAATGTGAAAAACAAACCACAAAAGCTGTTCTGAGAGAAAAACCAAAGCAAAACACTTTCAGACCTGCAGCATCAGTGGACGGAGCTGGAATCCAGCCCCTGGAGCCAGGGCTGTGCTCAGGGTCAGCCCCCTTCCCTGCAGGGCTCCCTGGGAGCCCAACTCCCTGCTTCCAGAACCAGGTCGCCCTGGCAAACAGGGACAAACCCTCTGGTGACAGTCACTCCCCAGCCAGGGCTCAGCTGCTGCACGTGTGCCCAGGTCCAGGTGCCAACTAATTGCTTGATTACGTGGCATTTTTTACACTGGTTTTGGCTCCTAATTGGATACACTTTTCCACGAGGAGATAAAATATTTAAAAACAAGTTCATGAAAGAGAAAGTCAGCCTTTATCAAAATTACTTCATCGTTTTGAACTGATGCCTTCAAGTACTCTTTTGTAATTCACCCTTATAGATATAAAATTATCATCTGAAGGAAGATTGTTAATAAAACTGACACTTCCCCATCAGTCAACTTAATTCACAATAAAACACTTTCTAAACCCAATTACGTCTGCCTGATGACTGACGTTCAGCTCAGCGTTATTGTTCGTGTGGAGAAGCGGATACAAAAATCAGATGTGAGTCATTTATGACAGACCAGGCAAGTTCTGCTGGGAAAACTCTGGGGCTGCTGCTGATTGCTGGCAGGTAAAACCACCGGCCCCAGCGCAGGCAGGACCTGACGTGACCCAGCATTTTTAATGTTTCCTTGATGATTTTCAGTGTGTGATCAGATGTTTTTCTGCTCCAGGACCCCTCCACACTCGATGCCTGTTAACACCTGCGCCCTGGGCATTGCTCATTCCAACATTCCCAGCCATCCGTGGTGGTTTATGTCTCCCAGATGAACGAGTCACTGGACATCAAAAGACAAAGCACTTGTTCATCTGGGGGTGTTGCCTCTTCCCACTGTTTTTCTACTATCTTCTTGCATCAATGGGAATTTGTTTTGCTACATTTGGATTTAACGTAAGACCTTACATTCCTACAGAGGATTTCTTTTTAAAAATAGCAAAGTTATCTTACAGCATAACTCTAATTATTTTCTGGGGAGACAGAAAATACAGCTGTAAGATTATTAGTCCATCAGATTTGGGAACACAGAAAAGGCTGTGAGACAGACTTCAGCTTGGGTATCGACCTGAAAGGGTTGAATTAACGCCAAAATAAAGGTTATAGATGTCTTCTAGGACATATTAGGTTTGGAAAACCGCACCTGATGCAGGGCTGTGACTGACAGTGTGTTCCAGGATGGGACTTTGAGCCTGAGCAGGACACTGGGAGGGCAGGACATGGACATGATGCTGTTGGTTCCTGCTGACTTCCACATCAGCCCTTTCTGCAGGAGCCCCCAGGGGGCATCTCCACCTGTGAGTTCAGACCCCAGCTCTCCCCAGCCCAGAGCCATCACATCCTGGGCTCCTTGGTGCCGGTGTCTCCCAGGGGACTCTGACACAAGCCCATTCCCTTGGGAAGAAAAATGTGTTTGAGTGAAGTCAGGCAGACGTGGTGGCAGCAGCAATGGCATGGCAACCATTGCCAGGGAGACCGAGCTCTGCACAGCTCAGGACATCTCCCTCAGGCAACTTCATTTTGGCCAGGATGGCCCCAGATTCTCCCTGTGCTTGCTGTGCTTTCCCTGTTCTCTTCCCTGCACTCAGGGATTCTTTCCTGGAGACTCCCAGCAGCCAGGGTTGGCAGGTCCCAGGGTGCAGCCCAGGCACTTCACCTTTATTCCATGTTTATAAAGCATCTTGACATCCCAGCAAAGTGCCACTGTGGGGCCTCTCCTGCCCCACAGGTGTGTGGGGCCAAAGGCAGCCAGGGCTGGGTGCTCAGCTGCTCCACATGGGGCACTGGGAGAAATCACAGCTCTTCCAGCAGCAGCAGGACAACATCCCCAGGGATATGGGTGTTGCCTGCACAGGATACAACCTGCTGCTTGCAAGGAGTCACCTCTGTTCCTTCACTGCAAAGTTACTATATTTGAATATTCTTCTTTGTTAACCAGAGTTATTTGTTCAGAGACAAAAATCTCATCTGACTGTCACAAGGAGCAGCAGTTTAGTGCTTTACTGCTCTTCAGGGATGCTGTTTCTGTGGCGTTTCACATTTTATTCCCTTTTATTGGCTGTGGGGTTGTTAAAAAGGGAACAAGGTGTATCAATCATGTGTCAGGGAAAGCTGCCAGGTGCTGGGCTGTGGCTGCACCAAAGGGAGCAGGAGCACAGGAGTGTCCAGCCACAGTTTGGGGTGCTTGACACTACACAGGCCTTGCCATCCTCATCCCCAGGGCAAGAAACATGAAAATTAAGGCAACAGATGAGCATCAGTCAGCTGCAGGCTTCCTGAGAGAGGTGGAAAAGGTGTAACCTGCCTTTCCCTGCCCTTTCATTCCCGTGGGCACTGGCAGGGAGGCTGAGCCAGCAGCTGCCCACATGGCCACTTCTGCTGCCTGTCAGCAAAGAGTGAGTGGGAGGCAGCAGGGAGTCACACACCCAGGCACTGCTCTTCCAACAAAACCAGAGCTGGATTTTAACAGCTTGTGTCCCCTCATGCTCACTCTGCCTGCAGCATCTCAGCAGAGGATGGGTGGGAGTCACAGTGATGCTGGAGCTGCTTGGAGCTATGGGCACTGGGCAGCCATGGTCCACCCTGAGCATCCATCCCAGTGCCTCTGGTTAAGGCAGGGGATAAAATCCTAAATTCTCACTCCAGGGACACCATCAGAGAACATTGTTTTCCCAGCAATCATGGCACATATCTGCCCTATGCAAGCAACAATGAGAGACAGGCTGCTGTCTAACACCAAAGCAAACCTGTTGCTGCTCCACGCTCAGCACCACACCCTGCACAGAGCTGGGTCTCACCCAGGGCTCCCCAGAATCCACCACACACTGCTGTGCCTCAGAGCACACCAGTTCAGCAGAGCAAATAGTGCCAGGCACAGGACTTAATTCACTTGGAAAGGTTGTGGTGGCACCAGAAGTCCAAAGCACAGGAGGTAGATGAATAGTTTCAAGAGCTGGGCTCATTCATCTTGCTGCCCTGCTAAAAATACTTGTATATGCCGTGCTTCTCTGCAGGCTGCAGCCTTCCCTCCCAGCATGGAGGTTCTGCTCTGAAATAAATCCCCAGCAATGGGCTCTGGCCACGCTCTGTGCCCTGCACTTGGGTTCCTGCAGGATCCTGAGCTGCCCCACAGCTCCTGCCACCCGCAGGGCCTTGGGGACTCCTTACCCAGGTTACTGGGAGAATTTGCTCAATGCAAACATAAGGATGCAGACACAACTGATTAAAAATAGAACAGCTTTTAAAAAAAACCCCACAAAACAACCACCTTTTATTCCAGGTGCTGTATTCTGGACTTGAATGACAGCTCATCTGCTGCCAGGAAGGGCACAGTCCTTCGGATGTTACGGCACCACACGCTGGCTAATGCTTGCACGATATTTAACTGACAATTAATCATGGTTGCTCAGCCTTTTCACCATATGTATTGCTCTCCTATTTGGTCCTTAGAGAAATCCCAAGCAGCATTGGCAAGCTGCCTGAAAAACATCTTTAGGCTGAAACAAACCAGACAAGAAACCCAGCATTTCCCAGCTTTACAGAACTGTGACACCTGAACTCACAATACCCCATTCCCAAAGCAGGTTCCCCTCCTGATGGCTCCAAGTGGAAAACCAGCAACTGATACAACATTCAGCAGAGATGTGACACACAGGAGAAGAGAAGCTACCTATCAAAGCAATTCCTGAAGCCTCACGATAAAACAAGGGGCCAAATACAATGATAAAGCACCACTGGTACTTTTGGAGCTGGTTGGGAAGCTGTCTTATGTCTGTAGTGGGCTCTGAGCTTGGTCCATGCAGACCACTGCCATGGGTGCCAAAGGAGCTGCCCTGGCCAAAGGGCAGTGTGGCTGCACTGGTGCCTGCTTCTCCACATTGCAGGAGAATCAGTGCTGGAGATGGTGGCAGTCTGCTCACAGGAACAGTGAGACCAGAGTCCTCCGCCTTTACCCACCACACACAGTCCATGATGCCCAGACAAGAGCTCTGTGCAAGTCCAGCCCTGACACATCCACGTGGAACCCCAATCCCGCCAACGTGCCACGCAGGATGGGTCCACTACAGCCAGACTTGTTGGACAACCTGAGCTAGACAGCCAGCTCAACCATCTGCTGTTAATGGAGACTTTCCTCCAGGCTGATGTGACATCTGTCATCCCAGGACGTGCCTGGGAACAGGCACCTGCCCGAGCAATCTGTATTTCAGCAGAGCAGAAGAGCTGCTCTGTCTTTATGGATCATCAACACTTCATCTGCTGCTGGAAGGATGAACAAGTTTGAAAGACCATTTTAGCTTCTCAGAAGAGTCCAAGTACTATTGAATCACCACAATATTGTTTTTTCTCCTATTCTTCCTTTCTTTCTTTATCTGAAACACTTCACATTGCTATGAAGTCTAACCCAGTCTATGAAGACCATATGTTCCCAGCTACATTGCAGGAGCCCAGGACTAATTCAGATCTCAGGCCTGTCTTTGGGCCATCTGTTGCCAGGTTCTCACCAGACAATGTGTCATTATGGCTAGGAATTAGCATAACTACTTTAGAGGAATTGTGTCCAGCTCTATTCATACCAGCCACAATGAACCTTCACAGGCTGCGGGGAAGGGGGCAGGAACTGCATGAGAAGCTGATGAGCTTGGCAGCCCAGGAGTGGGCTGAGCATCCACGGGATGCCCTCAAGGTGCTCGGGCACCAGCGATGCCACCCCCTTTGTCCCCCCTCCCCATCCATCACACGGGGCGCTCCCAGCCTGCCGGCACTCCGTCTTCTCAGCGAGGTTAATGCATTAATTCTCCCAGCTATGACAACAAAGGCTTAAATAACCGTGTAAATAATAGATCATGCTGCAGAAGGCTTGAAGGAGCGACGCGGGGCTCTCCGCAGCCTTGGGCCCTCTCTCTCCTTGTCAGCTGCAGAAAAAGCGATGCCAGGAAGAGGTAGCAGAGGCTGAAACCTCCCAGCAGACACACAGACTGCTCCCCAAGGCTTGCACGGGGTGGAAACCCTGTCCAGCCTTCCATCTCTGACACATTTCCAAACCCTCGCACCAAACCCCAGCAGCTCCCGTCCCGGCTGAACGTGCTGGCTCAGCTCCGGTCATTGTTCCCTTCCTCCCGCCGCAGAGCCTTGTCAGGGCCGAGCCCTGCCCGAAACCCTGCGGGGTTTGGGCAGAAGCAGCGTGGTGGTTGTGCCGGGACCCCCGCAGCTGCCAGAGCTCCCCGGGGGCTGGAGCAGCCCAGCTCAGGCCCCAGCTCCGCTCCCGTCCCGGGCAAGCGGAGCGCCAGCCCGGAAAGCCTCGCGCCGGCCTTATCGTGCCAGCAGCACAATAGCCCTTTAATGATAATTACAGGCTTGCCGGCAGCTTCCTTGTTCTGCGGGGCTGGGCTTTTTTGGTAGCAATAGGTGCTGTTTAAGTACTTGAAAGAATGGCACTTAGCAGATGTCTTGGGGTAAATGACAGGTTAAGCGATACCCAGAGCACCGGCGAAATGAGCGCTAATTTACGCTCACATGATTCAATTTGCATGGTTAATTCTATTTAAAGCAAACATCCAGCACGCCGGAGCTCGGAAAGAACCCTTGCTCTCCTCGTGTCTTCTCTGCAACGCTTCGGAGAACAAACCAGTCGGGGCTACAGAGCTGACAAACATTCACCTGCCGCGGGAGCCAAGTTTCCCCAACACGTTTGTCTGAAAAGCACCGACGGTGCCTGATACCATCACACAGAAGCTGCAGGACAAACAGAGCCAGGAGGCGATGGGATTAAACCAGTGTCCTTCAGCTGTGGAGATGGCTTCCTTTGTGCTTGTCACCGGGCTCCTGCCAGGGCACAGGGGACGCTCGCACCCCGGGACGTTCGGCCACAGGCGAGCAGCAGCACCCAGAGCTGCAGGAACCTCACTGCTGCTTCTGCAAGCCCAGGCAGGGAGAAGCATCACTGACACTGACACCTCCAGACCAGCACCGGGGACCGACTCACAAGAGGAAGAAGTCTGGAGGAGGTTCTCTCTCTTCTTAGCTATAACAACTAAAGCAATGCTCTACATGGTGCAGAAGTATCTTTAATTTGTTCCTAATTAAGATTCCTGAAAATTTCCCGTGTCTCTTTGCCACTTGGATGTTATTTTCCCTGTTCTGCACTCCTCGGGATTTTCCCTGAGGCTTTTCCCCTCCAGTTTGACACTGGGAGGATGGAAGGCAGTGACTTTGCTTTTTAGCTACCTATACTGCTCATTAGCTGAATAATAACCATCTCTCATTACAATTCTTCAAGTTCTGCAGGGAACAGAAGGCCTGTAAACACCCTGGATGAGCAAAAAAGGATAAATTACCTTGGAGATAATAAGCCAAATGTAAACAGTATTTATGGCTCATTAAAGCAGGGATGCTGTGCGCGCAGGGAACACACGCAGAGGAGCCGGAAGAGGAACACGTTTGCACGGTGTTTCTTTTCAACCTGAGAAACGCGGAAGCAAAAATATCATCAGGCATTTCCAAGTGATGCCCTACAGCCTCTTGCGATCAGCACTCGCCGTGGCTTTCCCTTCCCTTCCCAGGGCAGGGAACAAAGCCCTGCTTCCCGCCGGCGGGCCGAGCCCGGCCACGATCTGGGCAGCACAGGCAGGGAGCTCTCAGAAGCAACGATCAGAGGGAATATTTCACCAACAGCCACCAGGGCTGAAATCTTTCCAGCAGAGAACAAATTTGTGAGACTCCAAAGCTGGCATCTGGACTATCCGTGAGCAGTAAAAGGAACCAAACGCAACAAATGAGGGGCTTGCTGCAAAACAGCTCGCCCGGCTCCAGTAACTACCCAGTAACACTGAGGCTCCTGCAGATTGCTAGGTAACTACACTGAGCAGAGCCAAAAATAATCCCTCCTGTGACTTGCTCTGACAGTGTTTGGAGGAGTGAAATAAGTGTTTCAGCATGTAATGGTATGATACCAGCTCTGCAGAGCAGTGCCAAAGGGCTCCATCCATGGCACACCAGAGATGTGCTGGTGGATGTCAGGGTGCCCGGCTCTGCCCAGGGGCTCCAGGCTCCTCTGGGGGAAGATGGGAAGAACAACATGTATTTTTGGCAAAAAAAAAAAAGTAGAAAAGGGGCTCTTCGGGTCCTCTCTGAAGAGCACAGTCAAGCAATGCTGGAGGGACCCCTGCTCCAACCCACAGCTTCCAGCCCCTGCAACTGCTGGTGACTCCTGGGGAAGACTTCAGAAACACTGTGCACCAGGGATGTAAATAATGCCTGGCCCTCTCTCAGGTGCTTTTTGAAAAATGTCTTATTATCACCATGGAAGTTTAGGAAATATACTGATTAAATCAAAAAGGCACCATAAATTGCCAAAGTTAGAATTCTCTGGGATGAAAGAAGCAGCAATTTTGTACCCTGTCAGCAGAATGTAAATGAATGAGCTGGATGAATTAGTGCACAATAAACTTTTAAAAAGCCAAGTTACAATTTAAAACAGTAGCAAAAGCTTTGGAATGATTTAAGACTTACTAAAAAAAAAAAAGAAAATAGCACCACTCTAACACCATTCAATTATGGCCTGCACAGCTCCCCATAAATATCTTTTACCACCTCTGGGACAAGATATCTTTGTTCCACAGTGCTAAGAGGGTGCCTGGTGCCTTCTGGATGACCATCCTTGGCAAGGAACAGTGAGGATGACCTTGCCTAGTGGGGTTCCTGCAGAGGGTTCCACAGCCCCCAGACCCTTTGCTTCTGGCAGAGTTTTTTTTGCAAGAGCTGCCTATGGACAAGAAGTCAAGCAGAGCTTCCCACGTGGAAAAGGTGCTAGGATGGACTTGAGGAGAAACACCCTCCTCACCCATTTGCCATGAGTGGGAAGGGGCTCCCTGCAATGGCAGGAAGGACATGATGAGCTGAGACATCCCTTCCCCAGGTTCCTTGCCTGGTCCCCAGGAGGGGCCAAGCTCCCAGCACAGCCTCAAGGTTCCACTGTAATTACTTGGTGCAGCTGCCAAGTGCTTTATCAGCACCAGGAGATTTCCCCAACACCTTTGCTGCTCTGTTCCAAGATTAGCCACAGCCCCCCAACAAGTTCTGACTAATAATTGGCTTTGTTTTGTTTTCAATAAGCCACAATGACTCCACTGACCCCAGCAATTAATTTTGCTTCATCCCAATAAAAGGGCTGATGGCTGCATCCTCCAGGTCCCTGACCCTTTCTTCTGCAGAGGCCACATGTTGGTGGGAACACTTGCCAGTGCCTGTCCCTACCTGTGGGCTGCTCCTCAGTGCAGGCACTCACCCTGCCTCCCATAGGATGCTGTTTGGGAAAGCTGGCTGTGTGCTCTGCAGTGTTCCTCCCAACACCTCTGCCTCTCACACAGATGCCTGGAAGGGTCAGGGCTGAGGATGTTCAGGGATTCCTACATCCTGGAGATTTAAGCCCACCTCTACACTGCCTCTGGACAAAGGCACCACATCCTCTCCGGCAAAGCTCACCCAAGAGCTGGGCAATGCCTCCAGCATGGCAGCCAGCAGAGCAGCAGGAGAAAGATTAGTCACAGACAAACCCTGCTGCTGCTCTGGTGGCTGCAGGGATCAGCACAGACACTGGGATAACAGCAGGTGGGCATGTGGGTGCACATGCCTCCCCTGCACCTTTCAGCACATGCTGGTGCTGCCACAGGGGTAGTTTCGGTCCCACCACAAGCATGAGGCAGTGGCTGTTGGTACCCACCCTGCTCCCCACTGCCAGGAGCCTTGGGGTGCTGCAGGGTGGTTTAATCAGTTTCCCACCATCCTTTGTCATTTCACCTGCAGCCTCTTCACAGCATTCCCCACACATGGGCTCAACTCAGAGCCAGCACCAAAAAGCAGCCATTAACCATCTGATGGCCTCTTCCATCTCTCTTCTCATCCCAGACAGGTGCCCCTGGTTCTAACAAGGCTCCTCCAGGGTCCAGGCATCCCCCGGCCCTCACTGCTGGAGCACAGGGACCCCAGCACCCAGGGCTGGCTCCCAGCAGAGCCACAACAATGCCATGAGTCAGTAATTGCTGAGCTCATTTTTAGACGGTGCTGCAAACGCGCCTATTAACTTCAACTCCCATCTCCCCTGAGTGATTTACCTGTTTCATTTCATTCGGTGAATTAAGCACAAAAACAACCACGCTCTGCACCGATCCCGGCATCGACCCGCGGGAGCCGCGCGGCATCCGTCCCCCCACTGCTGGGACATGCACAGCCAGGGGTGCTGGGCTCCCACCTCCCTCCCCAGCAGCCAGACATCAGCCCACGAGTAATTATTTGAAGAATGAGACATTTTATTGTCCAATTCATGACATGTCTCCTAGCATGCCTGAGACATTAATGTTCTTCTAAATCATTGCTGGGTATAATATTTTGCCACTGATACCGCACATAATCTTCATGTTTGATATTCTCCTCTTATCTAATGGTACTCTGTAAAATTACACTGACACTAATGCTTACCACCCTTATTGAACAGAAAAATCAAATTAAAGATGAAGTAGCATCGATTTTGTTATGGGCTCCAAGGTGGCAGGGAGTCAATTGACCTTTCTCGAAAAAACAAGAAGGCAGAGATGTTTCTGTTGCTTTTATCACCCTCCTGCTGCTGATTGGAGCTTCTTTGAGGGTTTATTTCCTCCCTGTCTTTACTGTCGTTGGTTTTCCTCAGTCAAGCAATTCAACCAAAGCACTGAGATTTGCAGACAGAATTTTCCCAAATGGGTGAAGACAGAGATGGCAAGGACCACCTGCACAGACCTTTGGCAAAGGTACAAGCTGGGGCTGAAGAATCCCGGCAAGCAGCTGCCAGAACCACAGCTCATGTTCCACAGAGCTCCCCACCTCAGCCCCACCCCAGGATTATTAGGCCTTGCAGCATCCCAGGGGCTGGGAGCCCACAGCTCCCCACAGCCCAGGGCTGGCCAAGCAGCTCCTGCTCCCCCACCTCACGCCCTGCCAGGCCCCTCATCCCCCACTGTGCCCCAGCCCTTCACAGCTGACCATGGGGGTTCCCAGGAGGACTCTTCCCCCTGCTTTGCAGTGTGATTTGGAGAGCTGGAGACATGCTGCTAATGCAGTGCTACACCCTGGAAGCAGAAGCTGCTGCTACTGTTTACCAGCCCTCTTGGGGAGCTTGAAAAACCTACACACACCATTCCTCCTTTGAGGCTGTTCTTAAACTCACAGTAAAATGCAACAAGAAAGGACAACTTCAGTATCAGGCTTCGTGCCACTTGACAGACAAACTTTACCCTTATTACAGATGGAAAACACTTTTTTCCCCATGAATGGCCTGAGGCTCTACAAATTTGATTAAAAATGGAACAACTGCTGCAGGATTCATGCTTAGCAAGAGCAGGCACATCATCTCAGCAGGCTGGGAAGCACCACCAAGCATGTGCTCCATGGGCAGGGCAAAGCCACTGGGAGTGTGCACCTGTGCCCCAGCACAACTGGGGCTTTAACAAAGAAAACGAGTCTCAGGATGTGTGACTAGAGCCCACAGCCCCCCCCAAGAGCCACACGACCTTGGGTGAGCTACTTCACCTGCCTCCCCCTGTGCTCCCCATCCTCCTACCTTCTTCCATCATTCCTCGCCTCTGGAGACCGCAGCCTGTCCCGCCACTCACTCATCTGGAGAGGAGGTGGAGGCCTCACCAGTGCCTCCCAGCATTTCTGCAACAGAAAGGGTCACCTCTGGATCTGATGATGCCAGCAGAATACCCAACTTTGTGGTTTCCCCCCCACCCCACCCTCCCCATGCAGAACAAGGATGCTCCCTCACTAAATGGAGGGCAGCTTTTCCACACTGATTGCATTAACCTAATAATACCTGCATAAAGCAATCAGAAGACAACTAGAGGCTTTTGTTTGTTTGCTTTTTTAAAACAAAGACCTGGTCTTTGATTAAATTAGAGGATTAAATTAAGTAGTGACTGAATCAAGTGCAAGGGCTTGTGAGAGAGTCTGTGTGCAGAACCTTGACAAAGGCCGCGGGGGAAATCCAAAGGGCTTTGGAGCCCAGCAAAGACACCACAGCCTTCAGAGGAGAGTAAGAAAGGTGGAACTAATGTAGCCAAGAGGCAAAGCAGGCATCTTTCACCCCCTGCCACACCAACCCCCCTTGCAGCACCTCTGGCAGCCCATCAAATTCAGAAAACCTGGAGGGGACTGGGAGGGAATCCAGCAGCAGCTTCCTCCAGAGCAGCCCATTTTCCCCAAACAGTTACATCTGCACAAGCAGTTCAGTTGCCTGAGCTCCATCCCCACGGGTGGGTTTGCTTTGATTTCCATGGCTGGTGAGAACCCAGCAGCCTGTTCCCACGGGTGACAGTCCCAGGCTCCCCATCGGGATGCACAAGGCAGAGCCCACTGCTCGGAAAGGCTGTAACAAGGTGAGGTGGGAGCTCGTGGGCACCTTCCAGACAGTCTCATTATAAGCTGCTCAAGGGATTTCTCAGTGGTGATCCTGACAAACTGGTGCTTCTATTTTTTCTGTCTGAGAAAACTCTGATCCCCCCTCAGAGATGAAAGTTGCCTTATCCAGGTATGCAGTAAAATGTTCATTGTGCTTGTCAGCTTTTCCTCTCCTCCTTCAGGCTGGGTCAGCCTTACTTGGATAAGACCATCACCAGAAAACAAAAAAAGACTGTAATTTCAGCTGGTATAAGTTGATGGATCCCAGTTGAAGCCAATAATGGTTTTTATCTGACATTGTCTAAGTATCACACTGGAAACTGTAGCATCTGGACTAGGAAATTGTCCAAGAATTTATAATTTCTGAGAAAGCCAAGATCAAGGGCTTTTTTAACTTCATAATTAAATTAATATTGATGCCTCTGTGCTTTACTGCAAAGGACACACAAGGCAGCACAGGCTGCCCTGTGCTTCCCACCCTGCCCCAGGCTCACTCACAGCTTCCCATGGTATCATTCCTGGAAGGGCAGGATTTAGACCATCCCTTGAGCTACCCAGCAGCTTCTTCATTAATCCCAGGAGCCCCAGGGGAACATGTAATGCCCCCCACCCAGCTCCAGCTGCCTGACCTGGGACCCCAACAACTGGGCAAGTCAGCAGGGGACTGGGTGACAGCAGCCTGGTGACTGACAAGAAAAATGTGCTGAACAAGAGGAGCAGCAAGTCAGCTCAGGGCTGGTAAAGCCCAGATGTTGCTGTTGGAGAATAAATGCATCTGACAGCAGCAGGCAATGGCAGCCAAGTCCCTGGAGCAGCCGGGATTCCCCAAACAAGCTAAAACCTCCCAGAGGCCGGAGACAGACGCGACTCTGCCCCGAGAGCAGGAGGAGCCACCGGCCAGTGACCTGTCCCTGTGCCACCCTCCTGGCCTGAGACCTGCAGAGCCATGTGGAGCTGTCCTGGTGGCAGCACCAGCAGCTGCAGGGGGTGCCCTGGGCTCCCCTGCCCACCCCAGGCATGAAGGCACCATGCTCTGGCCACAGGACAAGCTGCTCCCTCAGAGCAGGGACCTGTGTCCGCTCCTGCCCCCCACACTCCTGGATTTCCCCTGGAAAGGCATGGGAAGGGAGGGATGGGCATTCCCCAAAGCCAGCCAGGGCCAGGTGTGCAGTGCTGGTGGCACAGTTCCCACACTGCCACCACAAGCAGCTAAAGAAGAGCTCAGGACCACAGGCCCACATCTGTATGAAGAGGTGCTGCCACTTCCCCTTCAGTAACCCACACGTCACCTGGGCTGAAAAACCTGCTCACAGAGTCAGAGAGGACATGGTGGACAGAGAGGACATTCCACAGAGAGGTGGAATATTCAGAGGACAGAAGCCAAGACCATCCTCTTGAAACAGTCCCCTTGGGCCTGGACTGAGGCAGCTGGTGACACAAGAAACCCTGTGTGGCATCTCTCCTTTCATGACTCATTAAAGGGCTGCTTCCAAGCTGGCACATCCCTCCAGCTTCATCTTCCCATTTCATACAGACACCAGTTTATAATCTTGATGACTGGCCTGGGACCAGGCTCCTTTTCACCACAATTTGAAAGGAGACTGATGTTTTATACTGACTTCCCATTTTCGTTTTGATGATATTAAGAAATGAAACATTAATGGAATGTAGAAAATCAACTGAGTGTTCAGCTACCATTTACCAAATTGTTCCTGTTAATTTCTGGGAGAGGAGGAAAAAATAGGAGCAGGAATAAAACTGTGCCTAGAAACCTACCATTTCTCCAATGCATGCATGGCTGACAGCCACTAAGCACAAATGAATAAATATTTTATGTACTTTAATTTCCTCATCTACGAGCTTGATGTTCTGAGCCTTTCTTTGCTTTATTTTGCTACTTCATAAATGTTAAAAACGTTTATCCTCTTATTCTTTCCAACAAAATTAAGACTTTTGCCAGTCTCTGCTCCTGTTCCATTTGCTTTCATCTCTTTATTAGCATAGCATAATAGCACATCACCTGCAGGTTTCTGCCTTCAGCAATTTCTCCTTTCTATTTTTTTCCTCCTTCCTTCCTTTGGTTGCCTTCTTATCACCTGTTCTCCCATCTCTATTATTCAGGAAGCCAATGTTTGCATTTTTTTTTTTGTCCCAGCTGCTCATTGAACCCCACAGCCTATTGAGACACAGCTTGTTGTTTTTTTTTTCCTTGTGTTTATTTCATTTCCCTTTTTCTTATTATTATCTCTTGGTCCTGACTAAGCCATGACAGTTTTTTCCTCTCCATTCCCCACATCTCCTGTGTGCCACAGCCAGGCATGCTGGGGCAGCTCCAGGCTGCCATCCTTGTTTGCTCTGCATTTTCTCTGTCTTGCATTTGTCCTTTAAAAAAAATCACAATTTCTGGAAAACTCCCACTCCCCTTTTCCTTCAGAAAAGGATACCAGCATCCCTATGCCAGCTCCCAGAGCCAACAGCTGCTGTCCCCGCTGCTGCACGTGGTTGGAGTCAAGACCAAACGCTGCCCCACTGGAAGGGACCTGTTGCTTGGAGCATCCAGCCCAGCAGGGGATGCAGCACCAGAGCCTCAGAGAGCTGCCAGGCCCTTCTGTGATGCTGCAGCAGCATAAGGCAAAAAAACCCTGCAATTAAAAGCTTAATCCTTATTAAATGGAGCAGTACCAGAAAAAAGGAGGGGTAGGTGAAGATGGATGTCACCACACTGAGAAAGAGAGGAAAGCAATAACAGAAGGGTGAGCATGGCTGAGGGTTAATCACAGGCAGAGGCCAATGGGAAGGTTTTAAGGTGAGGTAAGGTAAGTGGCAACATCTCCTGAAATGGGTAATTGTCAGGAATTTGGAGAATTACCGGTACCAACTGTGCACTGCAGCTCCAATGTTGCATTAGCCTTTGTTGGTGATTTGCTAAATTTATTCTTCTGTGATTTCTAACAAAATTCAAAGCTCATCAACGCCCAGTGGGTTATTTCCATTTGTCTGCTTTAGAAGTGATTTTAGAAAACCTCAGATACTTTTAATTAGCTTTAAATTCCTCAGCTCTTTTCCTCAACCTGTGATTACTGTTTAACTGAACTGGATCTATTGTCTTTCCTCCCTCCTCCAGGCTAAGAGATTCCAATTTCCTTCAAACCAGGCACTGCTGCTGAAAAATCTGCAGTTGCAAGTTTGTGTTTTGAAAGAGCCTTTTCTTTGCCCATCAGAACCAAAGAGGATTGAGGCTTGAGATGCCAGAAATACCCTGCACACATATAGAAAGTCCCACTCCTGCTCAGCGTGTTTGCGCACCAGCACGCCTGCCTGTGCAGTGCCAGAGCCTGGCAGAGCCAGGAATCCATCTCAGGTCCCATGGGATGGAGACCAAAGCTGCCCAGCAATGCTGATTACAGAGATAAGCCCTGACACTGAGAACTAATTTTAATTCAAAGAGCTGTGCCTGCCTCTGTGCCAACCCACGAGCTCCGGCGATTTGCAGGGAACGAGTCAAATCCGATTACTAAGGGAAGAAGGCAGGGAGGGCAACACGGTGTGAACTGACATAATAGGTGTTGGTTAAAGTGCTATCCTGGGCTTGGCTGTTTTCTGGATGATAAAAATCCCACAGCAGTAAAGAAAGAGACATATCTGCTGGCTGTTATTGCCATAAGCCTGAAATAGGTTTGCCAGGAGAGCCAGAGTCATGAAGTTTCCCTACAAGTGAATATGACTCTTCACAAGTGGGGTTTGCACCTTGGCTTTCCCATGGGAGAAGGTAAAACCACACCAGCTTTACCCAGGATCACTGATTGATGCCTCCTGCCCAGGTACAGCTGTAACAGCACCTCATATCCCTGCTCCAGCTCTGTGGGACACCAAGGAGCCCCAAAGACCTGCAGTGATGCTGGGTGCTCCCACCCCAGGTGTTAGGAGCTGGGGCAGGCACTTCAGAGGGGTCCAGGAAAGGAGGTTCACCTCAGGATTTGGGACACAGAAAGGCAACAATCCAGCAGCAACGTCTTCCAGGAGACCTGTGCACTAAACAACAGGCTCTGCAGGCTAAGCCCAGATCTGCTTGTGAAGGCACCTTGGTGACACAGAGCCCCATGTCCCCACCCCTTGCAAAGCCAACCCAGCTAATGATCCCAATCAATAATCCTGACCCAGAAATTTCAGACAGGAGCTACAACCAGAGCAAGCTCTCCCCAGAGGCAGCACTGCAGGAATGATTTTGTGGCATACAAGGGGCAAGACTCACAGTCAGCTTTTGTGAGTCTTTTCCTCAACTGGGGGCTGCAAGGCTGTGGACAGTGGCTTAAAGACCCTCGGGGCTAAATCCTGTCACGGACACATTGGATAATAACTGTTAATTGCCCCTTTATTGCACTAGGTAGCTTGAGGTGACACACATGCTGAGCCTCCACAAACTGAACGCGTGCCCTGTTCCCCACACAACACAGATAAATACTGATGGTAACAAGAAGAGACAGGAGATGCTGTGGTCACCAGCACAGGGAGCATCTCCTCCTCCTCAGGAGGGCTCTGGGTGCTGCTGCCAGAGTAATAACAGCAGCACAATTTGCTGCCCTAGAACAAACATTACCCCCTAATGCAAAGGCATTTCACTTCCCCTGCAAGTAATTACCTTTCTGGTTCTCATGCAGATGACCTGGCTGTCCAAAAGGGAAGGCAGGCTGCTTTCTCCTCCACATGCAGGTCCTTCGTTCCCCAAGCACGTCCACAGAGCCCAGCCAGCTTCCACCCCCACGTCCCAGAAGGACTAAGGAGCTTCCCACTGAGCCCTGGGAGTTTTAGGGCCTGGGGCCTGATTGCACAAACAGAAAAACCTGCTGCCATCCCAGCAGATCCCAAACCAGCGCCCCCAGGTGCTAATGCAGACACAGGTGGAAGTTTTAAAGCTGGGAACAGCCACCTGAGGATAACAGAGACAATGGAAAACAGCAGATGCACCTTGTTTAGTTTTGGAGGACTCATTTAAGGGTGAACACAATAACATCCATCTTTCAATGGAGAAAAATATTGACAATAGGTAAAAAATAAAGTTCTGCAAAAAAAAAAAAAGGGAGCAGCCAGAGAAGCTGCTGTACAGAAAGGGAGAGGAAAAGCAGGCTGAGGACCACAGGTGTGTTCCCACAGGGAACAAGTGATGCTGTGGGTTTGAAAGCCCTTCTCCGCCACGGCGCATAAGGGCATTTTTGTCTGCAGAATCCAAGCTCTGCTTTGAAAACTTAAAATCTTTTTAACATCAGAGAAGCAATTCCTCCTTAGAGAAGGCTTTTACTGACCCAGCGTATCCAAAGCAGAACATGTTCCAGTGCCAGAAATAGTTCCATCTTCACGGGCAGCTCCTCAGCAGGGCTGTCCTTCCGCCCGGTGCCCAGCGTGGCAGCCCTTGCCCCTGCTGCTCTGCCCCAGCCCTTGCCAAGAGCAGCCAGGAGCAAAGGAGTTCAGTGTCCCCCTCCCTGCCACCCCACCAGGGAGGAATTTGTTCCTCCAGAAGGGTTGAGGACAGGGAGTGAGAGCTTCAAAGTTTCTCCACAAGCTGCTGAAGCAGAATTTTAATGGGGAAGAAAACAAAACAAAAAAAAAGAAAGTGAATAGAACAAACAAGCATAAATTATTTATGAGGATGAAAGTGAAGAAAGGAAAGTTAACCGAAACAAAGGGAACCACACATTTCCCTCAGCTGAGGTATCATGATCAAAGCTCCCACAAAACCAAAGCTGATCTCTGAGCAACCCGTCGTGATGATCAGTGCTGAGCTCTGACAGCGCGGCACAGAGCAGCCCTGGGGCCAGCCTGGCACACCCTGCTCCTTGGGAGCTGCCCAGTCACTAATGCCTCGTTTAACACATCCTGTAATAAAGCTGGTTGTTTCCTAACCTCAGTGGAAATGAGCTGAGCTCCCTTCCACACCCCAGGAGAAGCTCTGCTGCAAGGGATGCTAAGGGCATCGCGGTTGGACCCGGGGGGTTCTGGGAGGCTGCTCTCCCTGCCGAGGGACAAATACTGCAGCACTAAACTAAATGTCCAGGGTTTTGGTGCTCCTGGGCATACTCACAGTGGCTCCTCACTTACAGTAACTCCCTCTTCTGTCTCACCTGCCTGGCTCCACGAAGTGTCTGACTTCTGCTGCGCTGGAGATAAATCCCCGGGAAAACCCCACGGCCCTCGGTGTGCTCAGGGAGCCAGAGAAGCTGCAGTTAGGGCTGGTGTGGCCACCAAACACCCCCAGTGGCAATGCTGCTGGGCAAGAGCCATTTCTCCTTTTCTCCCCCAAATTGGGTGCCCCTCGCCACCCTCCTGGTGAGTGGGTCTCCCCAAGGCATCTCACCAGAACAGGCCAGGACGGTTGCACCTTCCTGCCACTTAGTTTCTCAAATCATCTCCCACTTTGGGTAAATGAAAGACAAGCTACGGTGCACCCAGGCAAACATCTTTTTGAATATTTCAGAGCCGTTAACCTTGCCCAGCACTTGTCGTCATCTGCCAGGTAATTGAAATGGCTTTGCCTAAGCAGAATTTTTCTGAGATCAATTATTTACTTCCAGCAGAAGGGTCTGCCTTCAGGCTGAGTTACGATGCAGCTGTTGCTACCACCAGCTTCCTCAGCCTTGTTTATTCCTACGCAGATAAAAGCTGGCTGATTGGAGATAAAATTCTTGATTTTTCCAAAGTGCCTGACTGATCTTGTTGGCCACACTTGGAAATTGGGATGCAATGCTCTCATTAGCCTGTTGTCTTCCCTCTATTGCCGTTTGCCAAATGAGCTGCACCACAGCGAGACGGCAAAAGTTGGTGAAATGAGCTGGTGGGGAGGTGGGGAAACCAGCTTTGCCTTTGGTACCCCAAAGCAGCAGAGAGGTTGGGACAGGCTCCTTTTCCCCAGGAAGCCTTTGGAGCCTCCAGCTTGAAGATGTCCAGTGTTGCAAATCTTCCCATCCCCGACCTTGTTCCCTTTCTGCTGCTCTAAATGCAAATGGGGAGGATGTCGACTGCCCATGCCTCCTTGGAAGGAGGCTGAAGTTAAACCAGATCCTTCACTCTTTTCATAAATCACACAATCATCAAGCAAAGGGGAAATTAAAAGGATGAAAATACGTCACTATGAGGAAAGGATGGGGGCCTGGAGAGAGGCACTTGCCCAGTGTGGGAGTGGGTGGTGGTGGCTTCACTCCCTGAGCTGGCCCTGCTGCAAACTGGCTGAATCTGACCATACAAATGGTTTTATTCAAAGTAGAGAATTAAGGTAATAACAGCTCTCCAGAAAGGAAAAGGAATTCAATTTCAAAGCCAAATTAAACAAAGCTTCCAATTAGAGCAGATAATGTTTTCATTGAGCTGAATGGCCTTTTTTCCAGTGTGGTCTGAGTTTAATTTTTTTAATCGTCTCTGTTTTGTCACTTTGGTTACCTCGTGGTGGCCGATTTCTTAGAAATTGACAAATAGTGACTAAGGATGCCGGGCTCAGAATTGGCTTTTTTTCTTGGGTGCCAAAGCCTTTGATTGCTTGTACACCACTGGTGTCTGGCCAGGCTTCCAGCAGCTGGCACAGACCAGGTCCCTTTGGCACAGACCAGGTCCCTTTGGCACAGCCCTGGTCCTGGTGGCACAGCCCTGGTTCCTGCAGCCCTGGCCCCAGCAGCTCTTCAGATGTGGTATTTTTCCAGCACACCCCTACCCCATCAGTCTGCACACACAAAAGCCAGATTTGTGTTATTAAACAGAGGCCCAAATAGTTTACTGGGGATGTGTAGATGAAAATATTGATTTTGTGCTTTCAAGAAAAAGCCCAATTAAGAAGATCTAATGGAAACGTGACCCTCTGTCCCTACGTGGTCTTATATATCAGGAGCTAATATTCAGCTGTTTCAATGAAGTAGAAAATCTGATAATTTTTCTTGTATTTCCCTACTTGCTGTAAGAAAGACTTGCTGAGCACTAATTCACCCCCAACACATCTGACCTCCTGATGGGAAATACTGTGGTCCCAGGGGAAGCAGCTGCCTGGGGGATGCAGGCAGGGAGAAGATGAGATGGGAAGGAGCAGACCCACCACAACAGGGAAGACCCTGATGCCTGGTTCCTCCTCTCTGCCTCCAGCATCCTCTGCACCTCTGCCATTTCTCCCCTCAAACAAGCCAAAATGAGGCAGGCTGGTGTAGCTGGAAGGAGTTATCAGCCTCGTCTGCTGATCCCTGACTAGTTTTCTCATTGATTTCTCTCCGGACTACACGACAGAGATGCCACTTCCAGTAAAGAAGGACTCTCCAGAGAGCAGATCTGTACACCTGATGTGACATGAATATAGCTTCCAATAACTGCAGTGTCAGGGGGAAACTGTCACCGGAGCAGAGGAGAGAAGACGACATGATTGCTTTAATATGGGTCTTTAAGGAACTCTGCTTGTTGGGGAATTGTGTGGAGCTGACAGGCAGGGAGCAGTGATGAACTGCTCTGGCCCCCCCGTGTCTGCCCAGTCTGGTGGGGACCACGGCCAAACAACCACTGATCCCAAATCAGGGCATTTTGCAGGACTCCTGCTTATCAATTTCCAAATCACTCAGTATTAAACCAGCTTTGGAAGGGCCATCTCAGACTAGCTTTGCTTCAGCCTTCCTCTAGACTGACTTTTTTCAGGGGTGAGAGTGGACCTCACTGCCTCTGGGGAAGGGTTTGGGGGGGGTTTGCCTGAACCAAGGCTCTTCCTCTGCTCCTGCTGCCTCAGCAGTGATGTGGAAGAGAAATGCCAGCAGGAGGGCTGGCAGGGCAGCTCCCTTCCCAGCCTGGACAGCAGAACAAGGACACCAGGAGTCAGGTGGGAAGGGAGTTTTGACAGTGAGCACCTTATTTCTGCTGGTTGGTGGGCCAGGGGCCCTGGCTCCTTCCAGCAAGGAACCAGCCACCAAGGTCCCAGCTCCTGTTCTCAGCCCCCAGCCTGTAGCACCAATCCCTTCACTGGTTAATTATGTTTGAGAATTTCATTTATTAAAACTTCCCACTTTGGCAGCTCCTCTGAGATGAAATCCTCCAGCTTTGCACTCATAATTCACGCTGGATCTCACTGCCCCAGACCCAAGGCTTGCCTGCTAACTGCGAGCTGGGGGGATGCCAGCAATCCTCATCCCTCTGTCTGGGAAACAGATGATTTCCTGAGAACAGGCAGGTTTAATTTCTGCAGATTTGAGAAAGCACACACATTTGGGGATTTTCAAGCCAACTTCAGCAGAGACAAGTGAGGGTTTGTTTTGTAAATTGATCTGCCCGCAGTGGGGCTGCCAGTGCAGGACTGGCAGCAGGAGCTGAGCAAGCCGTCCCATTCTGCTCCCTGCTCCCTGGGGCATGTTGGAGCCCACCAGCCAGGAGTCTTTCCAGCAGGATGGCCATGGCATGTGTGTGTTATTGCCCTCTCCTGGGAGGAGACAGAACTTCGTGCAGAAGTAATCTGCAAGCAAATGATTACAGGGCCATGAGCAGCCCAGCTCCTAGCGCAGCGGGACCCCCTTCCCCTTTCAGCAGACGGCCCGGGCTTGCACAAGGGCCAACTTCTACCCTGCCTGTGCTGCCAGCCATGGAGCAGCGGTAACGTGCATCCTGCTGGGAGCAGGACCAGAGCAGCCCCGGGCTCTGGTGCAGCTCTGGACAGGTACAGGTGCTCTGCTCGTGCTGCCACTGCAGGCAAGCTGCACGCCCTGGCTGCACACAAGCTAATGCTGTGGCTGCACGCAAGCTACACGCTGCCATCACACACAGCCCAGGGACAAGGCTGAAGGAACATCTCTGGGCCAAGAGCAGGACACCAGGCTGCATCTGCCAGCCCACCTGGCTGCCTTCCATGTCCCTCTTCTTTATTTTTTGCCAGGGCTTTTGCAATGCCAGCCCTGGTCCTGGCTCTCTGGAGCATGGGCTTGTGAGGGCGACCCTGCGGGGTGTCCCCGCTGCACTCCAGAAACCCTCACTTAACTCCATCCTTGTTTTAGTGAAGTCTCCTTTGCACGGCTTTACTGCCAATAAAAGTGGTTTGCAGTTAGTTCAAAAGCAGGTTCATCCCCTCCCCACTCAAAGGGTTTTTTGCACAGGACTCTTGAAATAAATATTAGCGAGAGGAACCAGAAGCTGATGTAATAGAGCCATCCACTCTGTATTTTACCTCTTCCTCTGCAGGGGAAGAGTATGAAATACGTTTATAGTCCCACTTACAGCCATCCCTGGGAGTGGTTCCTTTGGGCAAAGTGAACTGCTGATCAGTGAGGATAAATCACACTTTCCCCTGTGCAGTCAATAAAGCTGCACGAGCTGCTCCAGCTGGGGCTGCTCAGCACACGAGCGGGACACGGAGGTGGCTCAAATCCAATCTGGATCCAGTGGCTGGGAAAGTGCAAGGCCCTGAGCTGTATTGATTCTCAAGCTTTGCACTGGAAACCTCGAAAAGACAAATGTCTGTTTGGAGGAGATGTGGAAAGGGCCCTGAAAGCAATAAATATGCCTCATAAAAAAAGGTTAAATGTGTTAGTTGGGTCTGCAGGTAGCAAACCAGGTTAGAGCCTGGCTCGGGGGGGAGGACTGGCAGAGCAGAGCACAGCACAGCCAGAATATGGAAATTCCTCCTAAAAGAGGGTGATTTATAGAGCTGAGAGCAAAATGGAAGAAATCATTGAAATATGGAGCCTGTTTTCCAATGACTCTAGAAACAGTTCAGCTCCCAGGCGTGAAAGTTTTGAGAATGTAGCCAGGGCTGCCTGGGCTGCCAGAGCTGCTGGAGCTGCCAGAGCTGCCTGTGCTGTGGCTGATGGCAGTGCTTGGGAAGATGAGGTAAAATGAGATGATTAGATGAGGTAAGATGAGGTAAGGAGAGATGAGATGGGGCAGGGGCAAGAGCAAAATCTCTTGGCCTGGGAGTGACGTCCTTCAGGTCAAGGTGTTTGTTTCCCTGCTGGTGAAGCACAGGCAGCTCGTGGCCATCTACCAAAAGTTGTTGCCCTGCAATTAAGCCTTCGATGTGTCCTGAGGTCTCTCCTGTGCTCCATCATCCTCTCGTTCTCTAAAATGCTTAAAGGCATTAATATATTTATGATTAACTCATCTATTAACTTTGAGAACTGGATGAAACTGCTAGTTGTAACACCTCATTTATAATTTCTGTCCCCGAGGATGCTGTCAGGTTATAAATACACAACCTGATCCAAATGGTGACCAGCACACGGTGCTTTGGGCTCCGTCAGGAGTCCAGCAGTGTCCGTGAGGAGTGCAGGGAGGCTGGAGCACCCTAAAGGCTGCAGGAACACGGGGCTGCTGGTGGGAAAAGCTTTGTGCTCCAGTGGGGCAGAGGCAGCTCCAGGCTGTGCTGGATTACTGACACACTGGGGCTGAATTCCAGGCAGGTGCTCCAACCATCCCAGGGCTGACCAGACGTGGCCTCAGGGATGGGAATGTTAAAGCAACTCATGGGAGCTGCTCCGGCCAGGAATGCCTGTGGAGAGGGGCAGCAGCACTTGTGCATCACTGCATCCTCCCAGCGGGATGGTCGGGTCACAGGGCTATGAAGGGGTTACATCAGGCTGGAGGGATTCTCATGATGATTATTATTGTTCAGAAATATTAAGACAATGAGGAATAAATGTTGGATCTATTTATAGAAATTCTAGGGAAATCTCGCTCGAGCCATAAACCCACTTAATTGCGAATCTGCACAGATGTTTCCTTTGAATTTGAAAAGTGATTAATAAATAAATTAGAGTAATGCTTGTTTTGGCTGAAATATAGTAATAAATAATGTTTATAGAGCTTAGTTACCAAAACATCCTCAGCACTATGTGACAAATCAGACACATGCAGAGTGGCTACAACATACAGGATGGAAACAATTCAAGCCAGGCTCCAGCCATAAATAAACTCAACAGCACGAGAGCAACCAAGGGTGGGCAAAGGCAGGAGCTGGAGCTGCTGATGGGCTGGGGGGCTCTGCAGGACTAATCGGGCTCTGTGGCACAGCATGACACCTGTATCCTGGCACCACTCCACCTCTGATTCCAGCACCACGGGAAGCTTCCCAGCACAATCCCACTCACTTGATTCCTCCTCTGGCAAAGCCAACGTGTTCCCTGTGCCGCCCGTGTTGACTTTTTTTAATTAAGGCACAATTCAAACTATATATATAATTCCAGAGTAAACAGACATAACTTTTCTGTTGGCTGTTCCTTAACCCAGTTACTGTACAAACAGGCCTGGGAATTACGTAGCACTGGAAAGGTGAGACCTCCAGAAATTTCAAGACATTTCAAGCTGGAGCAGCAAATTGCTGGAAGTGGCTGCAGCAAACCTGGGCACTGGTGTCACCAGCAGCCCCCACCCTGGGGAGGTCGCCACTGTGGCATGGCAAGGTGGCCAGGGGGACAGAACCCCCACTGAAGTACAGGGAGGACCACTCACGGGGATCTTGGTGCAGGAGGTGGGGAGGAAGCCCCCCCAGTGCCAGGCAGAGCTTGGTGCCAGGTGAGGGCAGGGTTTGGTGACTTCAGAAATTACTGGTAAATCCGTTTGGGTTCCCACCAAAGCAGGAGCTTGTATTTTAATTTATATTGTAATGAAAGCTTGTAACAGTACTGTATCATAAACACAAACAGCAGAATCTTATGAAAATTTCATCTTTATCTATTTTGGGGAGAAATAGCCCTGTCTGTCTAATTGAAGCATCTGTCATTCTGACATTAAATAGTGCATCCATGGCTCTTTTATTATATTTCCTTGCATTTCTCATACACTGTTAAATTGAAATAATACTGTTGGCTAGGAGATAAAGGCAGATAATAGGTATTTTATAATGAGCAGAAAGGAGGATTCATCTTCAGTTAGAGCTGAGAATTGCTTTATCTTTTTTTGGTGTTGTTATTTTGTTAACCTAAAGGGCAGAATCTGCTGGTCCACCTTCCCAGAGCTCAGAGATCAAGTGAGGAGCACTTGCCTGCACGTGAAGAGGCCAAGTGCCAGGCAGCTGCCCCCCAGCATCCCAAGCCACAGGCTTCCTCCGTCTGCTCCCCAGGTGGCATCCCTGCTGCAAACTAAGCCCAACTGACCTGACCTGCCCATTCCCAAAGCCTGGCTGCTCAGCCTGACCAACAGCATTCATCTCCTGCAGCTCCAGCTCCAGGTGCATCCCCCCTGGAGTTGTGTGGAGATGCATCAGGCTGGCCACCTGCAGCAGATCCCAGCAGAGCAGATCCCAGCGGAGCAGCCCTTCGGGAACTCGGGAGCTGCTCTCTGCCAAGGATTGGCTGCACCTTGTTTTGGCAAGGCAGGGATTTTGTGCTCAAAATTAATTTTAGCTGGTGCCATTCAGGTGAAGAAGGAGCTGGGACAAATCACTTTGGCCTTTGGGGCTGCCTGGAGGTGAGGGACACCCGTGTCCCACCGCCCCAGCTGCAGCTTCACTGTCAAGCAGACAAGCCACGTAAAACTGAACCGTGTAGAGATTTCCCCGTGTGGATTTCCATAATTAAATTACATGCAAAATGAAGCAATTACCAAAAAAAGGCACTGAATGACTAGATAATCATCAGTGTGAAGGCTCCCCTGGTGACCAGAGGACAGTGCCCCCGGCCCTGGACGGTGGGAATGCCCTGGCACAGGGCCGGGTGGCCAGACCCAGCTGCCCCTCTGGTGGCCCCTGCACCCTCTGCCACGCTTCCCAGGCTGGCTGCTGCATCCCTGTGGCTCGGGCTGGGCTCTGCCAGATCCCCAGGGCTCGGGCTGGGCTCCCCCAGTGGGCAAGGGGAAACGTGGGGAAGGAAACAGCCCTGGGGGAAGCAAAGGAAGAGCTGCTGCTCAGAGTAAAAGCACAGAACATCTAATTGAGACTTCCCTGAAACCCACAGGAAATAATTAAAATTGACTTCTCATACTTTACAAACTAATTAAGAGTATTGGACTGGATAACTACATTGAAGTGTAAGTGGCATTTAATTGCGATAAACTGAGTCATAATTGGAAATAAGCGCAGCCCAGAACAACAAACACCGTGGTAGGAGAGAGGGCTTCAACCCGGGCAAGCCCAGGGCTGGCTCGGTGGCCACTGCATGGATGGTGACCCTGGCACAGCTCTGCCTGCACTTGAGCCAGGACTGCCAGCAGTACCAAAACCGGGCACAATTAGATTAATTACAGAGCCACCAGAGAGGTTAAACCCTCTGAGGAAGGGCTGGCACACCAAGTGCAATTTCCGGCTTGATTTGCTTTATCAGCCCCCGACTCATGCCTGTTTGTTTATTTCTCAGCTTTAGTAACAGTTCCCGTTCTGGTGGATCAACCAGGCAGCTCCTGCCTTGTCCCTTCTCATTCTCTTCAGTGAGAGAGGAACAGATGATCTGGATACGGAGCTCCGGGCCTTTGTTCTCCCTCATCTGCTCCACTCATTGCTTTGAGGAGCCCTATTTTCCTCTTCTTTTCTGCTTTCTTTTCCTGAACAATGGGCCCTGAATGTGCTCAAGCAATTCTTTCATCATTCCCTTCTGCGGAGATCTTTAAGATCTCCACCTGAACAGTTGGTATTTCTATGAAAACTTTCTTGCTGACTGTTGAAATTTAAATTTTATTCTCGCAATGACTGGTTAGCTCAATTATCTCCCGTTTCATTCCCTCGCTTTAGATTTAACAGCTACAATTTGTAAACGCCACCCTCTCCTCTCGTTTCCTTGTCTCCCACACACTTGCAGGGAACCCGGGAGCCTCCCGCCCTCCCCACATGATCACTGGGGGTGGCCAGACCGTTTGTCTTGTGTTACTTGCCCTGCTAAAACGCAACAGAAAACAAACCCAGGAAATTCTCAACACGTTCCTTCCCTCTTCATCGTTTCACCAGCCACAGAGCTCATGAGGTGCTTTGCCAGCCCCAGCAAAGCCCCTGCCAGCCCGGGGGGTCCTCGGGCTCCCCTGCTCCTTGAGAGGATGTTCCAGAGCACAGGGTGCTGGGTACCCTGGGCAGGGGTGCTGGGTGCGGCTCCCACGGCCTCTTCTACCCTCCCGGCTTCTCAGCTGAAAATAATCTTATGGTTAAGTACAGACCATCTGTTACCCTCTGCTTTTCTGTGGAGCCCGTGTTCTCTGTGGTTTATTAATATTTATTTAGCCTGTTTGAAAACTAAGGGTGTTGCAGGAGACTTGGGATACATCTACAAAGATTTCAACTCCTGCTCGGGGACTGCTGCACCAGCACCCTCAGGGGGACACCCGGGGGGTTCAGAGGGGTCCCAGAGGGGGCTCAGGGGGATCTCAGAGGGGTCCCTGAGGGGATTTCCCTTGGAGCTGACAGATGCCCTGCCTGGGGAAGCCCAAGTGCTGCACAGGACTTTCCCATGCACCGAGACCACTCATCCTAGGTATTCCCTGGCATCTTCTGGGGCAGCACAAGGGATGCCCATGACAACAGGGATCCCAGCCAGCGAGGAATTCCCTGCTGGCTGCCAGGACACCCTGCTGCGACCGCTGCTTTGTGAGTCCTTTGAAGGGAACGGCTGGGGGGAGGTTTCAGTCTGTCTCTGGCTTCAGCATCACCTCCCAGCAGATCCTCCCGCCTCTGTACGAGGCAAGGGCTTCTCTGGTTTCCACCCTCTGTCCCCTTCCATTTTTAGCATCTATTTCCATTAAAATCTCCAGGGGAGGGGAGTGAGCCTGTGCTGGGGTGCAGAAGGCACAGTGCCCGGCAGAGCTCCCGGCAGCTGCTGCAAAGTGAGCCCCTTCCACAGGGGCTCCTCCAGAGAAAAAAACATTTATTGCACTGAAAAAGTCAGGGTTGGGAAAGGAGATGAAAGGAAGGAGATCTAATGCAAGCTTTGATAAGCATTAACTTGCTGCAAGTCTTATGGCTCTTGACAAACGGGCTGTAACAAGCCAAGCAGCCTCTCAGGAGGCCAAAGAAAATAAAGTTTAGCATCAATTTGTAACTCTTGCTCTGCATTATTTAATAAGTGGTTTGAAACCTGTCTTGCATCATGAGAGATTTTTTAATCATTCCTGGACTGGAAGAAGAAAAAAAATATTTTTTTTTTCTTTTTTTTTTTTTTCAGTTCCAGAAACATCCCCCCCAGGAGCTGTGCCTGCTTCAAGTGTCAGCCTGTTGGTTTGTTTGGGTCTTTTAAGGAGCCCTCAGCAAAGCATTTCTACACATTTAACGAGACTGAGCAAGAATGGCACAAATGGACACTAATCTGCATGGGGGTGCCCTTGGGCAGCTCACCCACCCTGGCCAGCCTTGGAACAGCAAAAACAACCTGTCCCCTGCCCTTTCTGGTGACCAGCAAATAGGAGCAGCCTTTCCTGGGCAAACACGAGCCTTTCTCTGTGCTTCCCAGGGGTCAGGCCAGAGGTGCTGAGAGAACCCCCTGCAGCATCAACAGGCATGAGCTCCTCTCCAGCTCCTGCAATGGGAAGAGTTAGATTTTTCAAGGTTTTCCAGGCATTTCCCCGTTGTAGTAAAACACACCTTACACTGGAGGTGTCAGATTGTTCCTGCTTTCTCTCACACACCACCTTTTTTAAGGGAAGATTTACTAGACTGGCGGATGGATTTTCCAGTTAAAACAATGGGTGTTTTACACTGAAGGCATCAATAAAAATGTAAATACAAACAGGAGAGGCAGCAGCAGCAATGAATTTTCTGGCTTTTGCTCCCTGGGCTGAACTGGCAGCTCTCTGCTTCCCATAAGGAATAACATCAAAGTTATGTAAGGGGGGCCAGGCAGCTTCTCAGCTGAGCCCCATGGCTCATGTGTTGACCCCAGGGCTTCCCTGGTCCTTGGGGAGCTATGAGGGGGTGACAGCTCCTGGCCCTGCACTGCTTTGCTTTGGTGTGGATAGGCTCAGGACCCCCCATGCTCCTCAGCATCCTCACACCCTGTCAGCTCCATCATTAGGAAATTGATGGGATAATTCTCACGTGCAAAACAAGTAACTTGCTGCTTCCAAACGCCCATAGTGACCATGGTCCCAGGACAGCATTAACCACTTGCTTTGGTGGAAATACTTATTAAATTACATTTTTGAGTCCTTGACCACAATATTGAGCCTCCAAGGAGGCTCCTCACCCCTAGGAAGGAGCCAGTTAATATACCTCTGAAAGCAAGTTATGAAAACATAATTCCCTGTTCAAATGTCACACTGATCTGTGGCACTCACCCCTATTGATGCTTCCTTCCTTACCTGGGCCAGTAAACTAATACTGGGCTCCATCTGGCAGCAGTGGCAGGAGGCACTATATGGTGTTCTATACTTCCTCCTCCATTTAGATGAATTAATTGACCTTTAAAAATGTACCCAGAAAATAAATGACCTAATAAAATGAATTATCCTCTGCCACACAGCACTTGAAATCCACTGTAACTTGAAAGGAGACTAATGAAACATTGAAAGCATTGAAGAAATGACTAATGAAAGAAATAAACCTAATAAAGAATAATTGATTAGTCTCTTGGAAGCACTGAAAAGTACAGGGTGAAAGGCCCAGCCTGGCCACAAGCCTGGGGAGGGGACTGGCTGGCTGGGACACCCTGGGCCCTGCAGCCTACCTGCCAAAAACGTGAATCCCAGGGGAAGGGGAACGGGACAAGGAGAGCTCTGCCTCCACACAACCTCCCTGCTGGCCAGACCAGCTGAGCTAGGGATGAGGAGCATCCCTGCATCCTGCCTGTGCCTGCCCAGAGCCCTGCAATGCTCCTGCACCCTGGTGCTCCCAAATTGCTGCGCCTGAGCTGTTGCATCCCAGTGGATGCACCCAAACTGCTGCATCCCAAACTGCTGCACATCCCAAACCACTGCACCCAAACCCCTGCAGGCTCCCGGGGAGCCAGGGCCAGCCCTGGGGCCAGGCTGGGATGCTGGAGCAGAGTCCCCAGGAGCTCACACCACGAGGCCTCCTCCCAAATGCCAGGCAGCCGCTGCACGCCTCCTGCCTTTCCTGAACAAAACCCCTTCCTAAATTCTTACACGCCCCTTGGTAAGGCTGGAGGAGCAGGACTGCGGGGTGTCCTTCCCTCTCCCCCGGGTTCTCGTGAGACGCTTCTGCTGCCTGGCTGAGAAAGGTGGAGGTGTCTGTGCCGGATTTACAGCCCGCAATAAGCAGGTTTTATCAACACTCCTCCGACAAATTATTGTTATTGTCGGGCTCTTGCTGCCTGGAGCTGCGGCCGTGAAAAAGAAATTCAGTGGAACTGTAATTGTGTCACCCACCGGCCGGAGCCGCCGCGCCCGGCACCGCCGCAGGGGCTGGAGCTCCCGGGGAGGGGCGGCCGGGCAGCTCCACCTCCGTGTTCCCACCGGGAATCCCTTGGGGGGCGAGGGAGCCGCCTGGCAGGGGGCTGCGGGGCCCCAGGTCCGGCCACGCAGCGCCCCCCGCACCCCCCGGCTCCTGCGGGGTCCCGGCAGAGCGTTCGGCTTTGCTGGCGTGTGCTGCGAAAACTGACGGATGCCGATTTGCATATTTATGAAGCAGTGATTAGGAATTCTGCATAAGAAAGCCCCGCCGAAGCGCTCATTAATAACCGGGCGCAGGCTGCTGGATCTCAGGTCGGGGATGCAATTGTTTAAGTGAGCAGACATGTTTTACAATACAAATAGGATGTACTCCTGCGATGGCTCCATCCATAATTCCATATTAAAAAAGTGCCACACGAAGCTTGCATTCGTTACTCAAACTTCATTTCTTCCATTTGTTTATTTGTTCTTCCCGCACAAAACAATTCAGCAGCTCTACAGTTATTTTAAGCAAATTAATCTTTCCTCGGATTTTCATTTCCATTTTAAAATACGTCCCTGCAGGAGCTGCTGGAGGTGCAGACATTTTCAGCAAATCAATACATTCTGGTTGCACTGGTTGTTTTTTTTAAGGGCATTATTAACATTTGCAGCAATAGATGGGGCCCTGGCAATGTCACCCTCGGCACAGGCTGCTGGTCCCTGTCCCCTCTGTGTATGGGAAAGAGGGGCAGAAAGTGGGGGGCACGGGAGCAGCCCAGCTGGGAGGGGCAGGGATGTGAGCCCTGGCCTGAGCACTGCTCCAGGCACAGCCGTGATCATCTCCTCAGCCTGATTTTCTCCTCTTCCTAATCATAATGACTGTAAGATTATCTAGAGGTGAAGGGAATATTAAAACTTCAATAAAACTGTCAAGACTGACACCACCTCTGGGCTCTCATCTTGCCTGTGCATTACCTTTCATTATCATTTATATATTTATTTTTTTAAAAAATTGAGATCTGTAGTGGACTGGGAGTCAAAAATTAGGCTCTTGTGTAGCTCTTGGGATCCCAGAATGGAGAGAGGAGGTGCTGGTGGCAGGGATGGGGAAGTGTCCAGGAATGCTGCCTCAGAGCCAGCCTCACCGGCCTGCTGGGCTGCCAGAGGAGAAAAACCTTCACACTCTGTCCAAAAGTGTCCCCAAATCCCTGTAGATCAACACTTCCCCCCAACCAGGGGTTCTGCTGGGAAGCCCCACGCTCTGTTGGCACAAGGTTCCCGGGAATGAGGCAGCTCCAGCTGCAGGATCCTTTCCCAGACCTCCAGCCCTCACCTATTGATTTTCCCATCGCCCGCGCCGGCGCGTGATGGATCTGGTTCATAAAAGCTGAGCGGGAGCCGAGGGTGCTCACACGGAGCCCTGCTGGTGGTGGCCCCCATGCCCTTGTCCCTGGCTCAGGGTGACGCTGCTGAAGGGCAGGAACGGCTCCCACACCCCAGCCACCTTCTCGGGGCTTCTTTTGGTAGGAGCAGACAGTCTGTACCTGTTCACAGCACGGAGCAGCACCAGCCAGGGCTTGTTTGAGCCCCTGCCTCCTCCTGCTCTCCACTCCAGCCACCAAGGGGTTTGCATTTCCCTCCTCCTCACTCCAGCCACCCAGACCTCCCGGCCATGCAGGAGGGGGGATGTACAGAGATGCCCCTGCTCGAGCAGGGGACAGGGAATAGCAGCAGGGACCACGAGGAGGATCCGTTCAGAGTGGGGAGGAATCTGGGACACCTTCCAAACTTCCAGGAGCAAATCTAAATGAAGAATTTGTTGCAATAACTTTTTTTTAGGAATCACCGTCTTTCCATTCATCATTTGAATTAATTGCTCAGAGGAAACTGCTCCCCGAGAGCACTGGCAGGTTCGTCACCAGCCCTGGCTCATCTCGAGGTGCACGAGTCATTCCTCAGTTCTGGGTTTTTTGTTTCTGACGAAGCCTGGCCCAGCCGAGGGGAGCTGCAATTAATGCTGGCACCGCACCTCGCCTCGCTGAACACGTGCAGGAGGTGAAGGCAGGAGGGCTGGGAGCCCCAGCTGAGGTGTGTTCAGGGATGGGGAGGAGCAGGGCAGGTCGGTAACTCACTTAATGAAGGAGGAGACAAATAGTCCCCTCTGAGGGAGACCCTGGTGCCACTGGCGGGAGCTGCCTCGCCTGAGGCTGTTCTCAGTGAGAAACGTCTTCACAGCCCGTTTGCACCTCGGGAACTGACTCCTGTCCCTCCTGCAGCTCAGAACAACCCAAGGAAGAAAAGGAGCATCCTCTGGCAGGTAGGGGACCTCCTGGCAGACCTTGGGATGCAGCAGCTCTGATTACTTGAGATGCTGAGCCGTGCACTCAAATGCCCTTTGCTAATTAATCTCCACATCCCGTTTGTGCAGCCCTGGGATGTTCTGGGCTGGTGATTAATCACGGTGCAGAGTTTCAAATTGCAATGAGTGCAAATTGAACTATAGTTCAAAACCAACACTGAGGTTGTTGACTCAAGGTGTTGAAGAAATGTCTGTCTGGTGTAATAAATCCTAATTTGGGTTTATTGCAGCTTTATTAGGAGGGGAGGGGGCAGTTGGGTAGCTTTGCTGCTGCCTGTTTTGCCTGGTGAGGGGTGCCCTGGGAGCAGGAGCATTCTCAGGCCCTTCGGAGCAAGCACCAATGATGCTGCCAGATCACACGGGCACAGGTCTCAGTGTGTGGCTTTAAGTGGAGACTCCTCAGATCTGGCACAGAAACTCATCTTAAAATAACAGCTTGACGAGTGCACTTGGTGCCAACGAAATGAAAAATGTTACCATTAAGAGAGCAAAACTGTTAAGACAGCTTTAAATATTGTGCTGTTCTGTTGACTTCAAAGTGGACAAATTTTCCACGATGTTCTTATATATATTTGTTCTTAACCTTAAGATTATCATTGCGGGGATAATAATTCAATTTTGCGAGCGGCAGAGAAAGCAAACAGAGAAAGCTGTCCTGCTGTTTGCCTTGGGAAGGGAAGAGCCCTTGCAGAGCTGGGAGGTGGGGCTGGCTTTGTCCTGGGGGTGCATCTCCTAAATGCAGAGCCCTGAAACCCTTGTGTTCTATAAACCTGGAGGCTGTTTTGGGGTGCTCAGCTCTTCTCCAGGGCTATGGGGCACCTTCCCGGCTGCAGTGGCTCTTCTCTGCTCATGCCTCCTGGTGCAGGGCTCAAACACCTGCTCTTCCTCAGTTATAATTTTTGCTGTCCCAGGACAAACAGCTGTTGTTAATTGGGGAAAAACCACTGATGGGCAAACAGCCTGTTACTGGGTCCCGAGTTCCAGACCCACAACTGAGCCTCAGTACGTGGCAAAGTTGTAGGAGAAACAAACATGGTTTCTATTGTTGAGTGATCAAGTTTAAAGTTATACAGACAGTGACAAATTCTACCTTTAAATGAACTGATATTGTTCTCTAGGCAGAGTATAGGTGGGAAACTCTGGTTTGTCCTGATGGAAACAGAATTTTGATGTAAATTTCCCAGTTCTGTAGTTAATCCTTAGTTGGCCAGCATATCAAAACGGGTTTAAATGCAGTTCCTGGGATATGACACATCCAGCTCTCAGATGTGGGCTTATGTGTTTCCCAAATTGTTCTGCAGCTTTGAAAAGCCTAATGTAGCCTGAACAAGTGAAATGAAGGACTAAAAACCAACTGGTGTCTTGGTGCCAGACCCAAATCTCCAAGCAACAGCATCAGGACGGATGGGGAGCAATAGAACAAAGTGAGTGTTATAAATCACCCCAGATCTCCTGCTTCTTTTCCCCCCATTTTTTAACAAAATGTGAATTTATGAACAAAGACTATGAATTATTATCCCAGAAAGGCACATTAGGTATTTTACAGCATATTCAATATAGTTTCTCCTCTAACAAAAGGCAGTCAGAAGAGCATAAGAACAAACTGTTCTTCACTAATAAAGTGTTGGTGAAGATAATGGGCAATTTCCTTTCACTCTGTAGTTCACGGACTTGATATTTAGAGTTCCCTGCCTTGTCCCAAGCCAGGGGCACCACCACAGCATCCCTCCCAGCCCCACTGGGCTGCACTTTGAGGGAGGACATGTTTCCTTCCTCCCCAGCTTTTCTGGGGTGACAAAAATCTCTAAGTCCTACAACAGCCTGAAGCCCACGGTTCTGCCTGACATTATGATATAGTTCAAAACAGCTCAACATCCACCCTGGCAGAGTCGGCAGCAATAAGAGGATTAGGAGCAATGTGGAATTAAATGCCTGTTTCTGCAGAAAATGAGTGGAGGAGAACTCTGTGGGTGCCCCTCCTGGCCGAGGGAGAGATGCTGGCTGCTGAAAATGTCCTTCCTCAGACAAGGAGCCTGAGTCCATGCTCTGAATTTTCCCCCTCCTTTTGCTCTTCAGTCTGGCTCTTGGCTTTGCCAGCTCTTGGCTGAGGGGGGGCAGGACAAAGCTGCTCCTCTGGTTGGAAGTGGCAAAGTTTGCCTAAAAACACGAGGCTGAGAGCAAGTGTATAATCTGAGTGTATCCATCTGCTATGAAATATGATTAACTCCTTGACCTGGAGAAGAGTTATGGCTACTTCAGGAACTCTCAGGGAGAGGAGAAACCTTGGGCAGACTGGTTGAGGCAAACGATAATGAAGATTTATGGGGTCTCAGTGGCAGGGGGTTATTTAGGTTCCTACAAAGTGCTCCTGAGAGAGAGGTATGGACACGTAACCTGGTGGGTTGGCAGAGAGGCCACTGGTCACATCCCTCAGCCAAGCCCCAGACCTGGGAACTGAACTGGCTGCAATGAGAAATTAATGAGACAAAACTCCCTGGTAGTTCTTCCTAGTGGGAAGTCACTTGGTTTGGGAAACCTGGGAAAACCCTTTCTGCCCCATGCTGGGAGCCCACATGCCACTCAGCCACTAACTGGGCTGTCCCCCAGGGCTGGTGTTTCTTTCTCCTCCTTCAAACACCTGAGCTGGTGCAGCTGGAACCCCCCTTCCTATGTGCAGGAGCTCCAAAAAGTGCAATTAAGGCAGGGGCTGGGCTTGAAGCAGGAGAAGCATCTGCTCTGCTGTGGATGTAGGAAAGGAAACAAATGTTTTCATCTAAAGGAAGTTAACACTGCATATAAATCTGAATGCCAGAAGCTTAATATATTGTGGACAGAAGCTGTTTCATCATTCTAGGGCTATGAAATTTTTTAATCAAACACTTCAGCTATTAAACTGCCTGGGGTTGGCAAAAGCTTGCTGCTACTGTAGGTTAAAATCCATCCTGGTCCAAACAAATACAAAATTAATTTCATGTGCCAAAGGAACAGGGGAGTCAATAGAATGGTAATATTTCCTGGGGGCCATCTGCTGCTTTGACCTCACCTAATGGAAGGTGACCTCCAGCTCTGGGAGGTTTGGATATCTGCTCAGAGCCACCTGGGGGCATGTGGCAAACCCCTGTGAGGCCCTGGGCTCCCCATTCCTGCCTCCTCCTGCTGTCCCAGCATCACCAACCACCAGCTGGGTGTGCCAGAGGGGTGATGTTGACCATGGCCATGACCATCTTATTGAATCTCTGGGGAGGAGCTGCAGATGGTGCCTCCTGTCACCCAAGAGCATCATCCCTGCCCTCGGGCAAGGTGCTGCCCAGCTGGACACCCTGCCAGCCCCAACCAAAATGTGCTTCTGCAAGTGCAGCTCCACACACAGCTCCAGCACCAGGCAGAGCTTCAGCAAGCCCAGTGCTCCAGGAGAACCAACCCCAAGCCCATCCATCACAGCAGCTCTGTCTCCAGCCAGAGGTCCTCCGGAGCCACGCTCGTACATCACTGCTGAAGGGCTGTGAGCAGGAGGACTGACAGGTTGTGATGGAAAGAACCAACACCGAGGAAGCAGTGGGAGGAAAAGATCTGCAGCTTGGCAGTCTAAACCTGTTTTTAAGGATACAGAGAGAATTTGTGATGGGTGAGAAATGTAGAAGTTCACTTTGATTAAAGAGCCTGAAATACAGAGGCTCACTGAGCTCCTTTGCTCTGGCAGCTTGGGCTGATTGTTATTTCTTCCGACGTTGTCCACATTCCCCAAGCTGAAAAGATGCTGGGAACAGATCTCCTACCCAAGATCTGCCTGCTGAGCCTCTC
Source organism: Apus apus (assembly GCF_020740795.1). Classification (NCBI taxonomy): domain Eukaryota; kingdom Metazoa; phylum Chordata; class Aves; order Apodiformes; family Apodidae; genus Apus; species Apus apus. The sequence continues at coordinate 775,505 of NC_067301.1, forward strand.
TGCAGGGTGGCCAAGGCAGAAGTGTGCCTGTCATTTCCAGCATCTTCTCTCCCAAAATAACCTGTAGCTGACACCGCAGACAAAGTTTCAGGGAAGGCAGCAGCAGGTGATTGTGATTTCCTGCCTGCTCCTTCCCTCCCATCCTGAAACCCTTGCAGATTTTTCCCCTGGGTTTGGTCTCTGTTCCTCTCAACACATCATCCACCCAAACCCTGCTGGTCCCTTGCAGCTCATCCTGACGAGGCAGCACCACGTGTGCCTAATAACATGCTTTTAAAAAAAAAAAGCATATTTGATTTAATCTCTTCTAATTGTCCTTCTTTGCAATCTAGGGGAAAAAAAAATATGTAAAGCCACTGACTTCAAAGCCTAAGAAATCCTGGACATTTCTTTGCTCACTGGCCCTAAAATCAAAGTTGCTTTATGGTTTTTTAAACAAACAAACAAACAAAAAAACAACCCAAAATGTTTTGTCCTGGCTTTCCAAACACTGAAAAAAGCCTGGAGAAGATTAAACCTCATTTTGAGATCTCCTCAGGGGACGAATTGCTCTCTCTGCCCTGAAGTTTTCTGTGTGCTCTCAGCTGTTAAGCTTGTAAGTTGTGATCCTGACAGCCCTGACACGTCCCCTGGCAATGTCAGGAAGCCCGTGGGGAGCTGTCACCTTGTGAGAAGCCAAAACCAGCTGCCAGCACCTGTGAGCTCCATGTCCCCAGGGTAGGTGCCAGCCAGCCCTGCCCCCGGGCCCAGCACTTCAGGGGGACCCCCAGGATCCCTCTCCAGCCCCAGGTGAGGTGCCTCCCCTGCCCTCCCTGTGTCCCTGCAGTTTTGGAAACATCCTCTTCAGCAGTGGATGAAAAATGGAAATTCTCCCCAGCCTGCAAACCCTGCTTCAGCCTTTTGCTATCTAGTGTTGTGCAGGGTAGGAAATGTGTGTTGCATCAGAAATACACAGGGGTTCAGAAATGGTTTCCCTTTCAACACAGGAGAATTGTGCCTTAATTGTAGCCTGAAAAAAGCCCAAGGCTCCCAGCACTGAAAAAACCTGGCGTCTCATCATAATTCCCCAGCATCCTTGTTACTGATGGTGTCTCGAAGGGTTCAGAGAAATAAAATTCAAGGAGGAAGAAAACCAGGAGGGTTGTCAGAAAACTAAGACAGCGATAAGTGATTGGTGGCAGCGCCGGGCTGTGCGGGAGGGACGAGAATGAGTCCCATGGGGAGCAGGGAGGTGGCCTCACCTCCCCAGCTGCAGCAGTGAGGAGGGAACACACGGCGACAGGAGCAGGAAGGACAGCAGCCTGGGGGGCTGAGGGTGACTGTCCCTTTCTGTCGGCCACCTCTCTCCTTGCCCTTTCCCTGCTGTAATGACTCGGGGCTGGGTTTGGCCACAGTCTGTCCTGCTCCGACTGAGACTGCGGGTGAATCCAGCGTGGGAGCCTGTCCCTGGGTGTCTCTGTGTTAACAGGATGGGAAATTCGGGGAATAAAACAGCACCAGAAAAGCTGCTTGCTGCTCTCTTGCAATGGCCCCAAGGTCCTTCCTGCACTGCTGCAGTCTTCTGGACCTGCAGCACACTGGGAGTGCTGGAGCTGAGCCAGGGAGCATCAGGACCCGTGGGACACGGCACCTTCACATCTGAACCCCACACACATCCCTCCCCCTCGCTGCCCCTTCTGCACTGTGGGTGCTGATGGCTCCACTGCTTTCATTACATTTTGTACAATTAAGCTTAAAAAATAGAGATAATGTTATCAAATTAGAATAATAGCCAAGAAAAGACCGAGGCACTTAACTGGGAAATGGAAGCGTGTGAATTACAGCAGCAGAGAGTGAAGACAAGCCCTCCAGGAAATTGAGTTTCGTTTCAGTTGCTGCAATGACACCTTGTCCGACCGAGCAAGGAGAGCACGAGGCAGAGGAGCAGAGCACTGGGCACACAGAGGCCAGCTGTGACACGTGGCCCTGTGCTGCTGGCAGAGTGGGGACTCATGGGCAGGATGTGATGTGCAACACAGGCATTGCAGCTGAGGCTGTTTGGCCACGAGCAGCTTTTCCCCTCCTTCCTCTGGCTGGCACAGACCTCACTGGAGCTCTGCACTTCCCGAAAGAAAGGCTGTCCAGGCATCAATGTTTTATCGGTTATGGAGCATCCTGGTGACCACGAACCACCTCCAGAAGTAGGTGATCCCATGGAGGACGTGTCTCAGGAGGCCGCCAGCTTGGATGGAAGCAGAGGAGGTGGCCACAGGCTCCTCTCTGGAGCTGGAGTTCCCAGTAGCCACCTCACACCCCTCACTCGTGGCCTGGGGAAACAAGGGGCTGCTTAATTAGTGTGCACAAGGAGAGCGAGGTGATTTCTGCTTATTGGAAATCTCTGGCTGGAGCTAAAGTGATATACATGGCTTTAGGGACAGTGGGAATATTTTTTCTTTTAAATAACAGCACCTACATTTTTAATTTAGGTAGCACAATAACCATAAACCTTACAAAGCAATTCATTTTAATAATTCATCTCCTCAACCTTTACTGTGATTGATCAAAGATATTAAATTTAATAAGAGAATTTATCAAGGTTATCTGATGTCAGAAGGAAAGACAGCCTGGCTTTTTCCCCCAGCTGGGGCACGCTGTGTGTCCATGCCACGTACCTGGGTCCCAAACACAGGCACAGTGAAGCTGAGGAGATGTCCTTGCAGCTTCCTGGATGGTGGCAGGAGAGTCCATTGGGAACATGCTCCAGCTCTGCTCCCAGGGGAGGGGGCCCAGATGCTTTCCCCCAGGGCTGCCAGCTCCAGCCCTGATGTTGTTCCTTGGGTGAGGCCAAGCCCCTGTGTGGTGTGGGGCCCTGGTGAGCCCCGGCTCCCCCCCAGCCCTGGGGTTTGAAGGCAGCCAGAGGAGGGAGCGGGAAGCGGCGGCTCTAATTGATGCTTCCAAGCACTGGCACTGACACCAGGAATTTAGCATACATCACCTCACACTGGCTGTGATTAAAATCATTTTGACTTCAATGCTGTAGGTGTAACTCAATTACGGAAAGGGAAACCCGCTACTGTAAATGCAGTTATCAATCTGAATTAAATGGAGCATTTTTAACAATGTCGCTCATTCCAGGAGGCATTCCGCACCAGCGTCAGCATCTTCATCCTCTCCAAACTTTTAAAAGTGACCCAGAAGGGAGAAATAAGCAGTGAAAGCTGGGCTGGCTCCAGCACGCTCAGCAGATCCTGTGTTTGCCTGCACAGAACTCTGCTCTTGCCACCAGCCCGAGGCAGGAGGGGATGGGCTGGGTGATGCTGCCCTTGCCCACCTGAGCACCAGGACCAGCCCAGGGGGACCTGTCTCCCACAGGGAAGTCTAGACCGTCAGCCCTGACTGGGAATTACTCTGCTTGTGAAGAGGCTGGATTGTGGTTTTTTTGTTTCTTGTTAACGTTTCACTCTCTCCCTCAGCTGGAAGATAAGCTCTGTTTATAAAAGAGGTTGAATATCCATCCAGCAGTTGTTGAGACAGGTCAAGTGGAAATGATGTATTCAAATAATCACTGTAAAAGATGTCCATTATCTATAAATTAAAGCCTGTCAGGAGCAGATAACTGCAAGGTGTTAAGGACTGCAAGCTGAGGTCCTTGGTCCATGTGCCTCTGCAGGCAGAGGGCTGGGGTCAGGACCACCCTGGCCAGAGGAGCCCTTTCCAAGCCAAATAGCAGGATGCTTCCAGCATCACCCAGCTCTGCACTGCCAGCAGGAAAGGGAGTCAAATGAAGAGGGAAAGCACTGGACTGACAGCCCTTTGGACACAACTCCTCATTTCTCTGCTCAGAGAAAATCATGTCTTGCCCAGCTTCCAGCCCAGAAGAAAGAAAAAAACAACAGCCCTTAATTTGCATAGCTACGATATTGAATTGCCATTATGCTGCTGAATAAATAAAGAATGCTGCTCTGGAAATTCCCATAGATCAACAATCAACATAAAATGCCTCATTATTGTCGATGTGGTTTATGACAGGGGCTATTAACAGGAGATGGAATCGATAACGAGCCAACGCGCAGGGAAAGCGCCGCACAACAAAGAGCCCGTGGCAGAAAGGTGGTCTGTGTGGCAGGGAGGTGTGGGAGCTCCATGTCCTTCCCTGGGCAGCCCTGCCTGCTCGCCAGGAGAAACTGGGAGCACTGCCCAAGGTTTCTGAGTTGCTGCTGCCCTTTGCCCTGAGGTGAAGGAAGCACCAGCAGGGTGGCCAGGCAGCAAAATCTCCCCCCCCCCCCCTTTCCCCTGGGGCAAAACTGCTCATCTCCAAGCCAGCTCCATCCTCAGCACCATCCCTAGCAATGCCCCAGCACCCAGGATGTTTTCCAAGGAAACAGCTCTGCTGGCTAGAGAGGAAGAATCATTCACTTCAAAGACTAAAGTACATTTTGCTAATCAGGATTACGAAGAGCAGAGGAAAAAAAAGAAGTGAGCAACAACTCTGTCCTCTAAATGCTAAATTTGCCCTTGGATACAAAGAACAAATTGATAATTATTGTTCTAATTCTTTTCCCTGAAGGTCTGGCTAGATAATTAAATGTGTAAGCTTTCCAGAGACTGAATACCTCAATGTATAATTTGTTGCTTCCTAAAGTTGTCCCATCACTTCCAGCCTGCTCCAGCTGCAGCTCCATCAGCGCTGCTCGCTCTCCATGTGTGCCCGTTGCTCTTGTTCATGTCTAAGGGGTTTCAGGGAGCCCCATTGTCATTTGTTCTGTGTTACAACCAGTAAATAAACTTGTCAGCCAGTGATCCAAAGCATGCAGAGATGAGGGGGGGAATACAGAACCCAGCAGCACCTCGTGCTGCTGCAGCGCCGGGAGAGGAGCTGGCAATGGGGCTGGGACAGGAGCTGTGCAGTAATGCAGCAGAGGGAAGAGCTGCCTTCTTGGCATGGTTGCAATGGACGGTTAAAGAATCCTGGTGGGTTCTTCAAACATCTCTGTGTGACAGCCAGGCAGTCGTTTCCCAGCCCATCTTGCCTGCCCAGCCCAGTGTTGCAAACCCAAAGGGGCCCCGAGAGATGGTTCCCCCACCAGGCATCCCTCAGGTGCCAACCACGCCTGGGGTGCTGGGGACAGCATCTCTGTGGCACAGCCCTGCCCCAGGACCCCCCCTCTGCCAGCAGAAAGGAAGTGTTGCTGAAAATGTGTTTGCTTTTCCTGTTAAAATAGAAGCCCCAAAGCGTGAAGCAAATCCTGCTTCAAAACCCAGGGACATAAATGCTGAAATCACAAGCCTCGCATGGCTCTGAATTACAGGAAGGACAGCCCCATAAATTCCAGGCTCACACCTTAAAACCTGATACGGGATATTAAAAGAAAGTAGATTTGAAAGATATGCAGAGTCCAATATTATTTAAAGCCTCATAAGTCAGTAATAATGCTTTAAAATCCACCCTAAATCCTGCCAGGAGCCGGGGAGGGTTGATGTGATGCCGGGAGCTGAGGAGCTGCATGTTATGTTGTTGTTCCCAAAGCACAGTAAGGAAGTGGAGACAGTCTTAGTCCATGGTCCCACTGTGGTGGGAAGGGAGAGACCTCCAAGGAACCCTTGCCAAGGTACAAGTTTCCAGCTGTACTTGGGGCTCAGCCTCACTAACCCCATGACCAAGAGCAGCAGCTCCGCGGGACGCGGCGCAGAGCCAGCCCAGGGCTGCCAGGATCCACTCGCTCCTCGCAACGTGGGCTGGAGGTGGGAGATCTGTTTTTCCTGGTTAATAGGGTTTATTTTTGTTCCAAATGAATAATACATGATTAGTGTCAAAATAAATTACAGTCCTTCCATTATAAACCACTTTACTGTTCTGTATCTTCTCCTCTCCCTGTCTTTCTGCTTCTTTCAGCTACCTGTCTCTCTTTTTGGCTGCTTCTCTCTCTTTAAAGCTCCTTCTTCCTCTTGTCACCGTCACACCATTCATTTTCACAGCAGCAGAACAGAATCTAAACTCGATGCCTTAGGGCTCAGCAAAGTTAAGAGCATGTTGCATTAGGGAGTGCACTGATTGGCCTAAATTATGTAAGAGCAAACCAAAGTGGCTAGAAATTCACTCATTTGATATAAACAATAATAATATCAAAATATAAGTGCCTGCATTTCCCAGCTGCGCTGGGTTCCCAGGGCAAGGGAGGGAGCAGGGCTGGGTTCCTGCTTCCACTCAAAGCCCTCCCAAGTGCTGGGTCCCCCCGTGGGTGGGAAGTTTGTAGGTGGGATGGAGCCTTAAAGTGTGCTCCAGTGCTGCTCCCTGCCCACCTGCCCCCCTTCATCCCCAGCCCCATCGGGGTACAGGGCTGGAGCAGGACCCCCCTCAGCTGCGAGGGACATGGCTCTGCCAGCCCGGCTATGTCCCCATCTGCAGGGATACCCACCACCACCCACCAGTGAGAAGGTCCCCATTGCTGTTCTGGCTGCTCGTACTGACAGCATCTCCCCGCAGGGGCAGCAGGGCAGGAGGGAGCTGCTGCCTCTCCCCGGGCAGAGCCAGGGCATGGCCGGCATCAACTGCAGCCCGAGCACCCCGCCCCGGAGGCAGACCTGCCAGCTCCCACATGCATAATTTAACAGAGAATATTGAGTTTCAGACTCCTGCCCAAGATGCCTGGAGAAGGTGACTCAGGTGAAGTGCTGCAGGCTTTGAGATTGGGTTGCTGCGTTGCTTTCTGTCGCTGGAGAGCCAAATGGCTGTATTTATTCCATAGTTAGAAAAAGAAGCAGCTTCATAAAACATTTATATTTCTAAAAATAATTTATTTCCTTTTAAGACCCTTGAAGTGAAACCTTATGATGATGTAAATATTGTCCGGGTCATATTCCAAAGAGTAAAATCCACAATGAAGCAGCCAGTACCAGGCACTTCAGAGGGAAGACTGATGGCTTTATTTAACCACTTTATACAACATGAACTTTGCTTCTCAGTCACAGACAATGAGAAATCCCCTGTAACTCCACAGCAATCCAAGGCTCGAGGCAGCTGCTGAGGCATGTAGGGCTTTGGCAGCTCTTGGAGGGTGGGAATGGGGAACCGCAGCTTGAGGACTGGTGGTTGGAGGGGAGCAGGAGCTGCAGCCTGGTTGGGGCGAGCGCTGGCTCTGCCTGGACCTGCCTCTGAACTCCCAGTGAAGGAGCAGGGGAGCAGGGCTCCATGTCCTCCCTCCAGATCTGACCTACAGCATCAGAGGAAGCCCCAGCTAAAAGAAAAGTTGGTTCCCTTGAGGTACTCTGAGGTTTCTTGCAGTTTCCACAACTTCAAGCCATGGCTGGCACACAGCCTGGGGGTGTCTGTGACCTCTGCCAGAGCAGCACCAAGGCCCCAGCGCTCAGACACCAACATTCTCCGTGAAACAGAAGGGGTGGGCAGGCTGGGTTTGTCTCACCTCCTTTTTTCAGGAACACTGACCCACACGGGTCAGCAGGGAGGAAGAACATCCCCAGTGCTCCACACTTCTGCTCCGACAAGTGGCGATCCCACCTGCTGCAGGTGGAAAACCGCGGGATGTGCCGGGCTGCCGAGCCGGAGCGGGACGGCAGCAGCTCGCCAGGGCGTGGGAGGCCCTGGCTCTGCTCTCCATCACCTTCCAGTGAACCTCCCATGAACAATGCCTCTGCACCCAGAAGTTTTCTAAACAGACACTCCGTCGTGCACCAGGGCAGTTGCCCTTGTTCTTTTGCACACCATAAAATAAGGCAGATCATGACCTTTCCTGAAAGAGAAAGATGATCCTAGTTTGATAAATTCCAGGGAACAATGCACATCTCGTTCAGTTTTATTACCCTTCTCATAAGGTTACAGAAATGCTGCTTCAGATTATTGCACTTAACCTGCTGCCAGCCCTGCAGTAATTCAGTGGCCACTGCCCGTGCCGTGACACTCGGCAGGGCTCCGGGCAAGCAGATCTCTGATGGAGCTCGGGGCAGCCCCAGTCCAAGGGGGAAAGGTACAGTGGAGGATTCCACTCTTGGTTTAACCTCATGTGCAATTTATTCCAGTCAGTCTCCTTCAGGTGTAAGTTTATCACAGCCGTCTGTTTTACTGGCACGACGTTTCTGCCTTCACGAGGTACAAACCCAGCCAGGGAAATGTCTCCCAGGTCGATTTGTGCCAACAGCTGAGTCATTTAAATGGTGGGATTTATACAGGCGGGAACAAATTGGACACCTGTGCTGAGAAAGCTGAGTTAAAGCCAAAATAAAAATCAGCCCCCAATTGTTTGGAGATGGCTCTGCTATTATGCATCAAGGGCATTGTCTTCAGCGAGACAATTCATTTTCTGAGCTTGTCCTCAAGATGCCAGGGGAGAAAAGCAGCACCATCTTTCTCAAATTCCTGTTGATTGTTCAAGATGATGGCATGTACATAAAAATCCTATAAATTCCAGTGTGTTTCAGCTCTGATGTTTAAGAATCAGGCCTTAACAATATGGTGAGGGGTAAAGGTTTCAAACCTTCTCTAACAGAAAGCACTTGCTGCCAGGGAGAAGCAGATGGTTTTGCAGACTGCAGCTACCGTGGACACAGCCAGGCTGGCTGGCTTTGGGGTGGCTGCAAAGGGGCACATTGGTGAGGAGCTGGAGGATGCTCCAAGGACAGTCCCTTCCCTCCAGCCAGGGGCTTGGCAGAGCACAGCAGCCGGCACGGCAGGAGTGGTTTTACGTGTGGCACAACAAGCAGTCCCTGCACCAGGGACTCATCTGCAGCTCTGGTGCTGCAGCTGACCTGGAACACACCGAAAGAGGAGTTCTGCTGGAGCATGGGGCTGAGAACCCCTGATCCTGCTGCCTGGGCTGCTCAGCCGGAATTGCTAATGACAAAGTCTTGCTCAGAAGAAATAAAACATGAGTGCAAAGAGCTGAGGCTGCGGGCGCTGATCTCCCCCCAGCAGCAGAGATGGGGTGAGCAGGCTGGAGGGTCCCATGTGGGGCAGGGAGTAAGGGCACCACAGGGAGACAGGGGCTCGGGTCTTGTGCTTCCAACCCACAACAGCTTCACCCTGCTGCCCACCCCACGCTCGGGATTCTTGCTTCGCCTTTAATCGCGCTTCCAACCCAGGGTAGCGACTTCAAAGTAGGCAAAGGCAGCAGCCTACAAAGACATAAGGGCTTGTTTGATCTTTCTCTGAAAGGAGATTAGGAACCAATTCATAATAGAAAATGTGTGAGTGACAGTGCTGGAAGGAGAAGAGCTGGGACCAGGTGCACGTGGCACGTTCATGCTCCCAGGGTGCTCCTGGCACCTTGATGGCAGCGTGGCCCCTGAGCACCTGTGTCACTGTCCCCAGCACATCCTGCAGGGCCGAGGGCTCAGCAGCAGGAAGGCTTTGGTGGAAACCACAATAATCCAGCCCTGTGAGGCTTCCAAATCCTCAGTGCACAGTCCCCTTGAGAGCTCCTCGCCAGCTCTCCAGTCTCGACCAAGCGTGAGTCTCAAGTGCTGCCTGGCCTTGTGCTTCTTACTGCCAGGATTTAGAAGAATAAAGAGTAAAACCTGGCATCAGGCATGAAGTGAAGTTGCTGCCTACAATAATAACAGCGTATTTCAGTAGCTGGATTGAATATGACCCCTCTTAGGCAGCAGGTCAGCAAATAAATTGAAGGATTAATTGCTGCTGTCGATACATATCTCAGCAGTACCCAAACACTTCCAAAAGGAGCTTGGTGCTGCAGTGGCAGTGCTGGAGCTGGTGTGCCCAGGCCTGGCTGGTGCTGCTGCAGGACACACGGAGCAGCACTGGGCACCTCCTCTGGGTTGCTCAGCTCTGCTTCCAGCTCGGTGCTCTGCACAGTGACTCTGGCTGCTTCCAGAGCCAGCCATTTTGGCTTCCCCAAGTTGTTTTTGGCTCTGGCTGGTGCTGAGCACTCCCCCAGTGGCCCCGGGGCACGTCCCAGCTGTGTGCCCGCAGCACCGCGGTGGCTGTCACCGTGTCACCCTGCTAATAACGGCACTTTCAGAAGAGGGCTGCTAATCACCCCAGCATGCTGCTTCTCACGCAGACCCTGCCAGCAGCCTCAGCCGCCGTGTAAGCAGCAGCAAAAGAGCAAAAATGGCTCAGCTGAGCGCTGTGAGCCGAGCCACAGGCTGAGCAGCCGGGGAGCTGCGCAGGGAGGGCAGAGCCGCCGGGCAGGGCCAGGCTTTGCGCAGGAGGGTTTGCTGAGGGAAGGCTCTGCTCCAGCCCAGCACAGCCCCTGCCACCAGGAGCAGGGGCAGGGACAGCAGCGAGCCCCCCAAAATGGGGCTGCAGGCTGGAGGGGCTGCTGGCTTCACGAGGCTGCACACACTCCCTCTTCCACTTCGTTATCTTAATTCTGCGTCTCACAGAGCAAAACCGTCTTGAACTGGAAACGTTGTTTAATTGTTTTTATTTTAAAGAATAGACTCCGGAAGGTCAGTAAATGGAAATAGCAGTGAACACAGACCGTGTGGCTAGTCCTACAGCAACAAACGTGTCCTCCGTTCCCAGGGCAAGTCAGCTGTGACTGGCTCCAGCCACCGGGCTGCAAATTAGATTGTTGTTGAGAAATCAGGGGCCCTTCTGATCCTGAAAGAGCTTCTAGGTAGATATGACCTATTTATATTCATGCATTCATCATAGAGATTATTAATTAATAGATTTTATTGGTTTTCTTGAAATCATCTGTGCTAATTTTAAGGGGAATTTTAGCAATATCATTGCACTAAGTGCAAATAACCTGGAACTAAGAGATTGTTTTTGTGAATGTGGATATTAATGCCCCTCCTGGAAACGCTCTGCAGTGGGGGGGGAGCATTAATGGTCCCATTACACAGTATTACACAAATGGCATGTTTAGCTCATGGAGGGGATTTAATGGTTTGGTGCAATAACAGTCTAAAAGCTGGCAAGGGTAAGATAATGGGCTGTAAAAAATATATGTTTATTGACACTTTCCCTCATTGTTTGGATTTCTTCTGCAAGGCTGCATCTGCTTGGCATGCCATGCAATGCTGCACGGGCAGGCGTGGGATGAGACCCTCCCCTGGTGGCTGGGGTGGGAGGGAGGGGGCCCAGCACTTGGCCCCTCCAAGCTGCACTTGTTGGCCATGATCTGGGGAGTGAGAGGAAGCCCCAGCCCTGTGGGCAGCACCAAGCTGGTCCCTTCCATGCTGGCTTGCCAAGCACTGGCTGACACCAAGGAGGGGCAGGAGGCAGAGGCAGCCCTGGAAATACATCAGATTAGCATTCCAGCACAATCCTCAGGTGTTGAATGCAAACTTGGTGAAGAGAGGTGACATTGTTGTCTGTCTCCAGGTCCTCAGAGTCATCTGAACACCTCCCTAACAAAACACTGAGCCCTCCCAAAGACACACTTCTGCAGCCTAAGAAATAAAATCCCCACTAAAGATGCCACGACCTGGAATTACACCATATCTCATTACACAATGAGATGGCACAGTTTGGCCTCTGAAGCCTAAGATACATTTTTCAGATGCATTCAGAGCATATTTTTGTTTTATGTATTCACACCCAGGCTGCATCCCCATGGAGCTGCAGGGCTCTTTTCCCAAGGCAGCCATGCTAGCAGGGAATGACAGAGCAGGGCATCACCTCCCCATGCTGGCCTGGTTGTCCCCACACCGTTGGGAGTCTCGGAAAAGCACCAGACCAGGCAGCATTGCAGGGTTCATTTTCTAACCCAACAGGGGAGCCTCACACCACTGAGATCCAACAGCAGACACAGGCTTGTTTGTCTTCAGCTTCTAAAATGGGATTATAAGGGAAAGAAATTACTTGTCTGCTTCCCTGAGGAGTAGCAGCAAGGCAAGGAAATGCTCTTCCAAGCCTTTGCTGGCCATGGCAGCTCTGGTTCCAGGAGGTGTGGGGATGGCAGCGGGCAGGAGGGTGCTGGCAGCTGCAGCCAAGCACCAGATCCACCCAGAACTGTGCAGTGGGAGAAGAAACCGAGGGGTGGGAGACATCTGTGGAGACCCAAGGCAGTCAGTGATACAGCACTTGTGATAATTGTTCTGCTTAGAAGCTCATGCACTGGTAATTATTACTCTCCCAAGTTCATTATTCACTATTGTGATAGGTGGCTTCACCCCTCTCTGTCTCTCCCTCCCGTACAAGCCTCCTATTAGCATTTCCTGCAATGAGATTATTCCCCATCCTACAGATGAAACCAGCCAAGAGCAGGCTGGTGCACAAGACCATTGTGTCGCAGTTGCCTTTCTGTGGCTTCTGACTTCCCACTTGCTGTGATGCCAAGAGTGGTGTCATGGGAGGCCATGGTGCAGGACACACAGGGGATCCCAGCAGAGCTCCCCCCACCTCCCACCCAGGCTGGCACACCCAGCCCTGCTCCAGGCCACACCAAGCAGTTTGACTGGGGCTGTTTGATCTGCTTCCAAAAGAATAAAAATAAAAATAAAATAAAAGGAAAACTTCCACTTAGCCTTTCTTACAATCCATAAAACGCTGCTGGAGGCAGAAACAGCTGCTGATACAAAAAAGTTACAGTTGGCAAAAAGAACTTCTTGTTGTTGTTGTTGTATGGGGTGCCTGTGACTGTGCCAAGGCAGGAGGGAGGAATCTGCAAAAGTCAGGGCTATGGGAGTGGGCAGGAGAGGGTTAACAGAGGCAACAGAGCAGCCTAATTAACCTCAGGCATAAGGTTATAAAAAGCTGCAGGTGGGAAGAAGGGCTCTAGAGCTCCCTGGCCCCAGCCAGGAGGAGGGCAGGATGTGTGGATGCTGCTGGTGCAAAGGCTGGAGGAGCATCCTGCTGGTGTGGGCTGGAGGTGAGGCTGGGCAGGGGGCAGCTGGGGCTGGGCAGGCTCCATGCAGCTGAAGAAGGGAGCCCCTGCTGCCTCCCCATCCAAACCAGGAGAGGTGGCAGCTCCCTAATTCTTGTCTGTGATCCACACCCTTGTTTTGCCTTCTGGAAACTCAAAAGGGGGAGGCATAAAGTGCGAGGAAGAATAATTGTAGCTGCATCTTAGGGCTGTGGGTGCTGCAGGTGTCTGAGATGGGGGAAAAAAAAAGTAATTTTCAACTGCACATTGGTAACTGGATCATGAATGTTAGCTTTGCAGTTCCAGAACACACAGCAACCTGTTGGAACGGCTGGGCAGGCAGCACTGGGAGCAGCACAAGCCCACGCAGCAGCCAGGACGGTGCCACGGATGATGTTCCTGCCGTGGTGCTCGAGGAGGGTTGATGCAACTGTTTAACGGCAGTGTTTAAAAAGAGGAGTTGCCATGGCAACCACTACCCGGGTTTTTGGCACCTCGGTACAGGGAAAGGTTTGTGCTGAGTGTGTCCAGCCACGGTGGTCACATTCCTCTGCTCCATGGGCACCTCTGGGGGGGCTGCTGTGGGGTCTGTGTCCCAGAGGGTCCCTCAGCTGAGCTCACAGGCAGGTGGCTGCTCAGAGCCCCAAGCTGCCACCTCCTTGCTGAGCTGTGGCTTCCTCCAGCAAACCCCTGTCCCCAGCACAGCAGGCAGGGGCTCCTGCTCTGCATGGAGCACTGGCCAAGAGCAGCCTGGTGCAGGGATGACCAGCAGCTGTCCCCAGCCCGGGGCATGTGTCATCGGGGAGGTAACTGCTTGTTTCCCCCTCACAATTACCTTGCACACTGTCTTAATAGCTTAGTTGCTAACTGAGGCTGGGTCTTTGCTAGTAATAAAAGCAGCCCCTTGGTGGGTGGGGTTTTTGGCATTTCATCTCAGTTCCAAAATGAATAATTTATACTAGCCTTTATTGGAGCCCAGAGTTATACAATAAATGTTCCATGCAAACATGCTCACATATTTCAATGTTAATATCTCTCCAGTGAGTTTCCCTGGCAGGCCAAGCCAGTCTGGGATTGCCACATTGCTTATTTACGTAAAATATCATAATCTCACTTTTATTTGCATTTCTGAAGTGCCATTAGGGTGATTTGGAGCATATGAGCCCAGCCAGTGGATTGCAGCTGCAGCTCCAGGTCCAGGGTAGGAAAAGACTTCCAGGACTCCAAGGCAAGACATGGCCAAGAGCAGAAACGTTTTTGGCAGTTGGGTGCTGCAGGAGTGCAGAGCCCAGGGGGGTTAATGCCAGGGTGGGAGCTGAGCATTTGGGTGCTCCCAAGGGGCGGTGTGTTTGTGTGGGGCTGAGCAGATGGAGACGGGAACAGCGTGTGTCACCAGGAGCTGCTGAGCTGCAGCCTGAGCCCATCCTCCTGCCTTGCTCTGGGCAACGCAGCCTTTAGGCAGTTTAAATCCAAGGCAGCTCTTGAAAGAAAAGGGTGGCAGCTTGTAGCAGTGATAGCTGGGCTGCAACCCCTCCCCAAGCCAGCCTGCTCTTTAGGGATGTCTTCCTTTCTCAGTTAGGTGAAATTGTACCCATCTAAAATGATTTTACTGCTTAAATCCCAATTGTATCCTCCAGAGACTAATTACCTTCTTCCTGCATTTGCATCGTTTACATTCAAGTCAGTTTAAGAGATATGTGATGTTTTGGAAGGAGATGAGGAACTGGGAGGCAGAAATGTTTTAAGTAAATGGCTTGGAAGGAAGATGCGAGAACACGTGGTGAGCGCAGCCATTTTGAGATGAGTTTGATCCTCTCTCCCATCAGGACTGGGAGAAGGGAGGTGATGGAGGGTATGTCTCCCTCAGGTGAGCACTTGCCACTGTCCCAACTACAGAAGAGGAGGCTCCAGCAGGAGTGAAGGTGTGTGAGTTGTGCTCCTCTGAAGCCCCTCAGATAGAAATGACAGGCAGCAGCCTTGTGCTGCTGTGCCTGTCTGAATCCAGATGTCTGGCTCTCATTCAGATTCATGCTACTTCCACTGCTCACAGCAGAGAGGCAGCTTTAAGGCAGGAAAAAATTATTTCCAAGTTGTTGCTTTGAGCACTGTTGTCTTCAGCCAAGCTAACTGCTGATGGGGCTTTCTGATGTCCTTGGTGTGATTTAAGGCTCTTTAAAGCTCAGGATTGTGCAGCCACAGGTCTCAGTGACAGAGAGCAGGGAACAGTCTCCTTGCAGCCAGGATGTCTATTGATGTGTCTTCTGCTTTGCTCTGCTCCAAAAGAGGATATGGAAATTATTTCCCAGGCATCTGTGCAGGCCACTCAGGCCTCCTAACTTGATCATTTTAAGCATGTTCTCATCTGCTTTGCTCTGTCCCTGCAAAGTCCACCTGGAGCTGATGTTCCAGTTCAGAGCTTTCCTGGCTCGTGTGGTCAGTAGCAACAGTTCTGCATACCAAAGGTGGTTGGGATGTCCCCTGGGCTGTAGCCAGAAGCCTTCCTGGGACTCAGGAGTTCCTGCTGGTTACAGTGGCTCTCTGGGGAGCAGGAACTTAAAATGTCACAGGTTGAGCTCAACAGGAGAAGCTTCTAATGAAAAGCTGCCCGAGAAATTTAATTGAATTTATTTGACAAACACTTGCAGATCTAGGGAGCAAGTGTACAGGTACCTGGAAGAATCACTTCAAAGGAAGGCTACTGTGGCTGCTGTCACTTGTTCTGCTTCTTTTTAGTTTGTTGTTTTTGTTTTTTTTTTTTTCCTCTTGAAGATGCTATGAGCTGCAGAGCTAGTAAGAGAGGACTTAATTTCATTCAAAAGCAAACTCAGACACCCGGCATGTTCTGGAGGATCTCAACACGCTGTCATTGTCTGGCTCTGCCACTGTCTGGGCATATTTAGCACAGAGCCAATGGCTGCTCTAATAGGAGTGCTTGATTTCAGGGGAGCTGTACATTTATAATCCCCTCTCAGTGCAATAACACACCTGGAGCTGTTGCTTTAGCCAGAAAATGGTTCTCCCCGGTGTGCTGGGGACTGGGCGAAGGTGGTGGCACAAACAGGATAAGGAATGTTGGATAAGGTGGGTGTTTCACAATGTGCACTTGAATCTTGGAAGAGCAGCATCCCTGCATCACAGGAGCTTAAAATTATCTTAAATCTGGGAAATGTTTTCACCTCTGCACACTGGGATTTGCATGGGGACTTCAGCCTTAATGGGATGTGTGAATTTGGAAGATATCCTAATGCACCGTGTCTCTCATATCTCTTGCCTAAGTAGAAGGACTTTGAATTTTTCTTTTAATCACAGACTTGTGATCTGGAATAGACACTCTTGTCCTGAAAAACATCTACTTTTAGATCCACTCCTTGGGGCACAGAGTGACAAGGCCTGTCCCTGGTCTCTGCAGGCAGTGAGCTGCTGCTGGGGAGCACAGCTGCACCCCAGCCATGGGTTGTGCTTCTCAAGTCACTTCAGCCAGCCAGAAAATCTCAGAAATGCCTCACGGCCCCACAAGGACTCCTCTTCTATGGGCAGGTAAATTCAAGCAAGAAATCTTGTGCTATTATTCACTGCTTAGCTTGGAATAGTGTTTTCAGCCTGTGGGTTGGGTATGTAAAAGAGGTCCCTGCTCTGAACAACCCCAGTTCAGGTGAAGTGGGTGGCAAGGAAGGTGCTACAGGCTGGGTGGCAGCAAGCCTGCAGATCCCCATCCTTGGCCAGGCCCTGGCCAGCTGGATCACTTTGGGAAATTCCTCAAAGTGCTCAGGACCAGGCTTCCCTGGCCTCAACACCAAGCTAATGGCTTTGGATGTTGCTGCTACCCTGCAACTGTAGGAGTGCTCTTTAAAGTTGCTGCTGTAGTGGTATAAAAAGTTATCTCTAACCCTCTAGGGATTTGGCAAAGATGCCAGCACAAAAATAGTTTGTAATGAGCTTTAAGACATATTAATGAAGAGAAGTATAATTATTATTACTGAGTTCAATTACAGCCCTTGGATTACAAATATTCTCCCACAATCCCTCAAGAAAGAAATGCATCTTGTCTCTGCAATTAAATAAACTGCATATCAAGGGGAGGGAGGAGGATTAAGCTACAGAAGAAAGAATTGCTTCAACTTGACTCTGGTGGCCCCTCTCATCTTCCCAACCAGCTATCTGTTTTGAGGTGAAGGATCCCTGCTCAGCACGGTGCAATGGCAATGAAAATATTCTTTTGGAAACTGGTTGTTGGCTTCTTTCCAAAGTCTTCAGCATCTGTAATGCAGCAGTTGCCATGTTAGTAGAATCTAATAAAGCCCTTTCTGAAATATTTATGGAAGTGCACACCTGTACATTTCTGTTTCCCAAAGATGCAACCTAGGCACTTCTTAAGGGTTTTTTCCTTCCCTGGTTGCTGAGCATAGAGACAAAACTGAGGAATTCACGTGTTTCCCACAAAGGAGCGTGACTGAAAGCACCAAGCAGTAAGGAATCTGTAGCTGCAAATGCAGAACATTGCCATGGGTCAAGTGTGGGGGAAGCTGCACATTGAGTGCAGGGAGCTTGATCTTGACAACACAGCGGAAATGTCAGGCAGCAGTTCCCGGGAGAACAGCGAGATCCAGGGGCTGGAGGAGCTACTGATGTGCTTTTGGGTTTCATGGCCAGAGCAGCTTGCCTCTGAGGGAAACTCAGAGCTGGTGCTCAGCTGTGTGCTGAGCAATGAGGGGCACTGCCTTTCTTTCTCTTGCAGGAAGAAGCCCATTAGTGAGAGGATCACCCCGGCATGGATGCTGGGTGGCCAGGGACCAGGCTCCCACCCTGGGCAGCTCTGCTGGCTTTGATGCCAGTGAAGTGTCTGCTACCAGTCAGAGCTGGGGAAGCAGTGCTGCTTTTAACCCTAAAATCTACCCTGAAACACTTCTGACATCCAGATGCACCCAGTTAAGCATGAGAGCAGAAGTCCTTGGTGACATTGTGGCTGTTTTTCTGCAGGACATGAAGAAGCAATGACAGCCCCAGGCAAGCGCACGGATACGTGGGGAGCCTGACAGTGGCAGGATGGGTGAGTTACCAGCTGCCTTTTCAGGCACTGCCTGGGAACCTGGTTTCCTCTCCTGTTAACCAGGAAGGCAGAACCACCACGTGTACTGTAGTAGCTTCTCCTCAAACACAGCTATTGTCTGCAGACAGTGGTTTGTCTGCCTGCACTAGTCTTCTCTGGAAATGACAGAGCTAATGCTTGTTTAAATTCTCTCAGAACCTACTATCTGAATACATTTCTTATACATTCTGATCCATGTGAAACCTCTCCTCCCTATCCTGGTTTACACACGGTTTCAGGGCTTGCTTTTGATCACTCTGGCTGTAGGACACTTGTTCGTACTGTGAACCCTACTTATTTGTTCCTGCGAGTGTGTTACCTGTGGGGAAACCTTTGTCCAAATAATCTCAGATTTCCCAAAGAGAGAGAGAGCTGCTGGCTTTGCTTTCTAGTTGAACTGACAGCAAGGAATAGATTGATTTATTATTCTATTCATTGGTGGCTTTCTATTCATGAATCCTCACATAAAATCAAAGTGTCAAAATAACATCCCCAGTGTGCCAGCCACAGCTTCTGGCCACCAGATGGATATCCTAGGAACAGGCATTTTTAGTTGAAAGGATGACCAGCAAGGGTTATTTAGTGAAGATGATGACCCATGACACATGGCAAGAAGAAACCAGTGCCCAAACTTTTCCTAGAGAATCTGAGAGGACTGGAATGATGGCAGCCACCCCTCAGACTGCTGCATCTCTGCTGTGTGCCAGGCTCTGGATGATGCTGGGCTCCCCAAAGAGGAGCACCAGGCTGCAGACACCCCTTCTGGGGAGAGCCCTGCTCCATCCGGCCCTCAGCCCGTGCCCCAGGTGAAAAGCAGTCTGCACTGTCACTCACCTGCCCTGCGTGCCCCCAGAGACAAGGGGAGGAACAGAAAAATGTGGCAGTGGGTTTCTAGCTGTATGGCGGTGTGTGTGTTACTAGCCCTCTTCTAAACTCCAAGCCTTCTTCCTAGATTTAATTGTGACTCTGTTCAAGTATTAAGCACCATCAGTGCCCACAGAAGAGGGCCCTGGAAACTCGCTGCTTGTGAAGGCATTCTCAGCTGAAATCTTTGTCCCCTGACGTGATTGTCTCTGTCTGAAGTGCAGCTATTGCACACTGGGACAGTGTCTGGACAGCCACACATTTTCTTTACACAAGCAGTGTGGATGGCAAGGGGCACAGCAACCCTGTGAAGAGGTGGGAGGTGAGTTTAGAGCTGTGACATTGTGTAACAGAGCTGCTTCTGGAAAACCTGCTCTAAAAGCATCAGTACACAGCAGATCCACCAGTGACTTCTTGATGGAGGCACACTTGCATGCAGAAAACACTTAAACAGATTGTAATGAAGATCTGGCTTCATTACTGGAGCCTCGTAGGGCTGATAACTGATTCGCTCCTGTTGCACTTGAGTCCCCAGTTGGAATGAATGTGCAAACACGTGGCACTCTAGGACACTGGAGCAGTTGTCTTAGCATGAATCCTGCCAATGGTACAATATTGCTTGTTGTTGCATGAACAGAACATGTCTCCACTGATTGTTTTTCCCTGTTCTGTTGAGATAGATGCTGTCTGCCTGCTGGTAGAAGGTCTTCTCTGAGGCACAGTAACAGCTCTGTACATGTAACCTCTGGCACCAGTAATGGAAGGTAAAAAAAAGTAAATCCAAGTGCATTTCACATGAAGGTTGCTCCATTTCTGGAGGGAGTTTGTGAGGCTGGACGAGAGACTGGCCTCAGGGGCCTGTTCCATGGTCCTGCTCTAGGCTGTTTCTACTGTAATTATCCTTTTTTTAATTGAGGGAGTTACTGAGCTGTGATAATACTCCTGGAGTGGCTTAAACTCCTGTGCCTGTGAGATTCCAGGGAAAAAGATGCAAAGATGCCTCTTGAGGAAAATGCTGATGTTTTTTTGCTTTTGTAAGAAGGTGCTACCTGGCCCAGCCACCTTCTCCATCTCACATTGGTGATCACCAGTGGGGACTGCACCTCTGCTCGGGCCAGTTCTGTCCTTGGAGATATCGTTGGTCTGCCCAACAACTAGTGACTCTTAGGAGTCAATAATTCAATTGCTGAGGAGGCTTTAGAAAGTTCATGCATTGAATAATCACAAGTGAAGTGACAGAAAATGAGCAAGAGTTAATTATACGACAGAGAGGGAGAGTGCCAGTGCGTAGCACTCATTTCAAAGGCAAATAGAAATATTTATAGACTCAGGATTGCAAAACTTGCCACTGTGCTCTGACACGAGATGTGCTGCTGATTCACAGAGCAACGCTTTTGGGTGGGGCTTTGCCTGCCATGTGGGCCACAGCTCTGCTAGAAGGTATAAGTCTCATTTCAAGCTGGATTTGAAGGCATGTCCTCATGTGGTAAGATTGGGTAAAATTTTGGAAAATCAGAATCCTGGCAATCTTCTATTTTCACTCCCTCTTTGGAATTCTCTGTGTTGCTCATGGTGTTCACTCCTTGGGTCTGCTGGAGTTTCTGCTCTGTTCCAGAGCCCAAGGAGAGGTCTACAAGGTGAAGGAGTTGGGAGAGGAGACACAGGAGACCTCCTGAGAGCCTGCATGTGCAGAGAGGTGTGAAGACTTAAAAACTGATAAACATCTGAGAGCAGCCTCCCTCCTGCAGGATGCTCCTCTGCTTCCCTGCCCTGCTCCTGAGGATTATCCCGTGCTTGGGAGCAGTTGTGAGGCAGCACAAATCCTTTGGTGGGGTAACTTGTCCAGGGACTGGCATCCCTACTGACTAAAGGGAGCAGAAAGAATTTGCTGTTCCCTGCAGACAGTAGAGGGAAGAAAATAATTATTTCCCAACCCAAAAGCAATCTCCACAGATAGTTTCCAACCATCTCCCTTTGGAGACCACCATGCAGGCTTTAAAGATTCCTTTATATTTTTAGCAGCAACATAATAGTGGTGGAAATTTAATAAACTTCACCATCAAATATTTATCCCATTACACTGGCTCAAGTAATTTAAGCTGCTGAAATCAACATTGTGGTTTTATTTTTCATGAGCCTGGTGTAGAACAGCCTCTTCTATCATTGTCAGGTGTGCATGGAAGAGAGTTGCATTTACTCAGAGCATTTTTAATCTCCCCAAGGAAACAATGTTAAATAATGTACAACACTTACTAAATTGTTACCTGTCACTGGTCGAAAATCTGGGCCCTGCATCGCCTGTCTAACACTGACCCCCAGTGTCTGGTGGGTGGGTTAAGCTAAACTGGGTTAAGCCAGGCTCCTGCTGCCCTGTGCTGTGCCCAGCTTTGCTCCTGGGTGCAGCTGGATGGGGAGCTAAGTTACAGAGACTGTTTAGTTGGATATAAATTAAAACATAATCCCTGTAGCAAAATAATATGAAAAAGAAGAAGGTGGTGGGAAGAGAATTCTTGTTTGCATAACTGCAGTTAAAGCAACTATGAAATTAAGTCAGGAAAAGGCTTCTGTAAGCTGTTGCTTTTTAATGGAAAGGCTAAGTTGCCACAGCCCGTGTAATCAGATTCTTGGAGCAAAGGTAATGATTTGGTTTCAGTGGGATGCTTTGTGCTGAGGCAGGTTTACTGGCATTTGGTGAAATCCTTTAAAATAATCAACGCTACTCAAAGCAATTAAGATCTTTGGAAGAGCAGGAAACCTGGGGCAAATGAGGTGCCCTGAATTCCTTGGCTGGTGCTTGCAGGTTTGCTGTGTAAGTGCTAGAGATCGTTGTGAAGTGGCAGGGAGAATCCAATGGCTGGGGCAGGGGGCTGGCATCTCCAGCTGTCCCCACCACAGGGAGGTCAGTGTGACACAGCTCTGCAGCCAGACAAATATCACAGCTACTCAGCTGGGGATGGTTCACTGTATCCTCTGATCCTCAGATGTCCCTTTTGGTTCTTCATTAATGAATCTCATAGTTCCTCTCTTTGCTGCTCTTTCTTGCAAAGCCTACGTACTCCGCTCAGTTGTATTAATTGATTTCTTCAGATTCTGACTTTCCACATCTGGTTCTTGATAAGATACTAGACAGAGAACTAAAATAAGACTCAAAAAGTGATTTCTCACATGGCGAGCACGAAGTTTCATTATGCATCTATCAGAAATTCCCTGTTATTTCTATGTGAGGGCTCTCTAGTTCCTGGTGTTAAGGCTCAGGCCTTACTCAGAGTGTTGCAAAGGCACCCCAGAGAGCAGTGTTCAGGAGAGCTGCACCAGAGGGTTACAGACCCCCTTGGATGCTGGCATATCAGCTCATCAGAAATTCTTCCAGGAAACAGTGCCTCCAGGAGCCCAAAATCAGCAATTCAGTATTCGCTGTTATTACCTAAGCTGGCATGACAACATTGCTTGACAGGAGAGAACAGCAGCTAAAAAGTTTTATCTTCAGATTTTAAGTGAGTGACTAACTCTGTTGGTGCTGGCTCTGGGAGGAGGGGGGGGAGGATGGCATGGCAGGCAGCAAGGCCCCTGAGCCAGGCATTAGACATTGGATCCTCCTGCTTTCTCCCCAGGTGCTGCTAATGAAAAAAAAATCAGCCACCTTAACCAAAATCAACATTTCTATAGCAGGAAAAGACCAGCCAGTGCTCCTGCTGGATGACTGTGTAGTCTGACAGACCTCTCCTTTAACAGTTAACAGCCAGTATGTTTACAGGCAACACTATTTTTTGGCTGCTGTCCTTAGCATGTCACTAATGTTTAGCCAAATGAACTGGGAGGATTTTAACAGACAGGGACACTGGTGCAAGTGACAGGCACAGAGACAAGTGCTGCAAGAAGCTAATTTACACATTGCATTTCACAGCCTCAGCCTCCCTTCCTGCTCAATAAGCTCATCAGCTGCTGCTTTCTACCCGCCAGCCGGCTTCCATAAAAACCAGGGGGCTCACAACATCTTTTTTTTTGCCCGTCTGCTTAGACAACAGATTCTAATAAAACCCACTTTTTAATATTGTTGAAAATAAGCGCTCTTTTATGTGGAAATGTGCATTTAATGTAAACGGTTTGTGCAGCTCTTAGTCTCTTTAAGGGCTGCCTGGCTGTTCGCAGTCCCCACGCAGCCTTTCAAGTCGCTCAGGAGATCCTGCCTGCTGCTGAGATGTGGACTGATCTTGGGGGGATCTGTGCTCTCTCTTGCCTCTCTGCACTACACGACAGCTGTTTCCTCAGAGAGGGATCAACCATGTTTCAAAAAACGTAACAACATCTGCAGTTGTGAAATTGCCACCATCTTCCCACAAAGTCATGCGGTTATAGGGCAGAATGTGGTGGCAGTAATACCAGATCTCTGGGAGGGAGCCCCTGGTGTTCTGGCTTCACCTACACAAAGTGCTTTGTGCCTTGGAAGTGTCTTAGGCCACCCCATGATGTCTTAAGTGCTCATGGTTGTGAGTCTTCACCCCCAGGTGCTGCCACAGACAGTGAACCCACGTCTGTGCTGGGCCACTGAAGCGCACGAGGCATTTTAGGGCTCACTCCCCTGTCCTCATCACTCGAATATACACATTCAATTTACAAACCAGCAGTGCAGTGAAAAGTATTTATTAAAATTTTAAAAGTTTGGGGTTTTTTCATACTGTTTTCAGTTGGGGGGGGAATAGAAACCGCAACCAAGTTTTCCAGCTGCAGAAATGTTCTTCAGCCAGTTCTAGTCCTCTTCTGTTTATGAGACAGTTAAAGTTTTCACTGCCTAATAAAAACAATCATCTGTATTCCGTGGCTGCAAGCAACAACACTGAGAGAGCGGAGCAAGTTGAGAAGCTTTTGGAGGAGAATATGAATTATCTCAGCCAGAGAACAAAGCACAGAAGGACCCCTGAGCACCGAGAGAAATTGCAGTACAACACATCAGGCATGTCTCCAAACCTCTGCAGCTTAACAGGGGGACTTTATGCTTTTGAGAAAAAATATTGTTCTTGGATATTCCCACAGGTGCATTCTTGCTACTTATTTCTGCAATTTAAATGGTCGCTCATGTTTTTAAGGCCAGGATAAACAGAAAAAGCATTTTATCAGCAAAGCTGGATTGAGGAGAACTGGCAATACCCTCAAAACACTGAGACTTTGTGGTACAGCTCTGCAATGAGCAAGAACATTAAAGGCTGCTGTAAAGAAACAAGCTCCTGTGCCCTCAGATGGACAGAATTATAAAAATCCCCACTGTGTCTGGAAAACACTGAATTAGCAGAAGAAAGAGCTGTAGTGGAATGTGATGGATGGAGCTCCTGCAGCACCTCAGCGCGCTTCTCAGAACAGGCCAGTGCACCTCGCCTCACCCAGCACAGGAAGCAAAGATAATTACATACCTAAATCTAGGCGTCGGGCTGCTTTGCGACACAGAAATTCATCTGCCATCTTCAGAGCCTGTAAGTTTAAGAGGGGTTTGAGTTACTGACATAATTTGCTCCCTAAGGGCTGTGGAAACAGACTGAGAGGCCTATCTGAATAATAACCCCCTGACTACACATCTTGTAACTGGAGCTCCAGGAGAAGGACACAATGGGAAGCAGAGGATCTGAAGTCGTTATAACCTGTATCAGGCAGAATCGGCTTGGTGTTTGTTTTTTTTGGTGGTGGGTTTTTTGGGTTTTTTTGTTTAGTTGTTTTTCTTTTCTCCCCAGGCAGCAGCGCAGCAGGGAGATGTTTTTGCTACATCTCATTTAAAGGTGTTAGAAATGAAATGTAGTGTTGATTTTGCATCCTAGTGTTAGAAACATAGTGTCGGGTTTGGTTCATATATATATATACACACACATATATATACTCTAGTGTTAGGAGTATAATAGTTTGCTTGAGATAAGTGAGATATCTGCACGTTCCAAGGACACCAAGAGTGGTTTATGGCCCAAGAAACTGAGGGAGTGAATTGGGCTCCATCTGGGGGATCTGAACATGGAGAAGGGTTTATGGCCCAAGATCAGACCCAACGAAGCCACCTCTGTCTTGCTCCCAGGAGCAGGATGGCACCAGGGGGTACAGATCATTGTGTTAATTGGGAAGACAGCCAAGGGGGCAAGAAAGGTCAAAATTTTACCTTAAAAGGTAAAAAGTAAACTGCTAGAATGGAGTGTGTGAAGAGGGGGGGGAAACTTAAGAGGATAATCTGAAGCGTCGGAGAGGCTGGAAACCCTGGAGTGCCCGGGCAGGGGGGAAACGGGAGGGAACTTTGGGAACAGGGAATACAAACCGTTCTTCGCCTGACTGTGGCTGTGCCTGCTTGTTTAGGTCCCCAGTTCTTGCAAGAGCGTCAATAAACTCTGCTCGGCCGAAGGACCCGAGCGGGGCCGGCGCCACAGACGCTCCTGAGGCGCCGCAAGATGGCGAGCGCGCCTGCCCGCGCGCGGCCCGAGATGGCGGCGCGGGGCCGGGGCCGGGGCCGGGGCCGCCCGGGGACCCGCCGGGAGACCCGCCCGGGGACCCCCCCGGAGACCCCCCCGGAGACCCGCCCGGGGACCCCCCCGGAGACCCCCGGCCCGGCCCTCCCGGGGCGGCCGCGGCGCCGCAGACCCGCGGGGCAGGCCGGCCTGGTAGGGGGGCCCGGGCTGGGGCGGGTCGTTAGGGGCGGCTGCGAACAGCGTCGCTCTGAGGGAGCTGCTTGGGAAAAACAAGTGAATTCCGGGCTTTTCCCACCTTCCTGCCGTTTTGTTAAGACAACGGCGTGGGAAGATAAAAGTGCGGGGGCATGTCTGTGTGCAGCGGGCTCGGCTTTTGGAGCTGTCGCGGTTTGCAGGCCCGGGTGCTGCGCCCTGGGTGCTTTGCTGTCCCGGGGGATGGTTCGTTCTGCTGCGTTAATTACCAGCACCCCTCAGAAATGAGGTGATTAGCCATGCGTGGTGCTAGTCTGTCCTCTGAGAAGTAGGTTCCCGCTGGTGATGGACTGCGTTGTGGCTTAGTGTGAACCATCTGGTGGTCTTATTTATTTCAAGTAAGCTTTAGGATCTTTTTTTCCAACAGGGTTCCTCGCACGGGGCGGCTGACGGACGAGCCACAAAGAGGCTAAAACGTGAAAAAGATAGTCTAGTAAAATCAGAGCTAAAAGGAGTTCAACGTGGAAGTGGAAACCTTGCCTCATTGGGGGAAGCACCTAAAGCATCTGATGGGGATGGGTGTTCAGAAGATCCAGGAGACTGCAGCAAAATTCCAGAGAAAAAAGGCGAAAGCATCCCAGAGCCTAATGAAGACAGACAGGAGGAGCACAGTGCTCCTCTCGAGCCACGTGCACTGAGATCAAGCCATGCTCCATCAGTAATGGACAGTAAAGAGGAGAGCAGCTGTGAGAGCCTGCTTTCAGAGGGGCCTAGCTTGGAGGACACGGATCTGAAGAAGCCGAGGCAGCTGGACAGCAGCGCTTTCTTGGATGAAGACAGCAACCAGCCCATGCCAGTGGCCCGGTTCTTCGGGGATGTCGAGCTGCTCCGGGTAAGATGAGGGTCTGTTCACACCTCACGGGCCCAGCTGTTCTGCTGCAGCCTTGCACCTTCACACAGGATCAGGCCATGTCAGCACACTTGGGTATTTTTACTCATTAAAACATACATAGCTGTGCTATGGAGTCACAGCATTATTCACTCAAAACAGTTGAGAGAATCCCTGGTAATTAGTTCTTTATTGTGATGATTGCAGTTATTGTAATTCTTTGGAATGGAAACTGGTTTCTGGCCACCTCTGCTTTTGGACTGATCAAGGGCCAGAACTTTGAATTAAAATCCTAGCTCTGCTTTTCATGTTGTGTAACTTGGGGCAAGTAATGCCACCTTCTTTCAGGTGTTTCACGAAGATTAGCACTTAGGGGTCACAGCTGGTGTTTAGTGGGAACAATGAGGATTTGTTTGTGGAGCATTTCACCCTCCCTGATCCCTTCTCAAGCCTACAGAAGGAAAGCCAGCCCTCCTTCAGACCATGGGCCATGACTAGCTCAGGCAAGGCCCTGCAAAGCTCTTCAGCTTTTGCTGTGGGTTTCTGCCACTGCTTCCAGGTGAAGAGGTGTGTGTTGGTGCCTCACAAGCACGTGAACTGTTGGAGAGGCAGGTCTGCCATTTACCACAACAGACTTTCCTTAATGTTTTTGTGTTTCCTAAAGGATCTCCCGGCAGTTGCTCTCCCAAGCACAGCCACGAGCAGGAGAGAGTTCAGGAAGCTACATTTCATTGCAAAGGAAGATGAAGAGGAGGAGGAAGAGGATGTTGCCTAACAACAAACTGTAAATAAATGAAACCTTTTTTATTTTGCTTTGCAGCCGTGTAATGATGGTTGGCTGTGTCCCTAACATAAGGTGTCTGTGTTTGCCTTTTCTCAGGGAGAGAGGAACTGGGAGAGTTTGTTTTTCTGGAACTGGCAGACACAGCATTCTCCCATGGTTATGTGAGGCAAAGATTGACTGAATTTACAGTGATTTGGAAACAAACTCTAATTTATCATGTTACCATTAATATTTTGGGAGGGGGGGGAGAAGGAAAATAGAA
Organism: Apus apus; assembly: GCF_020740795.1. Lineage (NCBI taxonomy): Eukaryota > Metazoa > Chordata > Aves > Apodiformes > Apodidae > Apus > Apus apus. The sequence goes on from NC_067301.1 coordinate 802,786, forward strand.
TTTCTTACTCCTTTTCTATAATTTAAGCCCTTATCTAGCTGAACTCACTGGTCTCACTCGCTTATTAAAAATAGCCAAGCTGAGTATGGTAAAACAGTCCTTTTATTGGTTGTCAGTGCTCTGAACAACCACCACATGAAGCTCCATCAGGCCAGCCCTAACCCTTCTGTAATGCAGCTTGTGCAGGGTTTTCAGTTGGCTTGCATGGGTTATGAACAGGAATTTTGTAAACAAATGCATTGGTGGTGATAAAGGTGGTGATAAAGGCTTTCTCAGTGTTGAACTTGATCAGTGGATGAACGAGCATTGACTGATCAGGGTCAGTCCACCAAAGGTATTATTTTGGCCTTTTTTAGAAAGCAAAGAGCAACCTCAGGTGAGATCACGAGCTGTTGACTCACCCAATATTTATGATAATACTTCTTTGAAAGTGTGATTATGCACTAAGCTTCTAGATCTTTATTGTTACAAATATTTTCTTCTACATTCCTAAAAATACAGAGAAAATGTTATTAGCAGATGGTTTAAATACATATTAATTTCTACAGCTATAGCTTGTTAAAACATTCAAAAGTTGTAAGCCAAACAAATTGTATATGCATGACATGTTAATTTATTCACATTTCCACTCCAACTGATGCATTGTTTCTGTCAACGATTATTTCTTGGCTCCTTTTCACTCTAATTCTGTAATACATAAAAATCTATTTTTGAACAGCACATTCATGGCTCTCAGCACAACTCCATCTTGAAGCAGCTCTCCCTACTCTCCCTAAATCCTGTGTTTGCTACTCCCTCTTTCTAGAAAATACATCTTCACACACACAGACACTCATTTTAGTTCTAGCACTGTGCTAAATGGTGATTTTTTTCAGCCTGCAGGAAGCATGCCACACAGATGGCATGGTGTTTGTCATCAGAATCTCAGCTGTGATGCCTCCCCCATGGTCAGAACAGCACAGTGTGCACCCCCATCTTGTTACCAGCAACGGATACTCAGTAAGGCCACCTGGAAGGATGGATTCAGTGCACTAGTATTAAAAATCCTGTCTTCTTCTTATGTTGAAATGTTTGGGAGGGGAATTTAATTTGTTGTTTAAAGAAATTAAACTGTCTAGCAAAGCCCCCGTGTTTCCAAGACCTAGTTAGCTACAGCTCACACAGCAATACTGTTTTAATACAGTTCTGTGTGGACAAGCTGGATTTGCCTGGGTAGGAAAAGGGAACAGAGCTCTTCCCTGGGGAGCAGTGATGTTATTTACATAGTAATAAGTAACTTGTGCTCCATTTAGAAACATGTTTCCCTGTACTCAGTGTTACTAGTCTGTATTGGCCATGCTATGTTACACCTGATCAACCACTCCAGCACCTGTGCTTACACACACACACACACACAGAGGAAGATGGTGGCAGTTTTTTTATTTAAAAAGGATTAATGTTGTTTACACTGGCAGTCCCTAAAAGTTCAGTTGCTTTAAGCTGCTACTTAAAAAAAATCCAGTAAAAATTGATCTATTTGTATTTTGTTACCTGAGGTAGGATGTGGTTTACAAAAGCAATATTCTCTAAAGCAACAGGTAAACATGATTATCCAGTTACATTGTTTTTCTTGCTTCAAGCCAACTCCAGCTAAAGAGGCAGAAACTGATAAAAAGGGGAGGGAAATCGATGGGAAAGATGGCAAAGGTGGTAAAAGCGAAGATAGACTGTGGCCTGAGAAGATGCCAGCAGCATAAAGCAGCAGCAAATGCAGCTGCTGTGGGTATTTGGCTACAGAACAGCCAGCACCTCTGTCACTGAGTGACTTTGGCTTGCCTGAAACACAGTGGTTGTCTACCTGGAAAAGGCACCAAGCAAAATAATTATCTTCAAGTATTCTTTGTTTGGCTTAATATGAATCTACGAGTTCCCTCAGATCTGTTTCTAAGAAATGTTTGTCTAAGTTTAATTTCTGTGTACTGTGAGTTTCAGCCCTACATTTATCATAGAAAGGAGGAGATCAGAGGGCATAACCTGTGTCAGCCTCTGGGCCTCATTTTTATACTGACTCACAGTTGCATTTTATTGCACTTAACCAGTGTGATCAAAGGAAGGCTGAAGTGAGTGAGAAGGCAGGAGAGCAGAATGAGACATGATGTGTGTGTTGTGAGATTGCAGCTGAATTACTTAGCAAGTCTCTTTTGCCAGGGACTCCTAAGGTTTTGTTTAAGAAACTAGAGCTATTTAAAAATTAAACCACGTGACGAAATCCTGAAAACAGCAGAAGTCACTTCCAGAGATAGCACTAGGAAATCTTGTGGTTTTGCTTCCTTTTTTTGTAAATCTTAGTTTTGTCACAGCTGAGATTATGATTGGTTTTCTTATGGCAAGCAATATGTACAAGTTTTAAATTATCCACAGTAAACAGCAGCTGGTAGAAGTACTCCCAGTTCACTTCTCTTCCATCTCGTGTTTTGACAGCTTCTGCCAGTTCTGGGACAACAACACGTTTCTTCTCTATTCTTCAGTACACAAAAAAGAAAACAGTATTGCCATCAATAGTGGGGTTTTTTTTCATAATGATCAAGTCTCTGTCTTCCTTTTAGAGCAAGGCAGAACTTGAATTCACTGTAATTCAGTTTATGGTGTTGTTTTGTTTTTTACTGGAGAAATTAGTTTAGCAGAAACTGTTTCCTAAACAAGAGCATAATGCCTGAAAATGGGTCTGAAGGTTTTTGCCAGAGAGGAGGAATCTTCACTAAGGATGATGGGGGGAGGAGGAGTATGAGTTCATGCAAAGCAGTTCTGAGCAGAAGCAAAGCAGCTAATGAGAGATGGCATTATAACCTGCCCTCAGTATTTCATTTATCAAACAGCTGCAGCATCCAAGCATCTTTTATCATGACACTCTTCATGGCAGAGCTGACTGCACAGGGTAAAGACTCAGTGGCTACACCTTCCCTGCCTAAGGTGAGAGGCATGAAAAAAGGACATTTAGATTAATACTTGATACATACATGTGATCAAGATTCCAGGTACTGAAGAGGATTCTGCTCTCCCTGTTACTGTAGGGGTTGATGGAATGCTTACATGGGCAGTCATCTCTGTCAAAAGGTCCCTGCAAAACAAGACAGGGATAATGACAGTCCTGCCCCTGGCTGTCACTCACCAGAGAGATCACCACCACCCTGCCAAACCTGCACTATGCAGTGACTGCTGCCTTCCCCTAGTGTTGATGCAAGTCAGGCCCCTGCCTGCTGGGACCAAGACCCTGCTCTGGGGAGGGCTGCACTCACCTGGCAAGAGAACCACCCCTCTGCCGTGCACAGCCGGTCTGCCTCCTCCTCCCTCCTGTCAAAGTAGCACCCGTTATACTTCACAGATTTCAGTTTGTCTGACATCAGGTCAACTATCCCTTTATAGGCATCTCTTGCTGTAGGATGAACGTTTGGAGTAAAACTATTAACCTAAAGGGGGAAAGAGAACAACCACCATCATTCCTTGCTGCCTGTAGGGCCTGAGACTCTGTATTATACAATACAAGGGTTTTATGTAGATGTGGTCACATAGTTACTTTTACTAGCAGCTTGAAAATAAGTTACTTCAACAGAAACTTTTACCTCTTTCAGGTAGCTTCGTATTCTGCTCTCACAGCTGTACCTCATGTAGCTCGACTTGTTCTTAAAACGAGCCTCTAGACCTGAAGGTTAGACCAGTTAGATTGTGTTGCAAATTAGTACTTTCAGTGCTGTGCTTCTGCCAGGATTCTGCCTGTCTACCCCTTCTTTTCACAAACTCGGTATGCACATCATTTTTTCCTTTCCCATTTTTATTTTACTGGTTCAAGACTCCCCTGTGCTCAGGGGACCGTGCAGAGCATCTGCTGTGGGAGCAGGGGCTGGTACTATTGTTAAGTGCTTCTTGTTAACCTGCATACCCAACACACTGACACTGTGAAGAGAAAAATGAATAGTTCAGGAAGAACTGCAACAGTGACTTGGGAACTTGCAGAGAAAGTATAAAGGAAACATAAAGGCAGGTTAGCTGGCTGATACATGCAAATTACCATTATACTGTTGATGGTTTGTTTAAGATTGTAAATGCAGACTGATGTTAATGGGGAAAAATGTATTATAAAGTTATCTTGGGTAAAGCAATAAAGAATATGGCTTTTTAAACCATTTTCTGATAATACAAATAAATCTATTTTGAAGAAACTTAAAAGTGCCTGCTGATGTAATAACTAATCCCCTGACCAGGTACCAACTCACAGCAGCCAGAAGGTCTCCCAGGCTTGTAAATCACTTTTCCTGGAGAACAGTGAAACCGACAGAAGCGACCGCCCTTTGGAGCAGAGCAAGACCTGGTGGCCCCTCCCAGCCACAGACGCACCTTCAAACCACTTCGTGTCCTCCTCCTTCTCCTCGGCCAGGATGTTTTCGCTCAGGTTGTGGATGAGATCCACCAGCAGCTTCTGCCTGCTGGGGGCCCGCTCGTCCGAGAGCAGCCGCCGGGCCGCCCGCACCAGCGCGGCGCCCTGGCTGCCGGAGGCCGCGAGGAGCCGCTCGATGTCGCCGGCACCTGCGGGGCGAGACGGGCCGGGATGACGGGCCGGGATGACGGGCCGGGATGACGGGCCGGGATGACGGGCCGCCCGCTCGGCCCCCCCAGCCCCGCGCCCGGCCTCTCCCCGCCGCACTCACAGCCCCGCCAGGTCTCCCCGGGTCCCAGCAGCACCAGCTCGGTCTGCGGCGGCAGAGCGCGGAAGAAGCTCTCGGTCAGCTCCGTCCCGTCCTCGTACAGACACAGGCGGCTGCCTGCCAAGGGAACCTGCCCCCCGGGCCGCGTCAGGCGGGCGGGCGGCCCCGCGCCCCCGCGCCCCGGCCCCGCGCCCCCGCGCCCCGGCCCCGCACCTGCAGCAGCCGGCAGCCCTTCCGCAGCAGCCCCCGCAGGCTCCCGGCCGCCACGCCGAACTTGGCGGGGCCGCGGCTCCCGCGCAGCCGGAAGGGCCGCAGGGGCTCGGCGGCCGCCATGGCGGGGCGGGGCGGGGCGGGGCGGGGCGGGGCGGGGCGGGGCGGGGCGGGGCGGGGCCGCGCATGCGCAGCGGCGGGGGCGGCGTTGCCATGGGACGCGCGATGGGTGAGCGGCCTGGCCCGGCCGCGGGGCTGCGGGGCCTGGGACAGCCCCCCGGACAGCCCCCCCCCCCCCGGGACAGCCCCCCTCCCAGGACAGCCCCCCGGAGGTCCCCGCCCGGCTTTGCCGTCCGTTCCCCCGAGCCGGCGCCGTGAGCCCCGCGGGGCCGCCTGGGCCTGCCGCCCGCTGCGGCCGGGCCGGAGCTGGGCCCGGGGCTGGAGGGAGGGGGCTGAGATCAGCGCCATAACGGCCCCAGGGCACGCGGGGGGGAGCGGTGGTCTTTGGCGCTTGTCCTGCCTCCTTTCTGCTGCCCTTCCTGTCCGCAGCCTGGCTGTGAAGCAGTGCTTAGCTGGCTTTTGGCTGAATTCACCCTGTTCTTCTTTATTATTATTATTTGCCTTTTTGCTTCTGCTCAAGTGCTCAGAGGTTGGCTTAGGTTGCTTCAGTGCATGTTTTGGAATTCAAATACAAGTTCCATCTCTGATTAACATATTTAATTGAGTTCAATGGCAAACTCTGTGCATGTGACCCAAACCTTCACTGCACTAAGCACTAGTAAAATGCTCAGCATAAGAATATGGTGCCAATATTAATTGAATTCAGCTTTGTAGTCACCATCTACTGACTAGATGGACCACAGGGTTTAAATTTTGATGGTAGTGTTTCAGTGTTGTTTTACTGTCCTTCTAGGGGTTATCTTGAAGCATCGTAGCTGTGACTAGCTGGTTGCTGCAGGATGCCACACAAGGTCAGGTTCATAGTTGTTAGTTCATCAGGACATGAAGATGGCTTCAGTGCAAAGGAGCTGATGGATCATGCACCGACGGTGAACGGATGGCGATCACCCAGGTACTGCCAGTGGGAGGAAGCTGCAGAGTTCTGGAGCACTGAGTTAAAACGAGTAGGAGATGTCCCAGGCATGTTCAGAGGAGCTTACAGCATCCCAGACCAAACCAGTTATAAAACCAAAACAGTTTCCCCCTTATGCAGGGGGCAAAAGTGCCTTAGTCACCACCTGGACATTGTGTTTAAACGACAGCCTTTGAAAGAAAAAAGGGAACTGTTTTTGTTCTTGTTAGTCTTAAGGTTTACAACTGCTTTGGCTTAGTATTAGAAATCCAGTCTCCTCAGCACATCCTCTAGACAAGGATGAGGCACTTCAACATACATGTGCATGCAATGAAATGAAGAGTGCTTCTACTCTTCAGCTTCTTTTTACACTATTGGTGGTGCTGAATGAGCCTGTAACAACTTTGAAAAGTTTCATAATCCAATGTTAGTCAGGTGGGAGATGGAATTATCTTTAAACAGCTGTTGTTCAGAAATGGTGTGTGTTTCCAGGCTCTGTCAGTACCCACAGGAAATTGTTCTGCAGTTGGTGGAGAGGTGTCGAATACGAAAGCTGCAGCTGCTTGCTCACCAGTACATGATTTCGAGCAAAATTGAGTTCTACATCAGTGAAAGCTTGCCTGAATGCTCTGCTCCTTACCAGTCAGAGAGGTTTCACAGGCTGGGGTAAGTTAAAAAGCTCTAAGTTTATTTCCCTAATCAGAAGGGCCTCAGGAGGAAATAATCTGCATTGTGCTTTGCATGCTGCATCACTGCAGCAGAGGGTTCTGTACCTGCCTAGGGCTGTAACAAAGCTGCAGCCATAAGTGTAAGAGGCAAGGCCAGAAGTCTTGTCAGATGACAGCACAGACTGATTCAGTTATGAAGGAGTTTCAAGACTTATCAAAATACTAATCTGAGCAAAAACTCAGCTGTGTATTTGTATGTTGCCCCTGCTTACTTGTTCCATTTTCCTCCACAGTTATGTGCTTCTCTCAGACAATGAAAAGACTGATTTCAAAGCACGAGAGTTAAAATCTGTGTATATGGATGCAGTTGGCCAGTACCTGAAGCTGATTTTCCATAAAAATTATGACAATAAATACAACCTTTATGGTCAGGTGAGTTGAGTTATAAGTCCTTATTTGGTAAGCCAGGTGAAGTTTCTGTAGTACAGAACAGGCATTGAAATCTGCTCCCTTTATCGTAGAAGCTAAAAACATTGCCTGAAAGCTCCTGGCTTGGTTTATTTTTGGTTTATTTTAAAAGAGAAAATACAAATGAGAGGTTATAAGTGACTTGGAGTCATGACCAAGTGCATGCACTTCATTTTTAATGAAGCATGAAGTACGTTTAGCACTTGCTGCCTTTTTTTGCTTCTATACCACCCTGCAGACCACAGCTCCTTTTTTTTGTTGTTGTTGTTCCAATTTTTTTGTTTCAGTTTTCATAAGGGATGGAAAAAGGTGATGACCTTGTGCATTTACATTCTCTTTAAATCTGTCCCAGGTTGCCCTGGTCGCTGTCAACATCATTGGGGATCCAGCAGACTACAGTAGTGACATCAATAATACTGTGAGTGCAGAGCACCCTTGGCTTCTTCCTCCTGCTGCATGTCTTCACTTACAGGGTTCCTGGGGTGATGGAATCCATCTTTCCTCTGTAGCAGAGCTGCCACATATTGATTTATTGCTTTTTAACGTTAACTTGAAGCAAGAAAGCTCTCAAAAACTGAGCCTAATGTGTGTACAAAAAATAAAACATCGTTGATGGGAGCGTTTGCGTTTTCAGCCCCTCCACACTCTGGTTTCAATATGTCCCAAAACATCAGCATGACCAGTTGCACAGCTTTTGTTGGTTGTGGCAAGCCAGAGCTTCTGCCCTGAATCCACACTTCATGCTGATGAATGTGCATTAAGAGTTTTTCTTTTTTTTTTTTTTGTCTCCCCTGCAAAGCCATCCAGAGAGAAGCTGGTCGACCACTACTTAGGAATTAAATCAGACGATCCAGCCTTAGATGGAACTCACCTTGGGTAAGGATGTGCTTCTGTCTGTGCCCCACAAAACCTCTGCTCAGTCTGGAGTCGTTCTCAGCCTCCATATATTCAGTTCCCTGCCAGTGAAAAGAAAAGATGTATGCTCAGCCTGGTCTGTTCTTGGTTAGCTGAAAGTTTCTTGTATTCATTTCATATCTTCAGGAAACCTGATGCCATTTCCCCTCTGGATGATTTGGCTTTTGACATGTACCAGGACCCAGAGGTTGCTCAGATCATACGCAGGCTGGACGAGAAGAAGCGCGAAGCTGTGCGCCGAGAGCACTACGACCACGCCAAGAAGCTCAAGCAAGCTATTGCAGACCTGCAAAAGGTGCTGGTGAAAGGCTTCATCTCTTGTGGTGTCCCAGGGGTCCGTGGGGGACCCTAGCCTTGATGAAAATCATCATGACTTCCAGCATATTGTCAAAATAGTAATTTCAAAATAGGCTTGATTTAATAACTTGTCAGGAGATACTGACAGGGGCACGTGCAGTAACGTGACCCAGGGTTTGTTGTGCCACCTTCTAGGTAGGGGAACGACTGGGGCAGTACGAGGTGGAGAAGCGCTGTGCTGTGGAGAAGGAGGATTATGACCTTGCTAAGCAGAAGAAGGAGCAGATGGAGACGTACCGGCTGAGGGTGTACCAGCAGCTGGAGCTCCACGACCTGCTGGGCGGAGAGCTGGTGGTGGGTGCTGCTGTTCTGAGCTCAGGGGGCTTTATCATCTGGGTGTTGCTGAGAGAAATGGCAGAGCAACCAAAACAAATCCGGGGAATAAGTTTTGTGTGGTTTATGAGAACTTCACATGGATGTTAAGTTTTTTGTCTGGACTGTGGGTTTCCCTAACCAAGACTTGCAGGTGGCATTTTAAGAACAGGCTTTGTTCTCCATAAATTGCATTAAACTGGTAAGGTCTCAAGCAAAAGACATTAGAATCCTGAATGTTTTGCACCATCTCAGGGCTACCCAGTGCAGATAAAGTGCTTTCTCACATTTTGAAGTGGTATAACAGCCTTCTGCTGGCATTGTGGCTAACCAGACACAATTAATCTGGTAAAATACAGATTTCTGTTCTCAGAATGAGAAGCTTTATATTTTCTCCACACATACATCCACACAGAGTTATTTTCCAGTTATTTCATCAAGGTGCATCCAGTGGAAATTATAACATGTCTGTGGGTGAGGTCTGATATTGACTTAAAGCACCGAAATCTTGTTGAACATTGGAGTTGTAGCTGTATTAGCTGTGATTCTGGGACATTGTCAGCCTTGCTTTACAAAATGTCCTTTCCTTCCTCAGATCCGAAAGCCCCTGGAGCTGCCCTTGCAGTCTGTGTCCCACACTGGCAGCCCCCAGCACACACGAGGCTCAAACCCACCTTCCTGTGAGCACCGGGGAGAACCACAGGGAGCAGAGCCTTTGCTGCCAGAGAAGCCAGCAGCACATCCTGCTTCTCCTGAGCCCCCTGTTCCCCATCAGACCCTTCCTCCTTCTGGGGCTCATCCCACAACCTCTGGGGTGGTGTTTTCCAAAGAAAATGTGAGTAGTGTTCCTCTGTTACTGCAGGAATCTGTTGCAGCAGATGATCCTGTGTTCAACCTTCCACAACAACAAGGTCTTTTGAGGTTATTCTCATGGCTTGTGTAGCACCTGAAACTGGCTGTGTTGCTGAGTAATCAGCATTGGCCTTTCCTGATTTCTGTGCACTTCCCCAAAAAACATTTTGTGTGTGTTTTATTGTGTTCTATAGACAAGAAATAGGTTTTATCACAGGCACTGATACCATTCCTTCATTATGTTATTATGGGAACTTCAACATCTGTAAAGTGATACTGCTTTGATAGGGAAAAAATACATTGAGGTGAATCCAATTTTACTGATGAAACATCTTTGCATATAAGTAATTTCTAGAATATAAAATTATATCTTCTCTGTTAGGTTGAACATTTACCTTTTGATGAGAGGCCACTTCCAACTCTCTGCAAACAGTCTCATGAAGCAGTTGCCCACCTCGAGCCACAGGTGACCCAAGAGGACATGAGTGATACCCCACAAAGTGGCAATCCTGGGGAACCAGAGCCATTGACTGAGAAGGCACTGAGGGAGGCCAGCCCTGCTATTGACGTTTTTGGAGAAACTTTGGTAAAGAAAGAAATCATTGTGATCTCTCTGGAGTTGATTTGATATGTGCTCTCTCAACAAAACAACTACTGCAATGATTTTTACATACTGTCACTTAAAAATCTTAGATGAAAATTTGACATTGGATACGTGGGTGCCTGTTTTCAATGTTTACATGATGATGTAGCTTTTTTGATTGATTACATGATGAGCTATTAAGCAGTGTCCACTAGACAGCTTCAGATATCCCGACAGGATATCTTGCCACTGTCTTATGTAGCAAGAGAAACCATTACTGTGCCTGAAATGGTTCCCTGAGCCTGAGTGTTTTACTCGCTGTTTTTAAATAATGGGTGCTTTTAATAAAAGCCAGATCCCTGTAGGGAACACCTGGGGATTTCATGCTTAAGATCATCTGTTCTTTTGAGACTGTTTCTGTCTGTAAGTGTTGATTAAATACTGAAATCCAAGTGTTGACCTTTGAAGAGATAAACCTGTTCTGTGTTCAGGTTTCAGGAGCATATTCCAAAACTTGGTCATATCGAGAAGATGCATTACTGGCTGTTTACAAGAAGCTGATGGAAATGTCAGCAAACACCCCAAAGGATGTTTCCAAGACCACACTGAGAGCTGCCATTTTCCTGGTGCAGAGAGCCATCAAAGACACAGTGTCCTCAGTAAGTCCTATTCTGTTTGATAAGAAGTGCTCCAGTGAAGAACTGACAGCAAAAATTGTAGAGCCATGTGGTTAGCACACTTGAAGTAATTAAGCAGTTTGTAAAACTACTTTTGAGTAAGTTAAAAAAACCAAAACAAAACATCAAAACAACAGCAAAAAAGCCCCAAACAAGTGAAATTTCAGCTTTTAGTTAGGATCAAGGACTGCGTGCTGTCTAGCATTCAGCAGCATGGAAAATACTGCCCTGGGCTGAGTAATGAGCTTGAGGAACAACTGCTGATGCAGTAAATGTGTCTTGTGGTTGAGCCTTTTGTTTTTTCATTGGAAACACAGCAATAAAGTCACTTTCTGTTTCCAACTTGAGCAACGACAGTTAGCCCAAGGGGGCTTAGGCTTCAAATAAGCTTTAACAAGAAGAAAATAAAAAAAAATCAAGAGCTGTGTTACTCTTTATAAAACATTCTGAAGCCTTTCACCTAAGATCTGAAGTAGCTTTGATGGAGAATGTTACTGTCATTTGTCAAACCAGGACACTGTTGCTGCTGATCTCTGGAACCACCAAAAAGATTTTACAATACTGTCTGAAAACAAAGATCTGTGTGGTATTTCTGTTCAGTCTTTCCTTTTCCTTTTTAATGTAGGTTTTTCAAGCTTCCCTGAAACTTTTAAAAATGATCCTCACCCAATATATTCCAAAGTATGAACTGGGCAAAGGAGAAACTTCTCATTGTGTAGAAAAAACGCTTCCGAATTTACTTTCCAGAACAGGAGACTCTTCATCCCGTCTTCGCCTTGTGGCTTCTAACTTTATTCAGGTTGGTGCTTTGATTCAAATTAGGGTTTGATTTGCATTAGGAATGTCACAGCCCTTAGAGGGGATAACACCTGAACAGACTTGACTTCAGGTCCACGGTTTGTTTGCCTGGAAGGCAAAGTGGTTGAACAACATAGTGTTTTTTCTGCCTGCATATTGTCCCCTCTGTTGTGGGGGACAGTGTGGGGAGAGATCTGCTGCTGCAGATTCCAGGAGGTGTAACTCTTTGTTCTTCTTAGTTGCAAACGATCTACAGAGATGAGAGCAAGAAAGTACAATACACTCCTCAGACTGTTGAATTTTTTACAGTCAAGTTTTGGAAATCAGCTTAGCAAAAGTATAAAAAAGATACCCATTTAAACAGACACAGTCCATTTCTTGCCCAGTGGTGGCAGAGAACAGCTGTGAGTAGCTGCTAGAGGGTCACAGGGCTCTCTTTTTCAGTAGATTTTAGAAGAAAGAACAGTAGTTTTGTGTGAAAATGTGTTAATTCAGTTAAACATTCTACTAGCAGCAAAGAAATAAATATTGAGCTTTGAATAACAGCAGAATGTTGCCCTTAAGTTTCTTTGCAAAATGGAATGAGAAATTATAAGCTGGCATATGTCTTCTGAAGCAGTCTTGGAATTCATCTTGGCGCAGTGTCAAGACTTTGTATCCTTTGTGACACTTCTCATCTGCCTCCTCCTCAGATGGCTCAGTGTAAGATGAAGTTACTGGAATTCTTCTTATGACCCAGTTCTATAACTCATCTGAGCATGTCTAAGACTTTATCAGTTTCTCAGTAGCTGTCTCTAATGCCAAAAGCAAGACCAAACATCTGTATAATCTTCTCTTTAAAGCTTTAGCAAGCAAATTCTGGCTGCTAATGTAAGAAATAAGCAGCTACTTCTTAGGGAAGGCTTATTTCATTTTGCTTAACTGACTGTAAGTGACACAGAATAACTCTACTTTGCACAGACAGTTTGTTTTCCTCATTTAGCATTCCTGCACACACACTGACTCTGTATCTTTGCAGGAAATGGCACTGTGCAGTGAAGTTAAACCTCTTCAGATCATTCCAGTTCATTTGGTTCAACCACTAAAACCAAACTCCCCAACCCACCTGGCAATGAGCCAGGTGGAATTAGTGGAACGACTCCTGAAAGTCATGGGAACTGGAAACTCGGGGTTCACCATCAGCAACGTTGCAAAGGTAGGAGTCTGAGTTTACAGCACATGCAGTTTTTTTCTCTTGCTGTTTTACTGGGGCTTGTTCTTCTGTTTTGAAGTTCTTGGTGAATTAATACAGAGAATTTGAACCTCGTGGGGGTGGCAGCACAAAACCTTGTGAGGAAGGAAGGTGCCAATATGGGAAAAAAGAACCACTGGGCCAAGAAGTGTTGGCAAAAGCCTGTCAGTTTGAAGGTTTCTCCCAATGCAGTGAATTGTCTGAGACTAATACCAAAAAATGTGGGAAAAGAGAGGCAAAATTATTTTTTTCTAATGCTTATTTTCAGTTTGCAATGGGAGCTTTGGGACACAGAGCTCCTGAAGTCCGTGATGTGGCCTTGCAGATTCTCTTTGAGCTGTACAGGAAGCACAGGGCTAACCTGCTGCAGTATCTTCCTCCAGATGATGCCAGCATCCGCAGGACTGTGATCTACAAAACACTCTTTGATGGGTTTGCTAAAATAGATGGTAAATCTCCTGATGCTGGAACTGGGGTGAGTAACAAGATTGCAGAACATATGTGGGTACTTTAAACATGGCAGTCAGCTGAGCAGAATGCTGATTCCACAGCTGTATTAGACATTGAGAGATGCAGCAGAGTGTTTGAAGGTGTGTTCTTAGCATGACTTGGTATAAAAAGCTGGTGTTCAGTTTATTACATATACTCTTGTGAATAAAACCTACAAAGAATACAGAGATGATACTTCTGGAATCATAAACAATTGTTTTGGAAAGCATACATACACTGTTTTATGCTGCCTGAGCTTGGGAACAGTGAGCACAGAGCAAACGCTCTGTTTCTTTCAGGTTAGCACAGAGGAGTTTGTGGGGAGGGAGGTGTTACTGTAACAGACCAATGATTTAACTAAGCAGAACGTTTCTTGTTCTGCATTGAGCATTTGCACTGTGCTGATGTGTTTTACAATCTCTTCTATGTGACAGATGGCTCAAAAACTTCTGTGACTAAAGAGCCTTTCTTGACAGGCACAGAGAAAGGCAGCAACAGAAGAAGCAGGGAAAAAGAAGAAGGAAGAAATAAAAGTTCTGCAACATCATCTGGCAGCTCTAAAGGAGATAGAAGCAGAAGCTCAAGTTGGAAAGGTTAGGATGGTTTTGGGTTGGATTTCCAAGCCCTGTTATTATTTTTATTTTCAACCTGTTTTCCTCTGGTATCACAGGCTTAGATAATTAACGTTACTATTGTCTCACAAATGAATAAAAAAGAGAGAGACTCCATGACACACACTAATTCACTTTCATCCTCAGCAGTCCAGTTTAAAATTTGAGGGGTTGTTTTTCCTAACATAGTGTAAAATTTTTATTTTCCATAACAGTTTTGTCAGATGGTAGATGTAGGAGTGTGTCTGGAAGTGTTCAGTGTTTCTGTGCCAGCCAGAGGACAGGAGCTGTACTGAGTGTGCCCAGGCCCTCCAGAAGCTGAGCTGCACATCCATTAGCTTTTACATCTGAACCTCAGGAAGGTGGTTCAGCTACTCCAGTGCCAGGAAGCAGGACTGTTTTTCCGCCCTCAGAAGGTTGCTGCCCCAATACCCAAGAGATGTGCTGTAGAACCAGAAGCACAAACATAATGCATTAGTTCTGCTTCTCAGCTTTTAATTCCAGAGAAAAATCAGGATATAATCTGCTCTCTTTCACCTTGGCTATAATCTCAGTCATTAAACAAATTTCTGACTTCAATTTCTTTGTTGAATAGGAGAAAGAATCTGATTTTCAGAAGCCAAAGAATCAAGGTAGGTCATTTCAAATAATATTAAGAAATGCAGAGATATTTCAGTATGTCTTTAAAACACTGTAGGTGCTTAATGGATTATTGAATTATCTCAGTTAAAAACATTCCTGAGTGCTTTGGACTGGGTGAGTCTCACCTTGCCATAGAGATAACCACCTAAGCTCACAAAAGAAAATTTGCCATCAGCTAAGTAGTTAATTTCTAATAGGAACATTAGTATAGCTTGGCTTGAAAACACTTTAGATTTCCCCCCAACATGAAGTAGGTCATCCACTAGGTGTAAAATAATCACAAATATTTTACTGTTGTAGTCACTAAGGCAGTAGTTTCCCAACTGCCTACAGGTATGTTGTCTTCAGTGCTTGATTACCAGCTGGCAGGGGTCCCGTTCTGTTGGGTTTGTTGCTTTTAGACCCAGGGAAGCAGTATTTGTAGGGATGCACAGAAACTATTAAAATGTGATCTTGTTTTAATAGTTCTCTTGTTACAGGTTACCGGGCAAACGAAAGCCCACAGCCCACAGCAGCAGAGGTTCCAGAGGATCCTTACACTGTTGAAAATTACTTGGATAAGTAAGTTAGATGAGCAGCTTCCAATCACCTTAAGTGAAAAATGTTACCAATGCCATTAGATTGCACTGGGCAGTCCTAGATCTTGATTTTTTAAGTTCTTGGGTATCTTGTGGGATAAGAAATTGCCACTGTTTAGTGTTCAACTGCCAGTACAAAATAAGGCAAAGATGCCTTGCAGCTTTCCTGTGTATTGCAGGATAGGAGCATAGAGGAATCATTGAAAAATTCTGGGGCTGTGTAAGCCAGTTTCAGTGAACTGTTCTCAGTGCTTTTGTAGAGTTGTCTTTCTCTATGAACAAATGCCTTATAATTGTATTTACCTTAAATTATACAACAATATCTGTTCATGTCCTATCTTAAAGTCAACACCTATATGGGAAAAATAAAGTGTGCCAAGATGTTAGCTGTTTTTCAGAGTAGTTTCTAACAGAATAAACAGTCTTAATCCATTTCAGTCTGTGATGGTACTGATGTTTGTATTTTTTTTTCCTAGCTTGTGTATTTTTTGTGGTGAAAGGGATGAATCCTTCACAGGGGAAGGACTGGATCGCCACTACTGGAAACACTGCCCTATGCTAACCAGATGTGAGCACTGCAAGCAGGTTAGGCACAGATCTACAGCTACTGCAAGACAATCTGTTGTTACTCTGGCTTTAAGGTGCTATGAGATATTTAATGCTAAAGTAGATGAATTCTGAACACAGCTGTGTGATCTTGGCTAGTGCTTTCTGAGAAGAGAACCATTATAAATGGAATTAATACTGGACTAAAATTTCATTTTCCCTTTGTCTTTTTGGAAAGTGAGGTTTAACTTCCAAAAATCATATAAGCAGTTTTTTAGATACTATCCTTACTTACTCAGTACAGTTCAAACCTTCCTGGGTGCCTCTTGCTGTGTTGCAGATGGTGGAAATAGCAAGCCTGACAGAGCACTTGTTGATGGACTGTGATAAAAAGGACAGCTTTGGGAAATGCCAGCGGTGCAGGGAGGCCCTTCCAAAGGATGAGTTGCCTAAACACATTAAGAGCAAGGCTTGCAATTGTGAGTATTTTCAAACAGAAAGGTTGAAACTCAAATGTCAAGTCAGTCAGACTTTCAAATACTGTGTGATTCTGGCAAGGCAGACCACTTCTCTTTGGGTGCTGCACTGTGGATTTAGAAATCCAATTAGATCCTCAGGAGGGAACACTTTGTAACCAATGCTTGTGGCTCCCAGTGCTCAAAATGTTTGGCTTTTGTGAATGCATGTGGGGAGGATGAGTGAGGAGAGCAGGAAGCCTCCTCCACATTTTTGAGGATTAAGCCCTGTTGTTCCATTTGATCTAGTTTTGATGTAGAGGCTTAAACATGGGACTTATTTGAGAGCTGTTCATGATAATAAGGTGGGAACTGGTTTAGCCAGCCAGGTTTTAGTGTAGTTCTGTGGTCTTTGTTGTGTAAGTTCTCCTCTTATGTGTGAACTAGCCTGTATTTGCCATTCTTAGGTTATTTTTCTAATAATTTCAGCTGCTAAACCAGAAGATGTGGCAAACCATTGCCCGTTGTGCCATGACAACTTTTCCCCAGGCGAGGAGGTAAGACTGCCTTCCACTCTGGTCTTATGTTATGTTCTTGGGGCTGGAATTGTCCTCTGCTAACACCTGTTGCACCCAGTGATTTCAGACCTTGCCTGGGTTACTGCCAGGGTCTGCAGTGTCTGTCTTCCACCCTGTTGGAATCTGGGTCTTCTACCCTCAGAGGTATATCTGGGAGCCACAGGCTATCCTCTGTTGGTGTTCCTCCTCCTGTGTAGGCAGCTATACACCTTGCTTTCTAATTTTCTAATTAGCTTTTCTAATTCCTAACTGCTACCAGATTCTGTGAGTTCACTTGTTTAAGTTGTATTTTTAAAATACATGTATTAATTTCTGCTCCACTTTTAAGTCATAAGGTGTTCACGCTTTTATGAGTGAGCGGATTAAAAATGCTCTTGCCATAAAGCCTGTATACAACTCTCATTTTTCCCATGTTTTAAAAAGTGTGTGTACATACATAGTGACTAGATAAAAGATGGGCTAATTTTGCTGGCTTTGTAGTATCACTTCTTTTGAATTGACTTTAGGCCTGGAAGGCTCACCTAATGGGCAACAATGGCTGTAAAATGAATCAACGGAGGGTATCCCTGCTAAATA
Organism: Apus apus; assembly: GCF_020740795.1. Classification (NCBI taxonomy): domain Eukaryota; kingdom Metazoa; phylum Chordata; class Aves; order Apodiformes; family Apodidae; genus Apus; species Apus apus. The sequence goes on from NC_067301.1 coordinate 820,083, forward strand.
AAACTCTTCTGTTGCAGCCTGGTAAGATACTATTTTATGATAATGATAATTATGGTTTTACTCTGTTGCTTTTACTTAAGGGTATTATTTTATCCTTGAAAGCAATCTGGCTTTCAATTGCTTGTTCAACACATACTTTGCATTTGTGTGATGTAACTGCTACTCCCTGTGCTGGTACAGGCTGCAGTATTCTTAGGGAACAAATTCTCAAAACCATTTGATAACAAGAATTCCAAAATGATGGCATTAGCTCAGCTGCTTGGGAGAACTGGCATGTTTGGTAATTTGATCAGCTCAGTGTTGTTCCTGTGTAACGGGATGACAGTGGCTAGAACAATCAGTGGGGATACTAAACAGTTAAAGTTCTGGAAAGCTCCTGAACACTGACACAGAGAACCAAGAGCCTGATTTAGCTTTTAATGTCCAATCAGAGGATGCTAATCTAATCCTAATTACAAGATGAATTGAATAGTTAGTGCTGTGTACTGCTTTTCCTTTTCAATTCAGACCCAGGTGCTAGGCAGAATTTATGATTGTGCAGCTTCTTCACCCGCAAAGGGAAACTGGTGCTGATGTCAGGTGGTTTTTTAACAGTTTTTATTTATGAAGCACACGCAAAATCCTTTTGTTTCCTGAACACAGAGGTTAAACAAACAAGCTGTTTTCACTGCCTGCAGCACCAAAATGCTTTTGGCCAGTAACCCCCAAAACCTTTCCTCCTCTAGATTTTTTTTTCGGGGTTATTTTGTCCGCTGCATGGTGTGCTTGGAATAACAATCTGTGTTTTCTCTTCTTAGGCAAAATAGGTGGCCAGTATGTGAAGAAACCAAGTCCTTCAGTACCAAAAGCCCGATCTCCCCCTATAGGAAGCAAGACCCCTGCCCCAAGAGGGGGACCAAATAAAAGCACTGGCAAAACATACTCAAAGCGATGACAGGACAAGTACTTTTTCCTTTGTCTCGATAACTGAGCATATAGTTGTTCCTAGTTATTTAAAAATTGTGGGCAACTCGTGTCATCTTAGCTTGGCTAGGTGCTCATCAGCATTGAGCAGTGCTTGCCTGGTCTGGCAGCTGGTGTGTGGCTGTGTGTGCAGCGCGGGGTCTGCACGACATCCCTGCATCTGCAGAGGGCGCATCATCGTCAGACTTGAGGAAACAACGCTGGAAACAGGGACGTGCCACGAGCAGAACAGGCTTGTTGCATCACACGGGTCCCTTTGGTGTGGTGATGGTGTTAATATCTTGGTGAGAGTGTTGTTCACCTGCTGCAGGGTGCAGCTGGCAGGGGAAAGAAGTGCACGTGGAGAAGGAAATACTTGTCAGACTGTGCAAGACCTGTATCTCGGTTATCCAAAAGACCTGTGTGATCCTGTACAGATAAACTCTTGAACCAGTTAATGTGTGAACATTCGAGACAGGAAAAGGCTTCCTCGTGTGTATGCTGAAAAAAAAAGGAAAAAAGAGAAATTGCAATATAGTCAAGGAAAGCTGTGGGGCTGGTTTTTCCACTGCAAATCCTAGAGTTGGGGCATGTTCACAAGTAGGGCTGGGAGCTGGGAAGCTGTGTCAGGTGTCAGAGATTCATGTCCTTCCTTGGCAGTTTGTTTAGCCACTGTGCCAGGACCTGCTGCATTTTGATAGTAAGATTATTGGTGTGTTTACAACAGCTGCCTTTTTCTTCTGTGTATTTCTCATTATAAACCTTGTCAGCTAAAATGGAGCAAATTTATAGCCATTGCAGAAGCTTACAAGTCTGTTTTTTTCTTTTGTGCTAGGCTCTAAAACTCTTGGTTCCCTCACTGGAAATGGGAACTGTGCTTTTTTCTGAAGCTGACTGGTATCCCTGAACACCCAAACCAGCTGAAAGCTCTGGTTGGCCCTGCAAGGAAAGGAATTGGATCAGGGCCGTTATAAAATGTTTCCACTCATTTTTTAAAATGCTTAGAAACATTATTTTGACAGATAACTTTGCTTTTCTTTCTAACCCCAGTGTCTAATTCCGAGTTCCAGCACATCAATGATGTTGAGTGAAGTCATGTCTCTCCCTGGGACCCCCTGGGGCTCTGGGAGTCACTCACACCCTGCGTGGTGGAAGTGGTTTTGCTGCAGAAGCCTGGCCTGGACGTGTATTTCAGATTTAGCATTTTGAAGGCAGGAGAGCAGTACCCACAGCACTGCTCCACACCAAGCATTAGCACAAAAGAGCAGAGCAGAAGGGCTGTAGGTTGTGTTGCCACGTGCTGCTCTGCAGGGCACGGCTGCTCCACCGCCTCTCGCTGTGCACCAAGTGCCTCCTCAGCCCCTGGGCAGGAGGGCTGAGCTGAGCTGGGCTGGGCTGGGCTGAACTGAGCTGGGCTGGGCTGAACTGAGCTGGCCTGAGGCACCAGGAGCCTGTCTGGACGTAATACAGAGTGTACAAATATGGATGGAGCAACATGGAAGCTGTGCTTTAAAACCCGACCATTAAGCCTGCAATGTGTCCCAAGAAAGGGCCCCTTAAAGGAAAGGAAAAAAAAATAAATGTAGTGGGGCCCTGAAAAGCTTGAATTAAAAAATTTGGACCTTTTTTTCCTGCTTTAGTGTACTTTGGATCAGCTCTCTTCCAAACCCAGCTCTAACACAGAGCTTCTTGAGTTAGATCAGGATTAAAATAAACATCCATAGACAGCAGGTGACCATTTAGTAGCTTCAAGGAGAAGAAATTCCATTAATGCACAAAACTTTGTGCCTCAAGCAGCAATGCTTGTGTTTCTGTTTACAACCTTTGGGCAACTGCTTTCCAGGATAGAATTAATCACTTCCATGTCCACCACTGGTACAAGAATGAGTGATCATGGTGATACAAGAAGCAGTTTTGGGGGTTGTTTGTTTCTTTTCCTGCTGCAATGGAGTGAATTTGTGGTATTGTTTTGTATATACAGCACTGGTTTTGTAATACAGAGTTTTTATAGTTTGTGTGCAGCCTGTCCACCAGCTTGTGCATTTTGCAGGTAGATTGGTGTGCTTGTATTCTGACAGACTTTATGTAAATTGTTTCTTCAACTCCTTCCAAATATATGTATATTGATAAATACACATACAGACTCACAGAATGGTTTGGGTTGGAAGGGACCTAAAGATCTTCTACTTCCAACCCCTTGCATGGACAGGGACACCTCCTACCAGACCAAGTTGCTCAAATGTTAGGAAAATATCTGTATTAACAAATCTAGATGTATTTTTATTTCTACTTTAGTGACACAGGTTCCTATTTGAGAACCTGATTCCTTATGTAAGCAAAATAACCATTGAATTTGCTCAGATTAGCAGGGTCCTGAGCTGCTGCCTGGAGCATTTTCTCATTTTTTTAATTAAAACAGTGAACTTTTCCTTGTGCAAGTTTAATCAAGAAAGAGGCTGTTTGCAAAGGTCCTCCATCTGTTCTGGATTGGCCAATGGAGTGTGGGTATTGAATTGGAACATGTAGCTTTCCAGGGCTGCTCAACCATGGCTTTTAAAACTAGTGAAGCAAAGCATAATTAAAATAGTTAACTCGTGCACAGAGCAACACGTCTGCTCTGTGCCCAGGAGGCCGTGCCCCACGTGGCTCTTGGGGCTCTGGAGTCAGCTCAAAACTGCTTTTTGCTTTGCTCCGTGGCAGGGCACAGTAATTATGCCTTAGGGATCCATGCCATAACTCTGCAGCTTTTTCATTGCAAGAAGTTGCCATGTAGGAGATTCCTGCCTCTCCCCTGTCCTGCCACCCCCTGGTTTACCTTCCTGGCCCACACGAGAGAGCAGGGGTTGGGCATGAGCAGGAGAGCCTTTGCCAGGCAGCTCTGAAGAGGCACATCACACTGCATTCCAGGGCTTTGTAAGATTTCTGTGGTTTTTTTTCAAATCCAGAATATCCCTGTAGCAAAATTGTCAAGAATTCTGTTAAATATTTTAAAGTGTGTGACATTCACTGAGGCTGCTTTATACCTCTAAAATAAGGTTTATTAACTACTGAGTGGCACAAAGTGGAAACGACTTGGAAGTGAGAAAACTGGCTGCTTCTTAGGATGTGAAGGGACTGTCTTTGAGCATAATAGTGCCACCTCTGGATTGTAAAGGATGATTAAACTGGGCTGCTTGCTGTCATTTAAACAGCCTGTTTTCTGCAGTGGCAAAATAAACACTGGTGTGAAAAACACAGTGAAGTTGGTTCCTGTGCCATGAAGTCTCCAGTGAAATGTTCCAGAGCAAGTCTTGCACAGGTGCAGCTCTGGCTGACAGAAACAAACTCTCCAGACTGTGGGACTGGAACATTTAGGTGGGCAGTGAGGGCACATCGTTGTGAGAGGAAGCACAGACTGTTGTCCCTGTCTCGTGGGCTTTTTTTCTGTCTGATCCCTTTTTCCGTGCTGTACCTGAACGTCAACCGAGTTGTTTTCATCCGTCTAAGCTGCAGAGGCAAGGCAAGAGCAGGCAGCATCCCCGCGGGCAGGAATTCATCTGATCTCAAGCGACTGCGTGAGGTTCTGCTCCCCCCAAGAGAGCGCTGGGGTAGATCACCCGGCTCCGAAGTGCTGGAGAAGCACCTCAGGTATTTGAATAATGGAGATTGTGTCGCTATCATTTTAAGGGGAAAAGCGACACGTCAGACGCGTGAGTTGTTTTTATTTCACTTCTTTAATCAATTCGTTTGGCGGGGGCTGCTAACCCTGCCTGTGGGGGCTGGGGGTGGGAGCGGAGCCGGGCCAGCCCCCGGGACCGAGCCCTGCGGGGCGGGGAGCGTGGAATCGTGGATCGTGTTGTTGGAAAAGACTGTTAAGTTCATCAAGTCCAACTGCTAACCCAGCACTGCCAGGGCCACCGTGACCCCGCGTTGCGGTGCGTTACGGGGCTGTTCCCGGGGCTGGGGGGCGGTTCCTGGGGCTCGGGGGTTGTTCTCGGGGCTGGGGGGCTGTTCCCGGGGCTCAGGGGTTGTTCCCGGGGCTGGGGGGCTGTTCCCGGGGCTCAGGGGTTGTTCTCGGGGCTGGGGGGCTGTTCCCGGGGCTCAGGGGTTGTTCCCGGGGCTGGGGGGCTGTTCCCGGGGCTCAGGGGTTGTTCCCGGGGGCTGTTCTCCCGGCTCAGAGGCGGTTCCCGGGGCTGGGGGGCTGTTCTCGGGGCTCGGGGGCTGTTCCTGGGGCTGTTCCCGGGGCTTGGGGGCTGTTCCCGGGGCTCGGGGGCGGTTCCCGGGGCTCGGGGGCGGTTCCTGGGGCTCGGGGGCTGTTCCCGGGGGCGGTTCCCGGGGCTCGGGGGCTGTTGCCGGGGCTCGGGGGCTGTTCCCGGGGCTGGGGGGCTGTTCCCGGGGCTCGGGGGCTGTTGCCGGGGCTCGGGGGTTGTTCTCGGGGCTCGGGGGCTGTTCCCGGGGACTGTTCCCGGGGCTCAGGGGTTGTTCCCGGGGCTGGGGGGCTGTTCCCGGGGCTCGGGGGCTGTTCCCGGGGGCGGTTCCCGGGGCTCGGGGGCGGTTCCCGGGGCTCGGGGGCGGTTCCAGGGCGGCCCCTCGCTGGCGGGGCGGCCCCGCGGCGCCATGGCGGCCTGGCCGGAGCTGGAGGCGGCGGGCCGGGAGCGGCGGCGGGAGCTGTCTCTGGCCGGGGCGGCGGTGGCGGAGCGGGTGGCGGCGGGGGGGGGGCGGCTGCCGCCGGCGCTGCTGGCGCTGCCGCTGCTGCAGTCGCTGGAGCTGAGCGGCTGCCCGGCGCTGCGGGAGCTGGGCCCGGGTCTGGCCGCCGCCCTGCCCGCCCTGCACACGCTGGTGCTCCGCGGCAACGCGCTGGGCCCCGCCGGGCTGGGCCAGGGGCTGGGCGGGCCGCTGCCGGCCCTGCGCATCCTCGACCTGTCCGGGAACGGGCTGGAGGTGCTGCCCGCCGCGCTGGGCGGTGCGGAGGGGCCGGCGGGAGCCCCGGGAGCAGCCCCGGGAGCGGCCCCGGGAGCAGCCCCGGCCTTCCCGCAGCTGCGCAGCCTCAATCTCAGCGGCAACCGGCTGCGGGAGCTGGGCCCGGGGCTGGCCCGCGCCGCGCCGCAGCTGCAGGCGCTGCTGCTCTCCGGGAACCGCCTGCGGGTGCTGCCCGGGCCGCTCCTGCCCCCCGGCCCCGCCGCGCCCTTCCCGCTGCTCAGCCGCCTGGAAGCGGCCGACAACGAGCTGGAGGAGCTGGGCGCCGACATCGCCGCCCTGCCGGCCCTCAAGGTGCGGGCAGCCCCGGGGGCTCGTCCCTGCCGCCCTCCCGGGGGCTCGTCCCTGCCGCCCCCCCGGGGGCTCGTCCCTGCCGCCCCCCCGGGCCGCCACCCACCGCCCTGTCTCTGTCTCTTCCAGAGCCTGGACGTGGCCAACAACCACCTGAAGGAGCTGCCCGCCGCGCTGGCCGGCTGCCCCCGGCTGAAGGAGGCCAACTTCAGGGGCAACCAGCTGAAGGACAAGCGGCTGGAGAAGATGGTCAACGGCTGCCAGACAAAGGCCATCCTGGAGTACCTGCGGGCTGGGGGCCGCGGGAAGGGGCGGGCTGAGAACGCCCGAGAGGAGGCCAGGAAGAAGAAGAGAGAGAAGCAGCAGAGGAAGGAGAGCGGGGACGGGGAGCAGGATGAGCTGGAAGAGGCGAGCAGGCTGCTGGTGAAGGTGCTGCACATTTCCGAGAACCCGGCCCCCCTGGTGGTCAAAGCCAGCTCGGGTGTCAAGGATGTTCGGCCCTTCATCGTGTGCTGCGTGCTGAGGGGAGTGGACCTGAGCCCGGGAAATGCTCTGAAGAGGTTCCTGTCCATGCAGGTAACTGCTCTTGGCCGGGCAGGTGTAGAGGGGTGGCAGGGCAGCTTGTTCTCCGCCAGCAGCACACCCAGCCCTGGTGGCCAAAGCTGAGGAGATGCCTAGGAGTTTGGGTGTTACCATGAGAGGGCAACGAAGGCGTGTGTGTTTGTGTGGGCTCTGTTACAGCAGCTTGTTACTGCTGGGGAACCTGTTAGAGAAGGAATCACAAACCTTTGGCTGTGTTAGAAGTGCTCTGGTTTGGCTCCGGGTTTCCCAGTCTGAGTCTAACCTTCCAGCCCAGGCATGGCAACCACAGGCTCTCCCCGGCAGGCTCTCCACTTGCCCATTAGATAGCAGGTGTTAGGTTCTCCTCATGGATTTGTGGTTATTTCCTCCCTTAAAACTGTGTATCTCCCATCTGAAAACTGTCACGTGCTGTGCTTTGCTGTCTTTGCTTTTGGGTTGTGATCCAGAGAGAATTATTTCACAGCTGAAGAGACGAGCCCGTTTCGTGGCCAAAATGTTACTCAACTAGCTGCCAGTGCTACATGATGCACCTCAGAATGCTGAGCCCCACGAGGAATAAATCGTGTTGATGTTTTTGGTGTATTTTGATGGTGTTATTTATGTTTTAGACTAAACTGCACGAAGACATTTGTGAAAAGCGAACAGCAGCCACAATTGCCACCCACGACTTGCAGCTGATCAAAGGTCCTCTGGTGTATGATGTTCAGCCTCCTGATGAGCTGAAGGTAGGGCCAGTGGCACTGGTGGCCTTTGCACTTCTTTCCTTTTTTCTGAAACCGTGTTGAATGGAAAGTTGTTCTTACCCTGCAGATCCTAGAAAACTAATTCCAGGAATTTTGATTTAGCTTTTGTTGCTGTCCTGTTGCATTCTAGACACCTTGTGTTTGTAGCTGATCTGTGCATATGGCCTGCTCCTCAGGAGGGAATTACTTGTTTTCCCAGTGGTTTACAGAACCTTTTGTTCATGGCTTCTGTTACTAGACAGCAGGTTTTCACATTACTCAGTTGGTAATGACAGTGAAGGAACTGACTGAGAAAACTGTTTGGTACAAGTGGGTGAGCCTGTTTTTCAGGTGGGTGTTGTAGCTCACATGAAGGTTTAAACTCGGTGTGATCACATGTGTTAAACACAAAGTGTGTTTCTATACTGAATTAGATGTTGGGAATGATGGCAATCAGAAATATGGTTTTAATTATTGATGTGTTTACAGGAGAGTTTTAGTAGTCCCAGTGTTCGAGTCACTCCTAAACTCCAGTGTTTGTTTTTGGTGTGGTGCAGATAACACCCTTGGGTCGAAAGGAGATCAAGGCAAAGGACCTTCTCCGGCAGCTGCAGCTGGAAGCTGAGGAGCAGAGGAAGCAGAAGAAGCGCCAGAACGTGTCTGGGCTGCACAAGTCAGTGTCTGACCTCTTGTGTTTTTCTTCACGTGGGTTTTGGTAGCTCATGCTTGCATGGGAAAACAGCTCTGAAGGAAACACATCGGAATGTGTTAAAAAGCACGTGCTGTGGTGGTGATGGGGCCAAGTACGTGATGGGAGAGCTGTGCATAGGAAGAGGAAAGTGAAGGAAGCTGCCTGGAACCATCAGAGTGAGGACTCTGATGTTGCTGCAGAGCACTGGGATCTCAGACCACTAGAAGCATGTCTGCCTGCTTCAACAGTGTGGGTATTAAAATGGGAGTTACTTGTGGTTCTACCTGCAGCTGGTGCCTTTCCCCAGGCCACCACCATCATACCACTGGGCTCAATGTTACTGCTCCCACTCCTGGTTTTGCTGCATGGTAGATCAGGAACACGCTCATTTGCTTTTGTCAGGGTTTCCTGCCATGGTGTGCAGCTGCTCTGTCAGTTGCTTACTTTTTGTGTCTTGGCAGGTATCTCCAGTTGCTGGATGGCAAAGATAACTACCCGTGTCTTGTGGATGCTGAAGGGGTTGTGGTTTCTTTCCCACCAATAACCAATAGTGAAAAAACAAAGGTAATATCTGTTAGTGGAACGATGATAATCAAATTAAAGTGTTTCTTCCTACTGAGAGGTAGGAAGAATCACTCCAGATTCAAAGATATGTGCAATTCTGAAACTTGTGATTTTGCTCCAAGCATAAATCTTCAAAGCCTGAATCTTCTCTGCTGCCTGTCAGAGGTGGATCTTGGAGTTACATTTTTACCTCTGTAGATCTGTGGAGCTCTGGCAAGCTGTGCCAAACCCATCAGCCTGTCTTTGCAGAGGTGGCTTCATTGAAGGGCAAGAATGTGTTTTTTGACTTCAGCAGTACTTTCTCTGCTTGGGTTAAATGAAAGCCTTTCATTCAGTCTGTGTATTGAAATGTTGCCAAGTGACTTGCTTTACCTGTCAAATTCTTACAGATCAAAAAAGACACTCGTGATCTATTTCTGGAAGTGACAAGTGATACCAGTTTACAGATATGCAAAGATGTCATGGACACACTAATTCTGGTAAGAAGTTGAGTAAAATAATCCTGTCCTTTGTGTGCTTCTCAGTGAAATGTTTGCCCACATGTATTGAGAACAATACAGAGGTTGATTTTTATTTTAGTTGTATTGTTATTCACTCTCCTTCACTTACTCTTCCATACTTGCTGTATCACAAAAGGTTTTTTTATTTTTGTATCCTGACTAACTGGCAGACCTCAAAACTCACCAGGGTAAACATTGTTGTGTCACCAGCATTGAAAACTGTGACTTTCCACAGAATTAATCTTGTTTTCTCTGTTTTGCTTTTAACAGAAAATTGCAGAACTGAACAGAGTTACCTTGGAAAATAAGGAAGACTCAGGCTCTGATAATGAATCTGATGCTCTTGGTGGACCAGGGACTTGGAACCCCAGCCAAAACACAGAGCCCAGGAACGTGCCCTTGGTAGTGGAGCAGGTTCGAGTGGTGGACACAGATGGAAACTTGAAAGTACTTTATCCTTCAAAAACTGACCTAGTGACAGTCTCTTCTCTTCTGACTGTCATACGTTAGCAGCTCTCAAAGCTAAGAAAACTCTTCCATTTTCTTTACTGTTTTTTTTCCATGTTCAGCAGTGCAACTGGCCCACAGTGAGGTGGCTGTTTCTTTTAAAGCAAAGATGCAGTGCCTGGATATGTAAAAACTGTCCAGTTTGATCAAGCTCTAGCAAGAGTATTTCATTCTTCCAGCCTTAACAGGAAGTGATCAGTGTTCTGACTAGGCAGAGATAACAGCATTTTCAAATGTGCCCCTAAAGGCAGAGAAGGTATTGGAAGTCAGAACAGATTAACTTGTAGAGAAAATCACAATGACTTCTTAGCATTTACAAAATGAGTGTAGTCCTGTTGTCTGCAAGATCAATGTTTCTTCCTGGTCTGTTTCAGCTGGATTATTTTTTTTGGCAGCTAAACTGATAAAACCAGTAGGTGACAGTGCTGAAACGAAGTCAAGTGCTGGGTACCAGTACTGAGGACTGAATGCAGAACTACTTTGCTAACGTCTCTGTATCCATTTGTTTTTATACCTGGAGTAATTGTGAAAATATAATTGCTGTTGGGACTTGAGGAATGAGTTTTAAAGTGATGGTTTCTGTGTTCAGACAACACAGCTTCCATTTTTAAGTAAAGTCAGTTATATTGACTGCAGGGGTTTGTGTGTCCCAGTACATTTTAGAGCCATCATCCATCCTTGTGGAAATACCAGTTGTAGTGACCTCGTGGTGTACCTGTTGAGTTACTGTTGGCCAAGCACTGAATTTATTACTGCTCAAGAGCTTTGGTTCAGTTCAGAGGGCTAATGCTGCCTCCCAGTGACACTGCCAGAGCTCCCTGGCTCCCCAGGACACAAACACTCTTGCTCAGTGTGACTTTCTGTCACGCTCCCCCATGAAGAGTGTGGGGGACACCTTCCAAAGTGCAGGTGGTCTGAGTGGTTCTGATTCTTGCAGTCCGTGGGTGACCTGTAGATCCAGACTCCTACCTGCACAAATGCAAACCTCTCCATAAGCTAGAGTGACGTCCAGATTCACTGTTTTTGGTTAAAAATGCTATAGAACTCTTAACTGAACTTCCAGATATGGTGTCAAACGTGTCCATGTGTTGGGACTTGCACATTGAATGGAAAAATAAACCATACTTTGGTTTGACATGTGACTGAGAGTTGTTTTGGCATTGGTGAATTTTCCCAGTCGTGTAACCACACAAACTTGCTGAAGCAGCTGTTGTGTACTGGAAAAAGGTAACTTCACACTTTCTAGCTAATTGTAGCCAAGCAGCTCGCAGTGCTGCTTCAGGCTTCCCTGGGGAGTCAAATGCCCGTGCAGACCACAGAGGTACAGTGAATTGTGCTCTGAGTCAGTGGGATCAACTGAATTAGAGATCCCTGCAGACCTTGATTTTGGTACAGTGAGTTTAATGTGTTAGGAAGTCACCATCTGAAAACCACAGAACAGGAGCCTGGCATTGGCTGGCAGCCACTGGAGCTGCCTCTGGGTGTGCAGGGCTGCTACATGACATGGCTCTTCCTTCTTCCCCTTGCACTGGTGGGCAATGAAGTAGTGCTGCTGGAGAGGAGGGATGGGACCGTGATGCTGTTCTGTTGCAGTACCTGCTGGAACTCCACCCATTCCTGAATTATTTTCTGAAATAGCAGGGATGTGTTAAGGGGTGGGAAAGCACTAGGTAGAGAGCAGCACTGCAAAGTCTGCTCTTAGCTCATCAGCCCCTTGCTGGCTGCTGGAAGCAGAGTTCCAGAGAGCCAGGTACCTGCAGTGTCTCCAGCACCTCCTCATCTGTGAGCTCTGCCTGGGGAGGTTTGCTGCCTGCTGTGCTGAACGTAGCCTGAATTATTTTGCTTCGAAATCGTTCAAACTTTTGATAAAAGAGGAAGGAAATAGGTGTGTTTAGTCTTCAGTGTTTGCATGGGTTTGCCCAGACTGTTGTCAAACTTAAGCAGAGTAGGAGGGAAGGATGAGGTGAAAAGTATGAGATTATGAGCAGTCTGACTGGGCTTCAGTGCCTGGTCTGTAATAGTGATGTGTTTCTGGGTGTACGAGTCCCTTTCCCTGGTATGAGGCTCTGTGCTTGTCACCAGGCACCAACACCTGCAGGAAATGGCTTTAAGGTGAGACCTGTTACTTTGAATCTGGAAGGATATTAGAAATTGGGTGATGTAACTGTTCTGAGCTCGAGTTTCTCAAGGGCTTCTGGTATTTGAGGGCTGTTTGCTTTATAAGTGACATAAGAGCTGCATGCTAAAAAAGCTGGGAAGCAAATGACTGAGTTTCCTGCTCCCCTGGCCCCGAGAGCAAAGGGCTGCAGGGCCCTGCTGCAGCTCCCACTGTGCTTCTGCCCAAGAATGTCTCTAAGCTTTCAGATTCTCTGCTTGAAATGGTTGCAGTGTTTCCCAGAGGGAGGTGAGGCTGAAGTGAAGGAGGCCACACTTACCCTGCAGGTCATGCGTTTCAGTGCCACTCTAGTTTGCACCTCCCTGTGCTCCAGTGCCTCAGTCTGGCTCTGGATCATCTGCTGGGCCTGTTGCTGCTGGTGGACGTGGCGTTGGCTGCTCAGAATCTCTGCCTGCAGCTGGCTGACTGTCTCCTGTAGCTCAGTGATCAGCTGGTTCTGCTCAGCCAGTTTGGATTCTTGTTCTGCAACAACCTGAGGAGGAGCACAAATCAAGCCATTATTGTGAGGAAGGAAGTGAGCAGGCTTGGGGCACCTTCCCAGTGTCTGGTCCAAATGCTTCTTGTCTTTCCTGGGCAGAGTCTACAGACTAACAACCCTTGCCAGTACTTGTAATTGTCATTACTTGGTTTTTCTCTAAAACTACTGGATTGAGTAGGATTTCTTTTTGCAAACTCCTCTAAGCAGAAGCCAAACACAACTGAGCAGCTAACACAATTTCTGTACTGGCTTTGCACTGGATTACCTGTCGAAGACTGCAGTTCTCCTCCTCCATTGCTACCATCACTTCTTCGTGTTTCCGATCTTCTCTCAGACTGCAAAACTTAAGAGAAAACGCTTCACGCTTCAGTTCTGCAGTTCCCAAGTGCCCCTCCTGGCTATGAGAGAGGGAACTGCTGCCCGGATTCCTCACTGCCAGCTCTCCCAGCCCCGGCCACCCCGCTCCCCGGGCAGTACCTTGGCAGACATGGCTCCGAGCTGTGCTTGTCGCTCTCTGAGCTGCTTCTGGAGCATTTCCTTCTCAGATTCCATTCTCCGAAGCTGGGATTCTTGGCTCTCCAGTTGTCTTTGCAGGGAAGAGATGGCACCTGTAAGGTGGGAGTGCTACTGTTAGGCAAACTGGATCCCTGCCAAAAGCTTCAGGGCTCCTTCCTTCAGGTCCAGCACAAGCAGAGCTGCTGGTGTAACCATTGGGAGTATAGAGGGTGGGTGAAGTTAGTGCCACAGCCACACGGGTTGGTAACACGTTTGGTGGTACTTTGCTGTGATACACGTTAAACTAACTTCAGTGTGTGAGGTAGGAGCTACTCTGAGGACTAGCAGAGTCATAAAAACAAGCAGGGGTTTCCCAGCGTGCTGAAACGTTGCTGGATGCCCCAGACTGCTGCTGGGGGCTGTCCCTGCTTGGTTCTCTCACGGGTGAGAGAGTGGTTTCAGAACAAGCAGCAATTCAGCCTCTCTCTGCAAGCAGCGCTTGAAAGCAGGAGGTTCTGTGCTCGTGAGGACCTGACCTAGCAGAGGAGCAGAACTGCCCGAGGCTGCAGCCACTGGTGAGGAGAACAGGATGTTTCCTGGACACTTCCCCAGATACCTGTGGCTATGCTGCAGTCGTACTTGGCCTTCTGCAGTTCCTCCTGAAGCTCTTGCTTGGCTTCCTCCAGCCTGCTGAGCTCTGCCCCCCGCGCCTGCTCCTGCCGCGCCCCACGAGCGCCCGCAGCTCCGGCGGGGGCTGCTCCCCCGGGGCAGGATCCTTCCATCCCCGCGCCGGGAGGGACGGGGACGCCCGGGCAGCGCGGGGAGTGCAGAACCTGAGCTCGGGGTGGCCCTTCCTGCTGCCGGGGAAGGCGGTTTGTCCCCTCTCCCGGCCCCGTCGGGGCACGGAGCGGCGGGTCTGCCCTGCTGGGGGGCCCGGTGGGTCCGGGGGCTCCGTCGGGCAGGGCCGGGGCGGACCCGGGGGCTCCGTCGGGCGGACCCGGCGCACTCCGGGCTCTCGGGACCCGCCGCCTCCCGCTGCTTGGCAACGGCGGCGGGGCCGGACCTTCCGGTTCCGGCGGGGCGGGCGGGCCGTGCCGCCGCCATGGGGCGGAAGAAGAAGACCCTGCACGACTACGCGGCCGAGTTCTCGGAGCTGTCGGTGAAGCGGCACCTGCTGGAGCGCGGCGGGCCCGGCGAGGCGGCGGTGGTGGAGACGCTGTTCTGCACCTGCTGCCAGCTGCCCATGCGGGTGCGCCGCGACCGCATCCTGGAGCATCTCTCCTCCGGCCGCCACTACCGCAACCGCCGGCTGCTCCGCCAGCACGGGCTGCGCGCCCCGCTCCTCCTGTGAGTGCCCGCGGCGCTGCGGCTCAGCCCCTCGCTCGGACTGGCCCCCCCTGCCTAAACCCTCCTCTGTCTCGCCCAGCTCTGCAGGTCCAGACGCGCGGCCCGGGCTGCCCCTGCAGCTGGACGCGGCCTCCCTGCTCTCCCAGCCCTCCCTCCTCCTCGCCGGCACCAGCGCCAGCTACGCCATGGTCCCCTCGCCGCCCTCCTGCCACAAGCCGCTGCTGCCCCTCTTCCCTCTGGCCGCCCCCAGGGAGGCCCCGGCGCCCCCCGCCGCCCGCCCCGCGGGGGTCGCGGCTGCGCCCGCCGGGCAGCCCAGCCCGGGAGCCGGGGCCTCGCTCGGCGGCCTCGGCCTCGCCCTCCTCGGCACCGGGCTCGTTAGCAGAGCCCTGCTGCGCAGCCTGCTGGAGGAGAGCGGCTGCTCCTTGCTCTACGTCGTGGAGGACCAGCGGGAGGAGCTGGAAGGCGCTTTGGGAGCCGAGATCCCGGCGGGAACCAGGCTGCTGCGGCTGCAGGACGCGGCTGTGGCGCTCGGCGACCAGCGGTACTGCCCGCCTGCCCCCGTCCCTGCCCCCGTCCCTGCCCCCGTCCCTGCCCCCGTCCCTGCCCCCCGTGCCCGCTGCTCCCCCGAGGCTCTGCCCCCTCTGGAAAGAGCCGCCCACCCTGGCGGACCCAGAGCCCAGCACGGGAACGGGGCCCAGGGGCTGTTGGGGCTGAGCCTCACGTAGCACATCATCCCCCCGCGGGTGCTGCAGGAGTCCCTGAGAGGCTCAGCTTGGCTCACGGGCCCAGAACTGAGGGGAACTCAGAGGAGTTTAGCTGCAGGCAGTTCTGTTAGGTATGAAAAGTCCTTCTCGTCCTCCACTCCCGTAGAGCAGTGAGTGGCACACTTTCCTGCTGCATCCCAGGTTATTCTGCCTCTGAGCAGCTGGTTGGCTTCTGTGGCTCTTTTGGAACTGAGACAAATGAAGATTACTGTAAACAGGAAAGACTGTGGTGTTTGGCTTTACAGTGGAACCAAACCAGTAGCACCCAGTGATGTCGTTACAGCTGATTCTCAA
This sequence comes from Apus apus, assembly GCF_020740795.1. NCBI lineage: Eukaryota > Metazoa > Chordata > Aves > Apodiformes > Apodidae > Apus > Apus apus. The sequence continues at coordinate 835,392 of NC_067301.1, forward strand.
GTCAGTGCAGAAGCAAAAGGCACAGCTGTTGATAAAGATGGATTTGGTATTAGAAAATGAAGAATGGTGGTAAGCTCAGGTGTACCAATCACTTGTGCAGCAGCTCTGCCACGTGCTCTTGGTTTCCCTGTGTGTGTTGACCTGCAGAATGTCACTCATTTTCAAAGGACTCCTCTAGATGGCTTTCTGCTTTGTGGAGCAGGACAAGCCGTGCCATTCCATGGTGCCACTGGGCATTTTAACCTGCATATGTCATCCCGTATTTCATCCTTGCAAGCAAGTACCAAGTTCCATTTATACCAGAACTTGCTCTTCCAGAGCAATGGGGCTTTTATGTCTCTTTAACTCTTCCTCAAAGTTTAAGGCAGCTGTCTTAACTGTAACTGAAAGGAGCTTTTGTGCATTGTTCGTTCTAGTAAAAACTTTGTCTTCACGAAGAGCTTTCTTTTGAATTCTGCAGGGTCTCTGGAGCCATTATTTGTTCCCCACCTGAAGAAGCCTCTGAGATGGTGATAGAAGCTCTACGAGCAGGTAAGAGCAGCTGCAGAGCCAGCTTTGCTCTGTGGTCAGCAGCACGTCTTGAGGCAGACCTGTGCTTGCTGAGCACTTCAGATGTGAGTGCTGCTTCTTGCAGCAGTGTCCCCTGAGTTGTGCAGGCTGTCTAATTGTGTAATTAAAGATAAGCTAGTCCAGCAGTAGCACTGATGTTAATGCCTTAATACCAGTGGAGTTTGCTGGTTCCAGTACAGCCAGGTGGAGTGTCTAGTCCTAGAAATACCAACAGGACTCAAAGGAAAGCTGGCTGTCAGAACAGTCACACTCCTTGGGGTCTGAAACAAGTAAAACCCACAGCTGGAGGCCAGAGGGAGTTAGTAGCATCAGCAAACAAAAAGCCATAGTTCAGTTTAATGAAACCTGTTCTCTAGAATGTAATGAGATGTATGTGCTGTTGCAAGATAAAAACGTTGGGTTTGTCCTGCCTTTAATCCTGTGTTCTGTGCTGTTTTGCACAGGAAAAGGTGTGTTTTGTGAGAGGCTGCCCAGTGTTGACAGGCAGATGGCAGAAGCTTGTTTTGATGAAGCTGACAGGTGTGGCAGACCATTGGTGTGTGGATTCTACAAGTAAGACCAGAATTTTCCTTCTGATTTGTACGTGATAAGCAGTGCATGTCTGAAAGTAGCATCAGTTCCTCAGGCTTTCCCTCATTTGTCCTCAAATGAACTTAGTTTCACTGCTGCTTGTTAACATTGTTTATCTGGGAGTTGGTTGGATTGGATTAATTAATCATGCTTAATGGAGATAAAACCCAGCTGTCATGAGATTAACATGAATGTTCACTGGAATGGATGCTAGGGGAACTCAAAAGATGAAGCTCTCAAGGTGTGAAAGCTCCATATTTTGTTGGGGTCCACATCCCTGCAGTCCTCCTGAGGTTTTGCAAACCCTAGAGCTGGCAGGAGCTTCAGAGCAGGAAATACTGTCAGAGCCAGGTCATTCTCTGAGGTGGTTTCTTTGTGGTTCCAGGACACTTTTTGCTTAAGGTTTTCACGCACCTACAGCCCAGGGCAGGCAGGTCAGGGAGTTCTTTTTCATGCCCGTGCACCACAGCGGTCACAGCATCCCGGGTGACCTCCTGCTCTTCCCAAGGCTCTTCCTTCTCTCTGTCTGAAGGCGCTTCGACCCAGCGCTGCAGTTCCTGTGCAGGAAGGTGCGGGAGAGCCGGGCCCTGGGGAGGATCCACCGCGTCTCTGCAGTCAGCAGCATCTACCCAGCGCCCTCTCTGGGCTGCCTGAAAGCCTCAGGTAGGAGCAGCTTCCTTGGAAAAGTTAGTTCTCAAAGGACGGGCAACATGTCTTGCCCCGTGTTCTGGTGGAAAGTCCCCTCTCTTTGTGTAGCTTCACCTGCCTGGGGTTTCCTTGACCAGTCTTTATTTTTGTCACGTTTTTCTCTTTGCTTCTGGTGTTACTTTCTTCGATGCAGGGGGTTTGTGAGATCAGCCTCAGTGCAGTTCAGAAGTGTGCACTGACTCTGCAGACCTTAATGCCCAGTTTTGCTTCTTCTAGGTGGAATTTTTTATAATGCTGCTGTGCACGACATAGATGCTGTCAGTTTGTTGCTGGGAGAGAGTGCACCAGATACAATATTTTCACTGGGCCATGCATTCTGTGCAGGTAAGAATCAATCTTTTGATGGTTTATTAAGCACCTCAGTAGGAGAACTGGGAAGGAAACGTGTACAAGAGCATGGCAGCCATGACATAACTGTTCCATCACAGAACAGTTGAAAAAATGGTCTAGATAAATAGAAGGCAAGTTTCTCAAGAAGTTGGTAGACAGGGTTTTTGGGGATGATTCCTGAATGTTGTCAATTCCCTGTGGATGTGAAGTGGTTGCTTGGAGGCATCACTGAACTTTATTCCACGTGGCAATTGGGGGATATCAGGTTTGCTATTGGAAAACCAGAGGGCAGAAAATAATCAGCAAAACTTGACACTTAGATGAGTGTCAGTGCAACCTGTTCCAGCTCTTTGCTTTCTCTGGTGCTTTCTTCTTGATCTCAGCACAGTTAAAGATCTGAACTTACTCTGGATTGTGTCAAGCTCTGGGTTACCAGACTGATTTAAACTAACCATAAAACTGGAAGCTGCTGTTTTTTAAATGGAAATGCAAAGTTTTAATTAAGGTAATTGCAGCTGCCACCACCCTTGAGGTGCTGTTGTTAGAAGGTGCAGCACACAGGGTGAAGCACTGAAATGCAGCAAACAAAACACCTTGGGGAGGGTTTTGTACCATCTGCTTGGTTCTAGGTACGTGCTGGAAGTTGCCTCACCTTGGTTGTAATAAGCTGCAAAGGCAAGTGTGGTTGGAAAAAAGAAGTGGGATCTTCCTGCAGGGAGAGCCCCGGGCTGGGGAGGTGGGGTGCAGGCCCTGGGGCTGCAGAGCTGCAGAACGACTGCACCAGAAGTGCTGCTGAAGGTAAAGCAGCTGGTGCACGTGGCAGAAAGTGCTTGGTGGGGCCCCTGGTTCCTCTCTGAAGGTGTCCTGGAGCCAGGGCCACCTCTTGCAGGCAGGAGAGAACTCTGTAGTGGTGGTACTTGCTGGTGTGCTGTTCTGGTGTGAGCGAGTGCCTTTTTTGTCCCTCAGATATGGCCTCCTTGAAGGACGCAGACACTGTAGCGGTCAGCATGAAATTCCCCAGCGGAGCAATTGTAACTTTGGACATCAGTCAGCACTGCACTAAAAGCTGTGATCAGAGACTGGAGGTGCGTTCTTCCTTCTCAGCCCAGCCTGTCCTGACACCTCAGGCCAGCACCAGGTTCCCCTGCACCAGTTCCTGGGGGGGCAATGTGTGTCGTGCCCGTGCAGCCCCTCCCAGCACCTCCCACCAAACGCCCCTGTGCTGTGGCTGCAGGGGCTGCTGGTCCTTGTCTCACCTGCAATCCACTTTCTCTTTTCTTGCCCCAGTTTTCCCTCTGTTTACGTGTGTTCCCTTGGGGTTCTCAGCTGCATGCAACCATAGCAGGGCAGGAATTGGTGTCTGCTCTCCTGAGGCTGGAATGTTGTCACAGAGTTCATTCATTGTCTTTCCAGGGTGTTTCTAGGTGCATGGCAAGCCATCAGATAAGGATATTAAAGGAGAAGAAAAGTGGAAACTCAGAGACAAATAGTCTGTAAATCCCCAAAGTCATGATTTATAACAGATGCATGGGCTGGATTTGGGGAGTTGTATTTGTTAAATACTTAAAAAAGGAGCTTTGCTCAGGTGGGGGAAAAATAAGTGGAGGTGTCACAGAAGTGGAAGCCACTGAGCTGCAACACATCCCTGGTGTTCCCTGTTGTGTCTGGCCCAGATGAGCACGTGTCTCACTGGGAACTCTGGGGTTTAGAAGCTGCTTTTTCACTTGGTTGTACAAACCAGGGCTTCTATAGACTAGCCAGGTGGTTAAGAACAAAAGTGTGGTCACTTCAAAAACATTCTTGTCTTTCCTCTTGGCTGCCTCCCTGCAGGTTCACGGGTCTCAAGGAACGTTGAGGGTCGATAATCAGAATCCCCTGGGAATTACAGAGCACGGGACATCAGTGCCCGTGTGTCCCCAGACCCTCACTGACCGCTACAGAGACGCACACAGGGAGCTCTTCCGACACTTCCTGAGAGCCCTCAAAGGTGGGACAAAGCTTCCCCTGGTGGCACTTGGGGTTTGCTCGCAGCAAGAGTTTCTCTTGGAAGCTGTCCCGGTTGCAGCCTGCTGTTTGTGCCTGAAATCCCAACAGGAAACGAGTGGATGTGAAAGCTGGGATGGGTGAAGTGTCAGCCAGTGCTGGGCGGGTGCTGGGGGAGCTGGGGGCTCTCGGTGCCGCGGGGTGAAAGAGCCTCGGAAGGAGCTGGCAGCTCCGCGGGAGCTCAGCCCACCTGGTGGCAGGAAATGGGAATGAACCGCTCGGCTTCGCGGGGGAATGTGCTTCTCTGAAGTCCGTGAGGGGTGGAGTGTTGGTCTGAAACTGCTCTGAGAAGAAAGGAAAACGCGGAGGGGAAAATGACGTTGGGTCTTGCTGTCGTTCGTGAAGAAGGCAGCCATTTAAAACAGCAAGGAGACCCTCATCTAGAGTCCTGGCTGCCCAGAAGGAAGGAAACCATTTCTGTTTTCCTGGCTGCATTGCCAAAATCCAGGATTTTAGTCACAGAAGAGGAAGCAGAGGGAGCTGAAACTTTGTATTGAAGTCTGAGCCCCCAGCTCTGGGAGCTGAAGAGCGCTGTGGTGGGCAGGGATGTGCCAAAAGGTGGTAGTACAGGTTTCATCCAGTCCTTCATTCCTGTCCCTGCAGGCAAGGAGCCCCCCGTGATAACCAAAGAGCAGTTTCTCTGGACGCTTCAGGTCGCTGCAGCTGCTGAGCAGTCCTGGAGGAGCGGATCCGCTGTCGACTTGCGCAGCGCAGCGACGGGTTCGTCCGTCATCAAGACGGAGATGCTGTGACAGGTTCTCTGAGGGGGAGGGTCTCTGCTGAGCTGTGCTGCAGTGAGGTCTTTCCACCCTGGGGTGTCTCCACTGTAACCTTAAAATAAGACTTGTGGTTTGGACCTTTCCAGCAGGAATGCCCAGGAGATGGAGGCACTTTTGAGCCAGAAGTGCCTCAGGATGAGGCTGCAGGTGTTTCTTGGCTCGTCAGCCAGAGCCCTCCAGAAGTTCTGGGCAGTTTCATCCAGGTGGCTTTTCCTCCCAGGGAGCTTGGCTGGCTGTGGAGCCCTGTTTTCCTGGGAGAAGACCGATGCTCCTCAGGCTTGGGGTGGTGTGGAGTGGTGCAAGCAGGTGCCTTTCCTGGCAGCTGCACAGGTGAGATGACCTAATGCCCCAAAAACCAGGGCAGCATCCATCTGGTCCATGCTTGTTTCCCTGCAGTATGTGCAGGAATGTGACTTGTGTGCTGAACTCCCCTCTGGGCCTCCTCTTTATTGTTTGGCTTTACTGGGTTTTCTAAATCTTTTTGAAAAGAAGTTATAATCTAATTTTACTAGGGGGGGGTGGGAATGAAAAGAGGAGAGGCAGAGCTCTGACCATCCTGCTGTTGTTGGTGAGAGGCTTTGTAGTAAGGCCCTAAATTAAGGCTGTGCCACAGAGGAGCAACTCACTGATGCATTTCAGTACTAGACACTGGATTGTTCAAGGGGTGTTCAGCAGGTAAGGGATGAGCTTGTCCAGGGGCTGTGACAGAGCCAGGTGGGTTGGTCACCCCTGGCTGAGCCATGGCTGGCTTCCCTGCACAGCAGCCAGGAGCTGTCAGAAGGCTGTTGTTTTCCTTACTTACATGCAAATGTTGTATGTTAACATTTTAGTAGCAGAATGGAGCTAATAATAATGTTCTTTTGAGTGTAGAAGAGCATCTGATCATGTGTTTTGAAGGTATTTTTTGATAACCCAGCAGGTTTGGAATTTACACCACAGAAAAAGCTAGTGCCTTCCACAACAGGCAAGTCTGCTTTCAAACCAGGTTCTTTCTACCTTTATATTCTAGTGTTGAGCTCATTGCAGATGTATAGATTTGACTATTCTTGTCAATTTCTCACATGTCAGTTTTCAAGATCTTTTGAAAGCTTTTTTTATTGTATTAAAATATGTTCTTGCCTTGAGTGTTAGTTTATAAATGACACTTCTTGCCAGATCCTTTAGTTCAATCAATTTCCAATTCCTACATATGCAATATATATTACTTAAACTAGAAATAATGGTGACATTTATAACTGAAGACAATTCTCTTGTGGAAATTGTTTCTACTGCTGTAATTTTTCAGACTCAGAAAAGCTGTGTCTTAACTATAAAGACTGCTATCAATTTAATTCTCTATTTTCTAATCATTTATGTGGGGGGAATGTGTTACCTATGAGGAAGATGTTTGCCTCTCTGAATGTAACCAATATAGCAATTTTTAAAGCAGGTTTGTTTTCGTTGTGGTGGGGTTTCAGGGCTGGCTCTCTGCAGAGGGCACATCCCCCAGAGCTGCCACCAGATTGTCCTGATGCCTGTGAGGGGCCAAGGACCTTGCCACAGCCCTGGTGCCTTGGCAGCTGCTCCTTGCACAGAGCTGTGTCTCTTTGTAGCTTGGGTGTTGCTTGGTGGAGAAAAACAGCTCCAGGCCCTCCCAGTTCCCACAGCCTAATGCTTATCCTAGTACAGGAGGACACTTTCTGTACAATATGAGCAAGAGTTTAGTTGCCAGGAGTTGTAATTCCCACATGTGCTTTTATTGTGTTACCAAAAAAAAAAAAAGAGGGAAACCACAGCTATAAAAATAACACATTTCCCAAAGATAATAAAGATAACATTACAAAAAATGCCATTCATGCCATGGTGGGAGTGGATCAGGTAACACCTCTGGGAGAAGCCTCAGTTAACATTGAAAACGTGAGTGGTTGTTTCAGGGCTTTTAAAGCATTAAAGTGCTTTAATTAGCTGTTATCTGAGGACGTGGGTTCACACTTGGGCAACGCCAGAGGAGTTGGGTTCCTCACCAGGGTACTGGGGAGGGGGGAAACGGCCTCTGTGGGGGTGTGGGAGGGAGGGAGGCCACCCCCTGCCTGCCAAGGGCTTGGAGCTGCTGTTGGACACCGAGCTGAGGGTGCTGGAGGGAGGAGCTGGGACTGGGGCTGCTGGTGCAGCACGGGCAGGGGTCACACTCGTGTCCCCCGAGACCTCCCCTTGGAGCTGGGACAGACCCCGGAGGAGATGCTGCCTCTCCCAGGTGAGCCCTGGACCTTGGAGGGGGGACTTGAGATCTGCTTTTGCTCTGCTGGGTAGGAGGCTTTGTGAAGGGTCTCCTGGCTCCTTCCCCAGCCTGGGGGAGGCGGCAAGAGCTCTAGTTCTGCCTTCTGGAGGTCTCCATTGCAGAGGTGAGGCAGGGAGGAGGTGCAGGAGTGGAAAGGTGCTGGGCAGTGCTGTTCCTGCAGGAATTCCCTCTGACTGCCCAAAATCTTGAGCCACCCAAGGCTGAGGGGGCAGATGAAGCAGCTCCCTGCCCGCCCTCCCCTGTGACCTGTAAGGGAGACCTGGGGCTGTCACGTTTCTACCCCGCAGTCACCGGCAGGGAGAGAGGCAGGGGACACACCTCCTTGTGTCCCTGCTTCCTGCTGGGTTGCTTGTGTTTTTTCTCCAGCCTGAATCAACAGACAAACTACGCCTAGAAAAAAATGACCAGAAACAGAAAGCAAAACTGGAAAGACCTCACGTGGTCACCTAGTCCACCTCTTTGCTCCAAAGCAGGATCAAATTTACACCTCTGGTGTTCCTGCTTGCCAGGTCTAAGCTGTCTGCAAAACTCCCACGATGGAGCAGGGAGGGATTAGCCAGACCTCTGACTTCCCAGGATTCCCAGGCTCGTCCCCTCCTCTGCAATTGTGTGAAAGAGATTCAGAGGAGGAATAAAAATTGGATTTTGAATAGATAAGGCTGGAGACGTGATTTTCTGCATGTTTACATGCTGGGACATGAAATTAATTTACTTGACACTACAGTGTCTCAGGACTAAGTATCAATTTTTATAGCTTACATGAAAATAAATCTTTTTTGCTCCTTACAGCACGATGAGGAGTACACTGTATGTACATTTGGTTCTGTTTATATACACAAATACTTAAGTACATGAACACATCAGGAACTGACAAACAGGTTCTTTTCTGCTCTAGGAAGAACTGAAGGACAGGGGTTCTGGCTGGCAGTCCGTCAGGAAAGCAGGTTGTGGTGCTGTGCACCAGTCACCGGCACAGACCAACTGTCACCGTCTGCACAGACAACACGGCGCGGGGGAAGGTCCTTAAATTACAGTGATAAAGACCTGCCGGGCTTGGGCACCTCGGAGGATGCAGGAATGAGGGTTGTTCTCGCTAGGAGAAAAACTTGCTCTGTCGGTGCCGCCGCTGCCGGAGGCTCCTCGGGCCGGACACGCTGGAGCTCCCGGGCAGGCAGAAAACCCGCGTCCCGGGCTCCGCCGCCCTCCTCTTCCTCTTCCTCTGCCGAGGCCGCGCTCTCCGCTCCCGCAGGCTCAGCGCTGCTTCCCCCAGGCTCGCAGTTCCCCTCCGGACAACAAAACGACACTTTCCTGCAGGCTCGAGGCTGAAAATCTGTTTTCCCAGAGGGTTTGGTCTCTCGCTGCTGCCGGCTGGAGGCCCCTCAGTTGATCTCCCCCTCCGTGAATTCCTCTTTTATGGACTGTTTGCGGGATTTGCAGTCCGGGAGGTCGAAGCCGAAGTCCGCCCACTCGTCGGCGCGGTTGGGGATGGTGATGGTGTGTCGGACGCGGAAATGCACGGCCTCCATCACCCGCTGCCGCTGCAGCTCCCCCGAGCTGCCGATGGAGATGGTGGAGGCGTTGCTGCTGGAGCGGAGCAGCTGCTGCGCCCCGTAGTCGTGGCTCTGCTTCAGCTCCTGCAGACCCCGCCAGATGGTCATCCTGTACTGCTCCGGGATCTTCAGTGCTCCGAGATCCTGGAAGGACAAGGCTGCTGAGGAGCGGCTGGCAGAGCTGTGGCTGCTCCAGCCCTGGATCCCTCAGCTCATCTCTGGGGGGGATCTGGGCGTGATGCCCACTCCCCAGTGGAGGGGGGGCTGGACCTCCCCTGGGTCACGGGTGCATCCCCCACGGGTGATTTCTCATCAGTTGACCAGTTGCTGAAACACAGCTCTGCAGGTTAGAAATGGTTTTTTTCTGTTTTCTCTCTCTTTTTTTTTTTTTTTCCGGGGCGGGGGGCGGTGCTGGGTTTGCACCAAACTGGTGTGACCAGGGGAGGGAGGGGACCCTTCCCGTCGGACGCAGGTTGCAGAGCAGCATGTGGAGAGTCCTCATGTCTGCTCACCTGGGTGAGGAGCTGTCAGCCAAGCAGGCTTCTCCTCCGGCCCTGGACCAGGAGGTTGGGGCAGCGGGTCCAGGTGCCACCTGCCCCAAGGGGGCTCTGATGGCTTTGGGGACCCAGCTGTGGGGGCTGGGGTCTGATGCGGGTGCCATGCTGAGGGCTGTGGTCATAAAGCCACAGGAGGTGGATGCCCTGAGGACTGTGGACCCTGCACAGAAGAGTGAGGAGCTGCCAGAGATCCAGGGCAGCGCCAAACACAGAGACGCACGGGAGGGTTAACTGAGCGGACAGCGAGTTATGCAATTAGTAAATACAAACGCTGACTCGGACACACAGCTCAGGCATCTGGTACAAGTTCTGGCCATACCAAACGTTTCCTCTGAGAGCTCACAGATGGTCGGGGAGTTAGTTCAGGAAACGGCCCCAAACCAGGCTAAGGTTACACGACTGGCCCCAGCTACCCCTGAACAGCCTCGTGCCCGCAGCAGCTGCAGCGGGGCTGCCGGAGCTGCCAGGGAGGCGACAGCGACTGCAAACTGCCTGGGGGGAAAACGGGATCCGGGCAGGAGCTTTTCCCGGCCAAACACCGACCTGGGGATTTAGAGGGCTTCCTGTGCTTCAAAGCGTTTAAGATTATACTTTTTTTCCCCCCCGCTTCTTCTCATCCCCCTGCAGGCTGGGGAAGCTGCTGCCGCGGAGCTGCCCTCGGCGTTGTCACCAAGAGACTCTGCCCACCCCGGGACCGGCAGCAGGGAGGGCTGATGCTCCCTGCAAGCTGGGATACTCTTCGCAGCCCCTCTACCCTTTTTCATGCCCTTCTTGCCTGACCTGGGCTGTTTCATTCCAGGGTTTCCATAATACAACCGCCCCTGGTCCTGACTCCCTCATTTAGCCTCTTGCCTTAAAGATCAACAGGGGTAAAAGTAAGACCAGAATTTGATTTAAAACCCACTCAGCTGCAGTGGAGAGTTCCTGCTGGCTCAGGGGGCTCTGGGCTCTTTTGCTGAGCACCTCAGCCCATTTTCCTGTTAGGTGGAAAATCTGCCTGAGGTCTGGTCTGGGGATCTTTTAGCTCCTTTGTTTCTGATGGTCTGGAAGAAATAATTGAAACTGTTGTGGTTACTGCCAATGACTGAGCTACTGCTAAATCCAGAGGACCAGAGGCAGAAATCCTGGGGATTGTACAGTTTGCTGGTGCACAGTTTCCCCTTTCCTTTGCAACAATTTTGTGTTTGCTTTTCAGTTCAACAGCTGATAGAAACAAGTGGTAAGAACAGATCTTCCCAAAGCATTTACCTCTATGGATAGGTTCTGCAGGTGGTAAATATTCTGTAACCCTTGTGAAGTGAAATAGTCGATGCAGTTTGGACACCCCAAGCCTGTTAAAAAACTGCAGAAAAAATTTGGAAAATAAAGTGGCATTAACTTCTCACAAATATAAACTGTGCTTGCAACCATTGCTGTAGTGGCACTTGGGACTGTGTTCATTCCTAAAACTACTTTTTTTTTTTTTTTTTTTTTCTTTTTTTCCCCCTGATTTTCAGAGGTTTCAGCTGAGTAACTTCCTCAGAACAGCCTGAGGGAGCCTGAGCTACTGGGGTGGAGCTCATGCCTTGCTCTGAGCAGCCCCTGGGGCTGGGCTGTTCTGCACTGGCACTGAGCTGCAGCTCTGCCCCTCCAGTGCCACCACCTGCCCAGCCTGCCTGCCTTCCCTCGGCTGTCTGTCCAGACATCTGTGGTCTTTTTAAAGACTGAAATGTTTAAAAAATGGCTGCAGACCTGCTAGTGCATTCCTGGTGGAAATAAGCCACATGGACCTATCCCCAGACTTCGCTGGTAAGGACGGGAAAGGGGGAAGTTCACAAAGCTAAGTGCTGGTTTGACATGCAGGAAAAGACTCTGGTTCAGAGGCATTTAATTTTAATTAAGCAAGGCTGCATTACCCAGGCAGGGGTACGTGAGGGCAAGGAAGTTTCTAACCGGCAGGTAGCTGGGGTTTGATTTCTGAGATGAGAAGTATGGTCTATGTGATTTTGTGAGCAATGATTTCTCAGCTGGGACCAGTGGCCAGTTGACCAGTTGCTAGACAGATCTGAAGGTTAGAGGGACAACAGCAAGAAACATCAGAGGACAAGACAGACAGGGCACCGGACGCTCTTCCTACCTGACGAGGCTGGGATCAGGGTTGTAGGGTGGTGGGGGGGTGCAGTGTGATCCCGAGACCATGGACTGGGAGGAGTGGCCCCCGTTCATTTCTCCGTTGGGCTGCATGGGGTGGCTGTTCAGCATGCCAGCTCCTGGCAGCACAGGTCCATGTCAATGCAAAAAATAGATCCATTTAGACATCCCTGGTATCCACCCACAGCCTCGGTGGGGAGCTGGGGGTCTGATGGGCAGGGGGAGCCCCGAGTGCTGCCCACCCACTCTGCCAGCTCTGCTGCCCTTACCCATGGCCCCCAGGCCGGGGGTGGTGCTGGAGCTGTGCTGTGCTGGCTGCCCCACCAGCTGGTTGACAGAAGGCAGCTTGTTGATTCCTCCACCGTGGACTTTATTCATGGGGGACAGGACAGGGCCGTAGGAGGACGGTGTTTGCAGCTGGCTCCTGCTCGGGGAAAGCCAAGGGTCCGCTCAGCCTGCAGGGGGTGGGATGGAGCCCCCCACCCTGTCCCCAAGTCCCCCTCCCCGCTCTGGCTCATCAGATTTCTTGCTGAGATCCCTGGGTGGTGGCACAGCAAACTGCTCTGCCCCAGCCTCAGGCTCCGGGAGCTGCCTGGTACTCACTGCCTCTGCAGGAGCTGCTGCTGCTGCTGCCGGTAGGAGTCAACCAGCTGCTGCGGGACCAGCTCCACCAGCTCCAGGCTCTCCTTTATCTTCATCAGGATCTCAAAGTTCTCCCGGCCTCGCACCTGCAGGAGGGAACAAGCCCAGGGCTTCGCTTTATTCCCGTCCCACTTGGCCACCTTCCTCATGGCCCCTTGTTTCTACCCCACCACACAAGGTCAGTGTCACTGTGGCCAGGGGGGTCCTTAAACACATTCCCAGGTGCTTTTGCTGCTGTTCTCTAGCTCACTGCCCAGCCCCCGTGCCTGCTGCCCCCCGGGAGACTTTGCAACCCCGTCCTGCCCAACCCTGTGTCCTCAGGGTGTTTCTGGCAGAGGGGACGATGTCACCCCGTCCCGCAGCTGCCAGCGCAGCTCACCAGCACTTACCGGCACATAGTACAGCTCCTCCTCCCCGTGCCTCCGCTTCTTAACCCCGGTGCCCAGCGCTGGGATGCCCTGCGGGCTCTGCTTGAAGGCTGGAAAGGAGAGAGGAAAGTGTTGCTGTCCTGTCCTCGGGAGAGAGGGACACAGCTGGGAGCACCGCGGCTCCCTGCAGGGTCTGAGCTCAAGCCACGCAGGGTGCTCGCTGTTCTGGCACTGATCTTCTCCCTTTATTAGTCACAATAATGAAAACCAAATCCTTCTGGACATGAAACCCTGCACTAACAGCTTTGCACTCTGGAGGGAAAAGGGAATGATTCCTATTTATGAGACTCCAGTTGAGGAAGGGAAAGGCACGGTGCCTGGGTGTGGGGCTGAGCCCAAACCTGTGGAGCACCCTGGTTTTGGGTGGGATGGGGAAGGAGCTGAGGCAGAAGCATGGCATGGAGCAAGGAGGGGGTGCAGGTGCTGGCCAGGGCTGTGCCCCCAGCCCCCCTGCCCCAGCCAGGGGACTCACTGCGCTTGTTGCCGTTGCTGTTTTTAGCTGCGCTCTCGTTCAGAGCCTGTTGCTCCCGGTAATGATCTTCATCAGCTTTCCGGTCCCTGCCGGGACAGGCACAGATCCGGCCCTCGAATGATCTCCTTCCTAGGACCTGGCCACTGGGGGGAGAGAGAAATTAGTGACCCTGTTTCTGCTTGGGAAGCACATCGTGCAACACGTGAAGGTCCAGCTCAGAAAGCAGACTAGCAAAGGGTCTTTCCCATCCCTCCGCATGAATGGATGGCTCAGCAAGCAATCCAACCCCCAAGGCACTGGCTGCAGGAGCCCTCAGCAGCAGTTTCCTGAGGAGGAGGAGCTCCTGGGCCAGAGGAAGGCTCCGGCTGCAGGGGGACAATCCAACACTGGGCTGGGTCCCCAGTCCCTCTGTCCCAGCCCGCAGAGAACAGCCTTTCCCCTGCTATGGGCCAGGGCTGTTGGGGCTGCCTTGTCCCCTTCCCCTGGGGGTGCTCCATGTGGTGAGGACACTCCTTCCCCAGAGTCCCCAGCCCTCCCACAGTGAGGAGAGACACCCGTCCCTGCTCCCACAGCCACTCACTCTCTTGTCTCCAGGGTGATAATGATGAGGATGGGCCTCCTGTTCATTCCTCCCACGCAGCTGCTGTTGCACATGAAGTTGTACAGGATGGTGGTGAACTCGGTCCCCACCTGCCCGGGAGGGGAGAGCAAGTGCTGAGTGGGGAGTGATGGGGGGAGACAGGCTGAGAGCCCTGGGAATTGATGGGGGGAGACAGGCTGAGAGCCCTGGGAATTGATGGGGGGAGGCAGGCTAGGACCCCTGGGGAGTGATGGAGGGAGGCAGGCTGGGATGTTCCCCTGGGAGCATTTGGGAAAGGTGGTGTAGGGACAATCCCAGCTGGGAAAAGGGGTCTGCAAAAGAACTGTGGAGTCCCTGGGGTGCCCCCGGAGTGGATTGGAGGGAATTTCCCTTTGTACCCTGCTTCTCAGGAGCAGGGTGCTCGAGGGGGCTTCCCAGGGCTGGGAGCTGCAGATGCCCAAACACAGCAGCAGGGAGCAACCAGGGGGTGGCCTTAAACATGCCAAGGCAAGCAGGACTCGTGCTCAGGACAAGAGTGTGCCTCCTGCCAAGGAACCCCATCACCAGAGGGTTCATTCCTGGCACTGGCAGAACTACTGTAGCCTGAAGAGGGGTAAGCACTGGTCCTGCCCCAGGTACCTGCGGGGGCTCGTAGGGCACCATCACGCTCTGCCTTCCTGTCACCGGGTCATCCACGTACTGGGAGAGGTTGTTTCCTTCCACCCGGATGAGGTGGCTGGCTGGGGCAGACTGCCCTGCAAGGCAAACCTCCTGCGTTAGAGGACGTGGCTGTCCAGGATGCTGGCCCTGCACCCCGGGCTGCAGGGCAGGGTGGGAGGTGTGACCCCCCGGGCAAAGGAAGAGCAGCCCTCACCGTCGTTGAAGTCGCGGCCGAGCTCGTGGTTGGGGCAGCGCTTCACCACCTCGGTGACGTGCTCTGCCTTCTTGTAGACTGGCATGGCCCGGATGATGGTGCCTGGGGGTGGAGGGCTGGACACCTTGATCTGGATGGGACATGTCTTTGCAATCTGACAGTAGAGCTTCTTCAGCAGGGGGGAGTACTGGAAAAGACAGAGGTGCCCGTGGGGTGAATGTGCCCGGGTCTGAGGGTGCTCCCCTGTGAGCTGTGAGCTCTGTCCCTGCCCTGAGACAGGCCTTTCTGGTCCCTCGCTCCTCTCATCTACCCACCCACTGCTTTCTCAGCACTCCAAGAAAAACGTGAGCACAGCAGGAAAGCAGCAAATTAAAATAATGACTTGTTATAAAACCAATTACTGCCTATGGCGTCGCAGCAAACCACAGGGACTGCGCCAGCCCGGAGCTGCTCCCTGTCCTGGCAGAGGGTCACAGTGGGGACAGGCAGAGCTGCTTCTGGTTGCTGTCCCTGCCACACACCGGGAATGAGCAGCAGCACTGGGACAGTTGGGATCCAACACGGAGCTGCCACGGAGCCTGGACATCACCTGTCAATAGCAAATGGTTCATGACCACTCAAATGTTCCTTGTGCAGGCACAACGGGATTTGCTCAGACAGGAGTGAGAGGCAAACCCCTCTGGTGAGAAGCAGAGGGGGAAGCTCCTGGTGGCTCTGAAAATGGGAAGGGAAGGGCAGCGTGCCTGCTTACAGCCCAGGGAACCAGCCCTGGCCAAGGGTCCAGGCCCAGAGCAGCGCCCGGGCACAGCGAGGCAGGAGGAGGCTGGAGCTGCCAGCAGAGGGTGGGGAAGACAGAGCCTGTCCTTCACCTTCCTGTAAATGCCTGTCTGGGCTCCCAGGTGTGGGGATGTGCAATTGCCTTCCACCTCACCAGTGCCATGCTGCTTTCCATCTCCCAAGGAATGTGTTTGCTATACAAGAGCCCACCCCTGCGCACGGAGAGGAGCCAGTCCCTGCATGGCAGGGCATGTTTCTGCTCAAAGTATTTTATCTCATCCCCACAACACAATGCTTGGTGCCAAAAAAATACCACCGTGCAGTGTTTGTGGGGATGTTAAAGCTTGTCCTGGGCCATCCAGTACAGGTGTGCAGAGGCCAGTGGGGCTCCCTCCACCACTGCTCTGCTCCCCCGGGGTCTCTGAGCCAGGGCTGCCCAGAGCAGGGTCAGAGGGGCTTTGCAGAAGGCCATGGGGAGGCCAGCAAGGAGGGCTCAGCCCTCTGCTTCCCACCACTGTGAGCCCAGTCCAGTGCACCCCTGTATCTGGAGGGTTTGTAAGAGGGACCTGTGCTTCCCAATCCCACTGCCCCTGCTGCAGAAGTGGATTCAGCTGGGGCTGGATGGGCTCCAACACCCCGGGAACTGCTAAAGAGGTAAATGAGAGAAACCATTTTCAGGTGGCATTTTTAGGGAAGTTCAAGGAAGATATAAAGGGAGGAGGCACCTGCCCAGGCAAACTGCAGCAGCTCTCGTGGTGTGAGGATGTGTTGGGCTGATGGTTGACTCGCAGCAGGTATGAGCTCCTGGGGGCAAAGCCTGCCCTGTGCTGGGGAGTGCAAGAGGGTGCTGGGGTCATTAAGGAGTCTGACTGGGAGGGGGAACATAGAGCTGAATTGGGCAGCAAGAGTTAATCCTCAGTACTTGAGGTGTGTGGCCTTGCCCACAGAGAGAGAAGAGCCTTAGAAACACCACCTTTCACTGAGGCCCCCAGGCTTTCCACTGATAGCTGATGATGCTGACTAGACCTTGACTCTATGGCCAAGTGTGATTGTGCCCATCCAGCAGGGATAGTGCTGGAGTTGGGAGCACAGGCTCCTCTTGGAACCAGTTGCTCCCTGCTGCCCAGCTGGAGGAGGAAGCTCTCGTGTGGCTGTGGCCCATGCAACCTGCTCACCTGCAGTGCAGGGGGGGTTTAACACCCTTGTTTTGAGGAGACAACACAGCAAAACAAGGGTTATTTGGAGGGGTGCTCTTCCTTGCCAGGTGTTAAAACCCTGACAACTCCTGTCAAGGGATCCTTTCATGTAGACATTCCCGGGCAGTCCTCAACATGCCTGGGAAATATAACTGCTCTGGAAGAGTAGAGGTGCATTATGGCAAGTTCTTTGGTAACAAATTCTCTCATTATACCATGTTATGACATGGATAAATCTGTTAAATAGCAGAGCGATTGCCCCGCAGGGAGAGAGGCTGCTGCTCAACACAGGCATGTCTCCACTGATAACCTTATCATGTCCTAACAGCTCCAGCATTGCCTTCAAAGGTCCTTCCACAATAACAAACTATTCTTTTAAGGATCTCCGTGCTCGTAACTCTGGGCATGAAATGTCAGGGCTGTGCCCTGTGCAGCCACTCTCCATGCAGACACCCTGGTCGTGGCCACCAGGTGAGTGATGTTCTCAGGAGCCCAGGAGGATCTGCAGCCCCAGCTGTGTTTTCAGCAAAGAAGATCCCTTGGTAATGTCTATAGGGGATGCAAAATGCACTTCTAGCTCTGATAACAAGAGGCCTCTGCTCCTGGGTGGTTATCTGTGTTCACTAATGACCTGCCACCTCTGCATCTCTGCAGGGCTGTGCTCCTGGTCTGGTTCACAGGAGCTGCAGGTGAGGGGGACACACCCTGTGGGCACAGAGCACCATGCTGCCCACAGGTGTGGGCAAGGGGAACCCTGGAGATCAGAATGCTGCTGTCTGATCACTCAGACTGGTGCAGCACCTCACTGCTGGGTTCTCTTCATTTGCCATGGCCATGTTTCTGCAGCCTGTGCCTCAGGCTGTTCACTCCTGTCCTTCCTGTTCTACAGCATCTGGACAGGCTGACCTCTTGAGAGCAGCCAGATGTGGCAGCTGGGTCACAGCCAAAGCTGATGTCACTCCTGATGCCACCAACTTGTTGCGGCTCTCAGGCATGGGAACAACGTGTCAGGACACTGGGATGCTTTCCCAGCACTGGTGCATCTCAGACCTCAGCCCTGAAACTTCCTTCACACCTACAGAAGAACCTGGGTACGTTCTGCCCTTGGGCACCTCCTGCCTTTATTTTGGGTTCCTGCTCTGCCCTGTGGCCTGTCTCTCTGCTCCCCCAGGTACAGAGTGACCAAGGCCAGCTCAGTAGCTCTGGTCACAGAAACAGTTGGAGTGTGTTTGTCACTGCTTGTGTGCAGAGCACAGCAGGTTCACATGTTGGTGTGGTTTGTGGGTGCTGGTATGATATGAACAGCAGCAAGAGCACCAAGCAGTCTGCCTGGTGCTCAGATAACCTTGCAGAACGTCTCTTCCTCTTTTTTTTTTTTTCTGCAGTCATGCAGCTTTCAATGTTGGCCCTCATCTGCTGGGGTGAAAGTACAGTGCCACTGTCCCTTCCCTGCTACCATGATCTGTCCTGCAGTGCGAGTCCAGAGCTCTAGGAATACTTGGAAAAGCCAAATTGTTTGAGGAAAACCCCCAGGACCTGCTCTGGAGGAGGTCACTGCTCTGCTCAGACCCATAGCTACTTCTCCTGCACAAGAAGCCAGAGTGGGGAGACGTGTTTTTCTCCGTGGATGCTGACAGCCTTGCATGAAAAATTACCTGAATCTTCTGTGCAGAAAGACCTGCCAGCAAAGTCCATCTCCTCACCAGCCCTCCCTGGGCAGCAGAACCGCTAGGAGGATGTGTCCCGACAGATTCGGAGCTGATAAAATCTTATTTATCTTCAACTGTTGACACCGAAGTGTCTAGACTTGCCTGCTTTGGGAGGGCTGCAGCCAAGTCCTCCTTCTCTCATGAAGGAAATGATTTGCTCAACAATTACTTTTTCCACAAATCCTCCCCCCTCCTCCCTACCAGCCTCCTCCTCCTCCTCTACATTCCAGTCTCCTCATTAGCTCTACTCAAGACGTGTCCAGGTCTGCAGTCAATGGATCCCAATAAAGCCACTAGCCTGGCAAGAGAAAGAGAAGAAAAGTGCTGCCTCCGGCTGCTAATTTCCTTGTGCTCCCCAGCAAGCAGCTGCGGAGCTGCATCCTGGGACAGGTTTGGACAGATCACAGCAGAGAGGTGATAATAATGTGTCTGTCATCTTACCCAGACATGTAGCATCTTGCAAACCGCAAATACCGTTAACCGGCTCGGACGAATCTGTTACGACAGATCCTGGAAGAGACGCCGACTACACAGCTCTCTGGGTTTTTTTCTTTCTAATTTTTTTAATAACCACTTTTTAATCACCAGCCTATATAGCTTCTCACTGAGCTGGAAATTCCTCCCAACGCTACTTTGTTGCTCGTTTACTATAAGCTGGGTTTGAATTATGTCCAGTGATCACTGATGCCCCAGGGGTGAGTGAGCAGCTGGGCTGGGCAGCAGAGATGCTGCCCCAGGGGTGGCTGAGAGGGACCCCCAGCATCCCCATCTGTGTCTGCAGTCGCCCCACCGTGGTGGTGATGGCCAGGGCACTGCCAGCCCTGCCCAGGATGGGGGGGGTCACCTGGGCATCAGTGGCTACAGGGGGACCCTGTCTCCTGCAGCTCCCCTGGTCCTCCCTGAGCACTGGACCGTGGGTGATGTCTTGAGGCCACAGCAGGCACACTGCAGGGAGGCTGTGTGTGCTCCAGCCTGCATTCTTCTATCTTTATTATCGTGCCATTACTGTTAATTCAAATCCCTTGGTTCACCCCCAAAGGAGTCCTCTCCCTTCCTTCCCTGGTGTGCACATCCTCACAATAACTGCCAGCCGATCTGAGTCACAGCCCTGGCACACTCGGGGCTGCTTTCATCTTTTCTACTGAGCCCGACTCCTGCTTCCTGTCTGGGCACTTGGGTCCTCTGACCAAGCCAGTGCTGGAGCTCCCTCTCATCCAGAATGGAAGCTGAAAGTCCAGCAAGGCAGAGATTTCCTGCGGCATCATCTAGACTGGACATGGGGAGCAAGCTGGGAGAGGAGGGAAGAGGACTGGGAGTCACTGCTGGAAATGAAATGCAAAACCAGAGCAGCAAGACCTGAATGTAGGGGAGCCCATCACCCCTGGCAGGCTGTGCTGAGGACATCCATGTGCTCCCTCCAGAGCTGGGGGTCAGGCCCCAGGAGCTGTGCTGCCCGTGGCAGGGGATGCAACCCTGCCTGGTAAAACCCTCTGTGCCCAGTGGTGTGCCAGCAGGTCTTGAGTCCACTCCCAAAGGACTTGGCTGGGGCAACCAAGGCAGATGCAGGCACCAGACCTGGGATGCAGTCCCAGGCTCCCCAGCACTCTGCTGCAGCCACTTGAAATCACTGCTGGGCCAGAGTACAGGTACTCCCTTCCTGTTTATTGTCTCCATTCCTCCAGTGGGTCCCTCAGTCCCCACCTTCCCTGTGTGTTTCAGATTCCAACATAAAGGAGCTGGCCAGAGCAACCTCACCCCCCTCAGGTGTCCTCTCCAGGCTCTCCTGCAGGAGAACATTCCCTTCCCACTGGAGCAGCCATTGCCAGTAAGTTGTTCCCTTGACCTGTGCATACCATACACCTTTGAGATAGTGGAGCTGATAGTGGGATCGTGTTGGAACATTGCACACCAAATTCCTTTGCCTTTTTTCTTAATTCCATTGTGTCTGGAGCTCCTGGAGCCTCATCCACACCCTGTGAAAGCTGATGGAAAGCCTCCAGTGGGCTGGTTTCAATGGGCTTTGGAGCAGGCTGGTGCTGAGGTTGCTCTCCTATTTCTGGCATGCCAAAATACCCAGGCTCTTCTGCCCAGCTACTTGGATAAAAACAAAGATGTTTGTGGCTCAGAGGTAGAGTGTGCCAAGCTGTGTGTGTCCCCTGCTCATCTCCAGGCTGCTGTTGGGCAGGTACCTCCCTAAGACATGGGCAAAGTGCTGGGGAAAGTTTGAAAAGGTGGTTTGTTCTCTGTAGATATTCTTGAAGGTTTTTCCCTCCTCTTTACCACTGCCTCTACCCCAGAGAGCCTCAGAGGGTGACCAGCAAGGGAGAGTCTACCTCCTGCCACGCTAATTATTTCCATCCTCCTCATTCAATTAGCATCAGACCAACCTTTTCAGCTCCCCTGCTGCCTAGACTCCAGCTGCAAGATCTACAGAGGAACTGGAACCAGTTCAGCGTGGCTGTGTCCCACTGACGGAGTGCTGGGACACGGACAGGTTTGCTGTGGGCTTTGAACCCCTCCAGCCTTTCCATCACGGGCTCTTTGCACCCCAAAGCAGCAGACCAGGCTCTGGATGCGGTCTGGAACCCCCTGCCTGCTTAGCTGGGAGATTTGTCCATCTGCCCCCAGCTCCAGCTGCCTCACACCAGGGCTTGAGCCCCCGTGTCCTTTTGCAGCCAGACCCCGGGAGGCCAAAGGCCCCATTAACACCTCCGGGGGCAACACTGGGAGCGGAGGGAGGCAGGGATCTGCCACAAACCCGACTTGAGAAAAATACTAATTATCTATCAGTTACCAGCTGGCTGGTGTGACGAGGGGCTGCCTGTGAGAAGGGAGCTGGGGTGGGCTGGTGGCTGCAGCGTGCACGGGCAGCTCCGGGCACGGCTGGTCCCGGGGGCTCCCAGCAGCCGGGCGCGCTGCCGGCGTGTCCCGGCTTGTTGTGCTGCTGCTCCTGGTCCTCCTCCCAGCCCTGCTGAAGCAGCCTACCCGAGGGGGGGTTCAAACCTACAGGGCAAACCTTATTTTCAGCATCTGGCCGTTGCTCTCTGCCGACAAGAAGGCCATTAAAAATGAAAAGGGAGGTGGTTTTGGGGAGGGGGCTCCCGCAGCACAGACCAGCTCGGCCGCTTCGGTTCAGGGCTCATGGCAACGTGCTCAGAGTGGGGACATTCCAGCTCACCCCTCTGCAAGGCCTGGTTCTGGTAATGTGAGTCCCAAAACCCTGTTCCAAGACTTTGCCCTTTCTCCATTCACCCATTTCATCACTTCAAGGATAGAGAGAACACATGATGATGCTCTGGTTTCATTCCCTGCACCGTTGGCCTGAGCCCCCTGCCTGATCCTGCAGGAGTCAACCATGTGTGCTTGCAGTGCAGCTTATCTCCCAAGAGATATGCAGACTCTTCATTTGAATACTTCAGGAGTTGGAGAATCCACTGCATTCCTTGGTAAATTGTTCTTCTGGTTAATTATCCTCACTCCAAAAAAATTTCCACCTTATTTCCAGTCTGAATTTGCCTGGCTTCAGCTTCCAAACACTGGATCTCATTATTTCTTTTTCTGTTAGATTAAAGAGCTCTTTGCTATCAGAAACCATCTCCTCTGCAGACTGTGATCAAGACACCCTTGCTCTCCTCATGAAGACCTTTCATGCAGAACCTTCCTCTGGTATTGCCTTACAAGGCATCAGTTCCAGATCTTTCATCTTCTTTGCATCTCCCTCCTAAACCTGTTGTGTTTTGTCAACAGAGCGTTTGAAATGTGGACATGAGAACTGCACACGAGGGCAGTGGCTCAGTGGGACCCTGCTCCCTTTGCCCAGGTGATGCTTGCTGGCCCAGCACCTCTAGAGCCAGCCCACCCCACCACTCAGCTCATCTCCACAAGATCTTTGGCCATAAGCCCTGGGCTCCTTAGGAGTCTCCTTCTCTAAGCATGGGAGAATAGGTAACACCATGTGTCCTAGAGGAACAGCCAGAGAGAGTCAGTCAAAACCCTCCAAAAATAGGAGGCTGTTGGGTTATGCACTTCCATCAACTGAAGCTTGTGACTGTTTGAAAAAATAATGCCAAATTATTTGACAAGACTACTCACAACAAATTATTTGGTTTGGCAGTGCCTGTGCACCAGCTGTCAGCTCCTCCTTGGCTGGATTCTCCTTGTTCCCACCCCAGATTTCAGGAGGTCTTCAGAGCTGCTGGTCCAGCAGAGCCTTCCTCCAGGCTGGAGGGCTCCTCACTGCTCCAAACGCTGCCTGGGAAGGTGGCTCCACTGAACTCGTGCTCGGTGCTTGCAATGGCCCTGCTGTAAGTGATTTGGTGCAGTTAAATTTTGGAGTATCCAAAAGCCATGAGGCTTCCCTAGCTGAGGACAAAATAGGAAGTGCATTTTGCTGCTGTTTCTTTCAAAGTGCTGAATCAAACCATGACTGTCCTTTGGTGCACACAGGTGGTTCATGCAGCTGCCCTTGGCTGGCCCATCCCTGAGCTGTCAGATGTCACTGTCCCCAGCCCTACTGACTGTATCTTTAGTTTTCCTGTCCAGGGCCTGCATTTCCTACCAGCTTTCCTAGTCTTATTTGTGCATTGCTACCCACAGTTAGTGCTGTTTACAGACCATCATTATTTGTACATTGTCTGACTGGCAATATATAACATATATTTTTGCTGAATCCTTTCACAGTTTAACCAGAACAGACCTTCAAGTGCAGCAGTGGCAATGCAGAGCTCAAGGTGAGTGGGAGGAAGGCAGCAGCTCCATCTTCCAGCACAAGAAATGCAGCTGGGTGCCCGTGGCAGCTGTCAGCCAGGAGAAGACAGAGCAAACCCAGGGCAGCAGGACTGCTTCTGGTGTGGCAGCCTTGGAGAGCTGGACTGTCTGCACCCAGGCTGGCCCTCCTGCAGCAGGTACTGTGTTGAATGAAACATCCCCCATGCTCTCCAGGGTGCAAGATGCTGCTGACCCACTTCTCCTCTCCCCAAGGCTCAGCTTCAGTGCAGTGGAATCTGGCTGGTGGGCTCTAGTCCTGCTGTGGGAGGTCCACAGTCACCCCAGCATCGGGGTCCAGGGGTCTGCACATACCCACTGCCCTGTTGAGCGTTAAAGCCAGTTCAGGCACTTAACCCTTCTGCTCCAGACCACTTCCTAGGAGTCCTGCACTTGGCAGCCTCAGCTTCAGCCCTGAAACATTCTCTGCAGATGTCCATGACGTGTCCCCTGGGCATCTCTTGAGTCCAGCTGCTCCCCTGGGGCCTGGAGGGTGCTCACACAGCATCGATGTGGCACTGGCTGCTCTGGTGTACCAAGGAGACCTTAACGCAAAGGCTTGAGAAAGAAAGCAATCCTGGCCTGATCAGCACAGCTCCAGGTAGGAGACAATAGCTCCAGGAGCACAGCCAGCACAGGGTGATGCTGAGGTGGTCTGGGCTGAGGTTGGAGTTGTGGGTAGATCCTGAGTGGCTGGGATGGCTCCAGTGAGAGAGAGGGCTGTCACTGTGTGGAACTGCCTCAGGGAGCCTCCTGCTGCTCCCTCTGCTCTTTTGGGGACACTGGCCAAAAACACCTTAGTGGTGTTTTTTATTTACTCCCTGCAGCTGCAACATGCGTTGTCTGGGAGGAGGGAATTTCCCTACTGCTAATTAAAGTGAGCACAAAGCGTCATTAGAGCAGCTTGCAGGGCTGTCCCAGGGTGTCCTGCAGCACCCAGCCTGGCCCTGCCCACGGCTGGGTCTGCTCCATCCCAGAGGCACCCCCTGGGCACCACTACCTGGGACACTGGAGAGAGCATCAGACACATCCTGATCTTCCTCCCTCCTCGCTGGGACAGGTGGGATAGGGCACCCTACATCCCTGTGGGTTCAGTTCCCATCCAGCTGTTTAGTAGTATGGGATTGCCTCCTTTCCCTGTGCAGGTCCCATGTAGATTTACTTGAATCTGCCCTGAGTTATTCCCCAGCAGGGACAGGAGTGGGCTGGACTCACGTCCTGCCCTGAGAACCTTCAGTTTATTCCATATCTAAGAAAACACATCCTTCAACAACACCTTGCAAGGAAAGACAGTGGAAAGGAGCGAAGATCTAACTACTCCTCTGAGGCAAATTGTGTTTAACCACGGGGCTGCTCTCAAGCCTCTGGACTCGGCAGCAAAGCCGTGAAGCTCCGGCGACCGGACACAGGGAAGCGGCTCCGCTGCCCCAGCCAGGAATTTGCCCTCATGCAAACACCAGCTCATCGCTGGCTCCCGCGCTCCAGCCGCTCTGGTTTGTGCAGAAGAGACAGCCCGGGTGCTGTGGCAGCCCGGGGCCCTGCCTGCTCCCACCGGGACACACCGGGAGCTGCCCGAGGAGCAGCCGCAGCCCCGGGGCTGGGGCACGGCAGCAGCTGAGGGTGCTTTGCTGCAGGAGGGGCTGCAGTCCTGGCAGTTAAACACATCAGCTTCCGAAAATACCAGTCATTATCACACCTCGGGCTTGACACCCCGCTCCTGCTCGTTTGGTGATAATGTCAAGCCACGGCCCCGGAGGAAGCGCTGCGGCTCCCTCAGCATCAGCTGTCTCACCCCAGCCTCCTGCTCCACCAGCCTCTCCCGGAGGAGAAACCCTCCTGTGCCAGCGGGCTGGAGAGCAGCTCGCCCCGCTGCTAAGGGACGGGCTGCTGCAGAAATGCAAGGGTCCCTTGTTCTTAAAAATAGGGACAGGGCTGCCAGGATATGAGTTTAGGACCTTTTGCCAAAAAAAAGGGGCAAAGCTCTGCCCCGTTCCCTGGTCCCTGACCTGCAGAGGAGCCCTGGTGCTGCACCCACGGCACGACTCCGGCAGCAGCCCCTGGGTGCCTGACAGGCTGTTTTGCTGGAGACTACGTTACTCTTCTCACAGCAGATGGAAAAGGCTTGTAAATGACAAGGAAGAATTTAAGGCAAAGCTGAGAATGGCCCCAGTAGATGTGAGCAAAGGTCCATCCCACCCGCTGCCCACCTCTGACAGCTGTCGCTGGGTAATATGTAGGGAAGCACCAAGAAAACAAGGCAGGTACTTCCCCAGGACCTTTCTCCAGCTTTGTCATTTCTGGGGACATTCACCTGCAGCTTTGGGAGCTGCTGCAAGAGAAATTACATTCAAACCACTGTGCCTAACAGCCCTGTTGGAGAAAATGCCTGCAAAGTGGGTGCTGATGTTCCCTGCGTGTTTTGCTTTCCAGGGCCACCTGTGCAGGCGAAGTCCTCGTTGGTGGTGGCCACGTCCTGCAGCCACCCCATGAGAGTGTGCCCTGTGTCCCACTGCAAAGCACCACTGAGACACCCGGGTGTCTGTGGCCGGCCAAAAACACCATTGCCAGCAACAAGCATCTGTCTAGCAAAGGCAAGAAGACATGCAACTTACTGTCCAGGTGGCTGACTTGGCGGTGCTGGATTGCTGGAAGGTCACCTCAAAGTGGTGGGGACCGGGGTAGTCAGTGTTGGAGGGGATGACAGGAGCTGGGGACATGGCGTCGAAGGTAGAGCTGGGCTGCGAGTAGGGAGAATGCGTTGGGACATTGGAGGTGTGCTCGGAGCTGTAGGGGCTGGTGGAGGCTGCTCTGCTGCCGATGCTCTGATCCATGCTGTTGTTCAGCAAATTGAACTGGGACTGGAGGAAGGGAAAAGGGGAGGAGGGAAAAAAGAAAACACCAGCCAGTTTAGAGACATGGAAACCTCAGCCACACTTCTCCAGGGCTCCAGGTGTCCTGTTACAGCCTCCTTAAAGGGCCAGCGTGCGGGAGAGCCAGCCGAGAGAGCTGGTTCGGGTCACTTGGTTTTTTGAGCAGGTCACCACTTGTGTGAGGGATAATCCCAATAGGCTTAAACCATCCCCTTCTACCTGCCCCGTCCACGCTGGAGGCAGCGAGGTGCTGAGATCCCTGGGTTCCGAGCACACCTGGCTGTGCAAAGCCGCTCTTTTCCGGGCAGGGCTTTTCTGGGGTTTGCGGGAGATGTCCCAGTGCGGGGCGGGAGTGACAGCCCTGTCCCGCACACGGGGCTCTGCTGGGCGGCTTCCAGAGCGTGGAGGCTGCGGGAAGCTGCCCTGGCCCCGGGCACCAGTGGAGGCCCCCGCAGCCCCTGCCCCGCAGCCCCTGCCCCGCAGCCCCTGCCCCGCAGCCGCTGCCGTCCCTGCCAGAGCCACGGCCTGAGCCAGCCGCAGCCTGTTTTCCAGACCTCTCCCGCACGCATCTCCTTGCCGCGAATGCACACACACACACGGCACTCCTGGAAGTGCTTCTCTGTGAAGAGCAGCTCTGAATGGTGGTTTGTGGAATTCCTTTCCCAGCCGGGGTGTTTGCTCCCAGCGGCTCGCGCTGGTGCCGGGCTAATTTGGGGAAAACCTCAAACCTGCAGAGCACGGGGCTGTGATGCAGCACGGTCACAGAGCAAACGTGCCTATTTATGCATGTGCTGGCTCTTATTCCAGACATTCTGGACCAAATCCTGACTTTTTACAATTATTTTTTAAAGTTATTATTTATTTTCTGAACGATTACTGTCATGTACTTCCAGTAAGAGCAGGCAGCTCTTCTCTCTGCAGGCATAGCCCGAGCAAAGCTACATTCCCAAAAGCCACATGCCTGAAGTAACCAAAATCTTCCCTTTGAAAACAAATTTTTATATGGAAGAGCTATAATAATTATTAAAATTAATATATTGGTTACATATAATAATTAATATTAAATATATATCCCAAAGATAACTGTTTCTCAAGGCAAGTGGGGCATTTCTTCCCCAGAAATCCACAATTCCCGCATTGCTGGGGGGTTGCTCTCCTGGCACCTGCTGCTGGCAGTCCCAGAGGTGCCTCCTGGGCTCCTCCTGTGGCCACACCACCGTGGCTGTCACATCACCCTGTGTCACCCCAAACCCTGCAGCACCTGCCCGGAGGAGGAAGGGGGCTGCCCACCTGTGTTTCCCCCATTCC
Organism: Apus apus; assembly: GCF_020740795.1. Taxonomy (NCBI): domain Eukaryota; kingdom Metazoa; phylum Chordata; class Aves; order Apodiformes; family Apodidae; genus Apus; species Apus apus. The sequence continues at coordinate 862,527 of NC_067301.1, forward strand.
TCAGCTCCTGCCCATCTATGGGGCTTCAGTCCCTCCGTGGGGGCTCCAGTCCCTGGCAGGGACTGTCTCTCTGGCCACCAGCACCCGCTGGGGAACTGGGAGCTCCTGGTAGGTGTCTGTCCCTGTCCTGCCACCCCGCGGGCTCAGCCCTCTGCCTGCTCCTCCTGCGAGGCTCACGGCTCAGGAATCAAGAGACGTGTTTTAACTTGGGATCCCAACCTCACCCAAACGTCTACGATGTATAATGGTTTAAAGGCAATCAGCCTTCTCCAGGGAAGTTCTTCTGTTGTCTACATCTCTCACAAGGTCGTTGGAGCCTGTGACTAACTGGAGGAATGCTGAACAAGACCTGGCTTGCTTTTACACATGCAGCCATTTTCTCCCCTAAAATATGTACGTAAACCCCTCTATTGCTCCTCACCACTTTATAAATAGCCCTGCCAAAGACAAACCACCCCCATCGAAGCTTTCCACAATCCCAGGCTTCACCTGGTGAAAAAGTTACAAGAAACCTCACCAAAATGGGTATTAAAAATGTGTGTGGAAAGCCCGTGCCCATCCAGCCGGGAATACGCTGGGCTGCAGGCAGCTGCTGGTGGGGACCATGGGGCAGGGCAGCCTTGGTGGTAGGTCACAAGTGCAAGTCACCCTTGAAAAGCAAAGCTCAGGCATCTGACAGGAGTTGAGCAGCAAGGGGAAAGGGGATTGCTGCTTGTCAGGGCTGGTCTGCAGCCCAGATAGTGCAGGAATGCCACGATGGAGCTGCTCACGTCCTGGCCCAGCCACATGCCTGGTTCTGGGATGAATGGAGAGGAAGTGCTCCACACTCTCCCTGAGCAAACAAGGTGACCGCAGCTCTACCTGGCACACGTTGTGTGTTCCCAGGAAAAGCAGGCTATGTCCAGACTGATCAGCTCTGGCCAGAATGGGAAATAGCTGGGAAGCCTTTCACCTCCTGGAGATACCTGCTGCCCAGGGGCTGGAGGGCAGGCTAGGGGTGAGGTGGCCCTTGGAAGTGGCTAGAAAAAAAACCCTGCACAAAGTCATCCACACATGATTTTGTGAGTTGGTGCTCAGAGCCATGACTGCAGCAGCCAAAGCCTGTGGCTGGAAAGCTGATTGGGCAGGTAAACAGTGAGCGACTCATTGAGCCCAGCAACCCAACCTCCACCTGGGAAAGAGCCTTCCCTCTGGGAAAAACACTTCATTCCTGAAGGAGACACGAGACGCAGAGTGTCACCAGGATCTCCTGCCAGCACAAAGCAACAAGCAGTGCCCTGACTACTGCAGCTTTGGAAATCTGCTGCCAGAGTCAGGTGCAGGAGAAGAACGACTAACTTGTTTTTCAAAATTGACTAAATTGTGTAAACATTTCCTTAAAAGACAAATCCAAGGCATGATTGTTTGTGTGTGGATGTGTGTGTCAACAAAGCCAACACAGCATGTGTTAAATATACACACACACACACACACAAGTTTATCCACACACACATATAAATACTCCCATGACTGCAGCCACGGCCTCCCAGGCAGCAGCACCGCGGCGCAAAGCGACCCTGGTACCTGCGTGGTTCCCACCAACACGGGTAGGACAAAACAAGAGGCATGAAGGGATTTCTGGTGGGGAGGTGCAGCACCATGCCTTTCCATCTCTAGCTGCCTCTGTGCCTAGAGCTCACTTTCCAGGGTGCCAGGGAGCTGACATGAAACCCTTTGGACTGAGCAAGCAACCTCAGCGCTTGAGGTCGGGGCTGAAACTGAAACCCGTGGAGAAGAAGGAGCACCTACCGTGGGGTACGGCTGCATCGGGTCGCTGATGTACAGCATTTTAGTCGCCTCGAGGTCCGCAGAGCGCTGGGAAGCGTCCTGCCACCGGAGTCATGGGGTCGGGGTGGCAGTGGGGATGAGGGGCAGGAATGCTGGAGGGATGAGGGAGCGCGGGAGCAGGGCCGGGCGGGCAGCGCCAGGGATGCTGCGCTGGCCACCCCTGTGCCTCCCTCTGTTGGCTTTTTTGCTATTTTCATCTCCCTTAGTTCTGTCAACTAGCTGCATCCAACAACAAAACAGGGCCCACCCCTTTCTGTCCCTCATGACTATTCATTAATGCACAGGGCAGGTCCCAGCTTGCCCAGTGATGGACTGGGCGATACCAACCATTCCCACCACAGGGATGTGGGGGTCCAGCTCCATCATCAAACCCAGCCAGATGCCACACCAGAAAGCTCCTTGCAGCTGCTGTGGGATGGAAACCCATTGGCCAGCACCCTTTACCAGCAGAGCAGGCTGGCTGCACTTGTGCTGACCAGGGGATGCAGTGACCTGGAGATAGCTCCACATCTCTGAGATACAGAGTTATCCCTCTCTAGATGGATAGATAGGGATAGTTTACTAGATAAATATGGATAGATATCTAGGTGGATAGCTCTGGGTAGATGGACAGAGATTTCTGGAGTGACCAGGCAAATTTCTTTCCCATTTGAGGCCAAGGGGTGAGCAGTGTTTCCTACAGCCAGAGCCCACCATGGCAGGCTGCACGCTGGAGCACATCTGCAGCTCAGAGAGTGTCATGGTGGAATGGAAACAGTGTGCATCACCCACCTGCCAGCACTGGTGTGCACACAGAGCCACACACAGCAGCCTGAAGCCCTGCACAGACTACCAGCCCTGAAGTTGTCCTCTCTAAGCAAAAAGGGTGGCTGAGGAACTGTTCACATCTTTAATTACAGCGGCTCCTCTCACAGGACCCTGAAGCGTTTTTAGGAGCAATGCAGCATCGGTGCGATGCCAGAGGGAGCACCAGGACCCACCGGAGGGCGGGACACAGAGCGGTGACCTGCTCAGAGCCACCAAGCACCAACACCCGCGCTGGTGCTGCAGCGGGAGCAGCTGCCCAGGGAGCGGGCTGAGCAGCAGCCCCTTATCTCTGATTTGCATGGCCGGCAGCCCGCCGGGAGTCCCGGGGCTGGCAGCCCGCGGGGCTGGCCGCGGCTCCGGGAGCTCGGCAGCGCGGTGGCACCGTCGGGCCAATGTCAATATTTACTGCCGGCTCATTGTCCCCAGCAGGGACCGGCAGCCGCTCTGCCCTGGCCCCGCACGGCCGCGGTGCCCGGAGCGCTGCGGGGGCAGCAGCGCAGCCCCGGGAACGTCCCCGGTCCCGCCGGGCTCGGCTGCGGCTCCGCGGGAGCAGCAGGAAAGGCGAGGGGGGGCAGCCCCCATCGGCACCGCCTCATCCCGCTGCCCCGGGTCCCGCCCGCTGCAGACAAAGGCCGGGAAAGGGAGGGAAAAGAGGAGAAAAGAGAGGGAAAAGGAAGCTGGGAGAGGGGACCCAAGCTGGCGAGGAGGGAAACGGAGGCTTTTTGGAGGGAGATGCTGCCAGCGGCCGGCGCTGCTCCAGGGATGCTCCCGGGAGGCCGTTCGGGCTCTGAACAGGCACAAGCCACCTGGAGGTGTCCCGTGCCCACCACGCTTTCCAAAACCTTTGCCATAGACAGAAGCACCTGCTGCTTCATCCCTGTAGAGGACCTCGGGCTCCTGCAGCACCGCAGCAGAGCCCTGTCGCTGCAGGCAGCAGAGGTTCCAGTTCACGAGGAGCTGCTGTTTTCTGGGACCCTGTGCCACCCAGCCACAATCCTGCAGTGAGGCCCCGGGGGATCAGTCCCTGCACAGAGGGCAGTGACGCTGTGCCTGTCTTGTTTGTGCTGGGGTTATCGAGCACCCCACTTCCTACCCAGAGCCCTCACCCTGCTGCGGGGCAGGCAGGTCTGTGTCTGCTGCAGCCCCACGGGTGCAGCCTGAGCACACTCACCATGACCGAGTCGTTCATGCTCCTCAGCTGGAAAACGTCCATGGTGACCTCTGTGCGGTTGGACACCTCGTTGCTGCCTGCGTGGCCGGATGGAGGGAGGTCGAAGTAGGTGCTGTCTGGCTCCCTGTGGAAAAGGTGGTGGCAGACAGTCAGCCCTCCAGCTCTCCAGTGCAGCCTGTGCCACCACTGCCCAGCAACCTGCAGTTCCCTTGCACCTGGTGCCCTTCACAACTTCTCCCTCCATCCTCTGCTTTTACTTTCACAGGGCAGAGCAGGCTTTGCTCAGGCAAACTGTTGCCTGGTGGGTAAAGCAGAGATGGAAGATTTTCATCCACCCAGCTGCTCTAGCTTGTCTGTCACCTTGGGACAGCTTTAAGTGAGAGGATACCATGGAAGAAGGAGGGTGAAATTGAGGCACAATCCTTATTCCTTGCTTGATTAGAGCACGAGGCTCGAAGGCCAGGAGGCTTGTAACAGCCTTGGTGTAACTGGAAGATGTTTTATTTTAGAAAATGCCCATTTTTAAAGAGGCAGTCACCAAGCCTCGTGACCTCATGAGAGGAGACTGATGTATGAGAGGACACCATCCCAGCTTGGTCCCACATCCCCTGCCACAACACAGGCAGGGGTCCCAGCTGAAAGGGAACCTTTGCTCTGGCCCTGACACCATCTCCACCTGTCCCTCTACATGACATGAGTGGTGTCATGTACCAATGCCAGCTTGAAGGGCTGTGGTTCAGGAACACCAGCCAGGTTTGATGGTGCTCAGCCATGGAGGACATGGCCCAGCTGCTCTCCTCTGTGTGAGGACCAGTCAGTGCTTCAGTACATGAAAACTGGAACATGCAGAAGAGAATTGTCTCCCTTCAAGCCACAGCAATGACATGTGCTAATGCAGATTAGTGAACACAGGGCACTCCTGCCTCAGAATACACCTCAAGGCAGAAGATCACCCTCCACTTACAGAGTGCTCCAGAGGTGCTCAAACGTGGTGCCCTCATCAGCTGGAGATGACTGGGACATCTTCGTGGAGGGAGAGTCTGACAGAGGATAAACCACTCTGGGGACAAAGAGGAACAGCGGGGTTAGCATTGCTGAGTGCCACCTCAGGTCAGCAGGGGTGGTGTGTCTGCAGATGATGCCAGCATTCTTACCAATACGGGGGGGGTTTTGGAAAGGGCCAAAGTGGCAGGGCCTGGGGATGTCAGCCCGTTGCTGCCCAGCACCAACCCTGCGACTCAAGGCTCCCACTTCAGGTGTGTGCTTCAGTGTGGCTACAAACAGCTCCTGCAGCCAGGGCAGGCTTTGCACAAATGGCCTTAGTAACCCCCTTGGAGCAGCTGCCCTCAGCATGGGCTGAGACTTGCCAGTTAGGCACAGTAATATCGAACTCCTGAGCATCAGCTCCCTGAATCAAACCGAAACCCCAAGTTGGTGACAAAAACAGACTTGCAGCGAGAATCCAAGCCCTTCTTGCAGCCTCTGAATGCCACTGCATAGGCACAGCCAGGGTCATCCTCAATCCAGCCTGCTCCTCTTGCCCATGGGCAATGTTTCTTGGCCTCTTCCAAGCACAGGGAGCAGCCCACAGCGTGCCTGGGCTCTCCCTTCGTGCCCAGCACCCACCCCACCCCAGCAGCAGGAGCAGCAGATTTCACGGAGCCATTTTGAGCCCCAGGCTGCCTTCCTCTGCCGTCCTCCTCCTCCCTTACCTGCTCCCTGGAAGCAGTAGGACCACTACCCTGCCCTGGCTGACACAGATGTTCCCCAGGCACCACCTGGATAGTCCTTTCACCCAGACCAGTGTCAGCATCTCCTTTCAATTTGGTACTGACGTCTAAGAGTGAAAGCCCGAAAACTTCCTGCTCTGGGGCTCGAGGTGCTGAGCACAAGGGTGGCTGCTTTCTAACTGAGTGATGGGGGTCACCCAGGTCCCTCGAGTTACCTGGGGCTGGGGGGGCTGCTGTTAAATCAAAAGCAGGGCCGTGTCCCACCGAGCTGATCCCCTGGGCTGCTTTCAGCTGCTCCCTCGAGCCACGGCAGCTGCAGCTGCTCCCCAGGAGGGTTTGTCACAGCAGAGGGGGCTCATCACAGGACAGACAGCAGTGAGAGGTGAATCCCATCACAGAACAGGCAGCAGTGAGAGGTGAGTCCCATCACAGAACAGCCAGCAGTGAGAGGTGAATCCCATCCCTCCTCATTTCACGTGGGACACAGAGAAATGAAAGGACCTACACAGCAGCTTGGAGAAAAGCACAAGCCGAGAGCCAAAGGTGCCTGCTGGTGGCCTTACCCTGCTTCCATGCTGCTCTCCCAGGCCGAGGGCAGCTCCAGGAAGGAGCCAGGCCTTTCCCTTCAGCAGAGAAAGCTCCTCCGCACCGCCCCGGCTGCGTGGTCAGGAGGGGTGACACCAGCTCTAACCACGTGGCTGCACTAGTTTTTGAAAGGAAAAAAATCTGAGTATTTTAAGGGCGTTTTGGAAGTTCCCTTTCTCTTTCAAAGCACAACAGGCACCTGCAAAGCCCGACCAGTGTTTTCTCACACTTGAGCTCTAGACTCTGTGGCACAAGGAGAAGCTGGGGCTGTAAGTGCCTGTCCCTGCTGCAGTGATCACTGCACGTTCTGGGAAAGCAGCTCTGCAGCAAGAAGGACAGCCTGACCACCAGGCTTCTGGGATGAAGAGTCACACTAGACAGCAAAGAGTGTTCCCATGGTTGGCAGTGGTGCTGGTGACAGGGCAATTCACTCTAGGAGATGCCATTTGGAGTCCCTTTGTGCTATCGAAGCATTCGTGGAAGGGTGAGGTGCTGGGAAGCAGTGGAGGTCCTGTGGCATGGCTTCACTAGATGAACAAGGAGGAGCCTTAGAGACTAACTCAGCACTGCTAGAGAAGCATTCCTAGATGGCTTGGATGTAATTACCTCCCCAGTGCCTGTCACTGGGAGGCAACTAACCAGGGGCTAAACACACCAGCAGTGGCAGAGCTGAGATCAGCCACTGTCCAGGCTCAGCTCCTCTGCCACCCCAAGGTCCATTTGGAGGCTCTTCCACCTCTGCCACAACTGTGACAGCTCCCTGATGTCACCCTGTGCCACAGAACAGGAGGAAAGACCCCAGCTTCTGCCAGAAAGAGTTCTCTGGCCAAGAACTAATATCTCCAGAGACCCCAACTGGTTTATTAAGCTGAAGATCTCCTTGCCCAGGGAAGGGAGCAGCACGGGGTCCTCTATCCCATCTGCCTCAACACAGCAGTGAGGGGATGGGGGATGCTTGGCCTGGCTGGCACCCAGCTGGGGAGCCAGGGAAACCTGAAGCAGGATGTACAACACATTTCTTGCAGGCTTCTAGAGGGAGAGAGGTAGGAACAAGCCGAGCAGGGGTGGGCACTGGGTGATTTCCCTGCTTTCGCTCGGCAGAGCTGCACTCCAGGTGCTTCCCCAGGCCAGCTCTGCCGTTGGCTGGGTTGCTGCTTCCCTCTGTTGCTGCGAGTCAGGGCATTGCAGGGAAGCTGCATACGGGAAAAAAAAGAGGCCAGGAATACAGAGACAAAGCCTGCAAAGAGGCAATCCACGACCTTCCCCTGCATCGGGGCTCAGCTCAGTCCACTGCTGCTTTAGCAGGGAGGGGTGGGCTGGCACCCCCAGGCTGCAGGAGCCAGCTGGATTGTCCCAGGGGCCAGTTCCTTCTGTCCATATACCTTTTTCAAAGGATTACTATGGAAATACTCAGTGTCCATAGTCTTTTCCCCACTGCTGTGGCTTTGGCTGTACCCAAACAGCCAAGTCAGCCCCAGCTCAGCTGCAGCAGCTGATTCCCCCCAGCCCCAGGCACACAAGGAGAAGAAAAGGTGCACACCAAGGTCCACCACAGCCAACCAAACAGGAGAACAACTCTGGAGAGCAGAGCAGATGAACCTGCTTTCACTCAGCTTGCTTCATGCAGCCCATGGTCTGTGTTTTGACCACAGAGAATTAATATATTCTTAGAATTATTCTAAGTTCAGCTTTCTTCTTTCATCAACATAAGGAAGCTGTAACAAGAGGGCTGAAGTCTTGCTGAGAGTCACACCTGGCTGCTGAGTTTCTTCATCTTCTAGAAGGAGCATCTTTGTTCTCAACCATTAACTTTAAGCCTCAGTTTTAGGCACTTAGAAATACCTGTTGTTATTCCCCCCAGTAGTAACCTATTTGCCCCATCCCTTCACTCTAACAGCCCAGCCTGAAATGTGACAGCATTTTGCAGCCACCTTAAAGGGAGACACATGCACAAAACCTGCATAACAGTGCTATTCTTAATTCCTACAGACTCTTGGCCCATCCTGAGAGAGGAAGAGTTTTGAGAGCCATGTCCAGCTCTCACACCCAGCTGCTGTGTCTCGCTTGCTGGTTTGTGAACTGGCCCCTGGACCTTCCCTCCTCTACACAATGAGAACCACCAGGCTCATCCAGCCCACAGCAAATAACTTCATGTTTGCAAAACGCTGACAGACCCAAAGGTGTCAACACTACCCCGTGCTATTGCTCATTTGCCCCAGATTATTACATTCACACCTGCAAAACGGGGCTTGTAAAAGTAGTCACTTAAAAGTGATCAGGAGCAAGTGAGTTTTCCTGCAGCACACTTGAACCTCAGGAGCCCTCCTCAGGGTCCAGCAGCTTATTAACAATTTTCTTTCCAAGGAGCAAGCAAGTTCAACAGAAATCCTCCCTGATGGATGGAGAAGTTGACAGGCAGCTCGTGATGGGGCAGGAGGCTCAACCAGCCTCAACCTCCTCCTCTCCCAGGCAGCCAAGCCCCAGTCCTGCCTGGGGACCCAGCCAGCCCAGCATCCTGCCGTGCCCAGCCCCAGCTCTGCTCTTCCCATTCAAGGCTCGGCTGGTTTTAGCTCCAGAAGTGCTCTTATTCCAGATCTAAGGCGCTTGGGAACAAACTTTCCAAGAGCCTACAAAGCAAAGCAGCCAGGAGTCACCTCACAGCTGCGTTACCGAGCACTCGAGAGGGGATCCTGCCAAGTAACTCACACACACAAATATCCTTTTATGGCTTTTTTTCCTCCTACCTGCTCTGGCTCCCCAAACGTTTCGAGTTCCCCTGGAGGTCTCCCGTGGGCAGGAGCGGCCTGGGATTGAGGATCTACGTTATTTACTGCACTACAATCAAGTAGCGTCCTGGTCGCCTAGGCAATGACATTGGAGCTGCTGAAGGCTGTGTGAAAAGTGAGGCAAAGGCTTGTGCGCTCCTTCCTGGAATAGGAGGCAGTTGGGAGGGGGTGGGGAATGCTCAGCCAGGCGTGCTGGGGAATTAAGCTGATCACCAGTGTCACAGTGACTGGGGGCAGGCTGGCTCCGGGGCTCCAGCTGCTGGGGTTTGCTGGGATGGAAAGGGAGAGGAGCCTCCATGGAGCCCACCGCGCTGAGGGAAGCTCTTCCCCTCGCCAGGCTGATGGACTGAGCCAGGTTGGGGCTCACGTTGGTCAAAATGACCAGTTCATCTCTCCTGGCTGGAGGAGCAGGGCTGCCTGCCTGGGGCACCAGGAAAGACCCTGGTCTCACTGCGCTGTGTCCCGGGGTGGGGAATTCCAGCTTGTCGGGGGGCACAGGGGGTGGCAGTGGGTGAAGACTGGTCGTTTCTGATAAAAAAGCCATCTGCCATGAGACCCTGATTATCTGCCTGGCGCGGACACTGGCGTCACTTCTCCGTTGACACCCGTTCTCAAAAGGTGCCTGTTGCTGCTGGCTGTAGGATGCACCCCAGCACCTGGGGAGGGGGGTGAGCACTGCTGGGCAGGCCCCCTCCCCACTCAGCACCTGAGAGCCCCCCTCCTGCTCTGCCCTGGGGCCCCAGACGCTGCTCCCGGGGCAGGCGGGGACCGCGGAGCAGCCGCCGCCTCCCGCGCCCGGACGGCGGGCAGAGAACAGACGCGTTCAGCGGACCCGAAACACATCGGAGCCGGGGTGCGGGGGCGGGGGGGGGCAGAGGGAGCAGCCCTGGGGGGGCTGGATGCCTAACCCGTCGTGCAAACGGGACCCACGTCTGTGCTTTATTTATTCTCCGGGTGGTCACACCGGCGCGGGGCCGGGCTGGCGGTGTCCCCGGCTGGGGGGCGGGCGGCGGGGACGGGGCACGGACGGTGCGGGAAGGAGCCCGTTTGTGGCCGGGACGTGCCCGTCCCTGCGCCCACCCGGTGCTGCTGCCCGGGGCGGCTCCCGGGGGGCTCTCCCGGCCTCTCCCCGCCCCGGCTCGTCCCCTCCACACCCCGATCCAGGCAGCATCCAGCTCACTGCTGCATTCTGTTCGCCGTCCCGCTGTCCCGCCCGCCCTCCCGCTGCCGTCGGTCATTAAGCGGGAGAGCTAATGAACCAGGGAGCCCGGGATGCTGCCCGCGGAAAAACCCCGCGCTCGCGGGAGCTCGGTGACAGCGGGGCGGCTCGGGGGCCGGCAGGCCGCAGGGCAGGCAGCCCGGGCAGGCCGCGCCTCATTAATGGCTCATTTGCATAACAATCCCTTGCAGGCGGCGGGTCCCGCCCGCCCCGGACTACAGCTCCCGGCATGCCGCGGGGCGCCGCCGCGCGCGCTGATTGGCTGCCGCTGCCCCGCGCTGATTGGCTGCGGCCGCTCCCGCTCGCGCTCTTCCCCCGCTTCCGGCGCGCGGGCCCGGGCGGAGCGGCCGGTTTGAATCGGGCGCGGCCGCCGCCCCCCCCGCCCCCCATGGACTTCTCGGGGCTGTTCCGGCTCTCGGGGCTGCTCGGCAGGTTCTCCCCCAACGGCAAGTGCCTGGTGAGCAGCGGCCGCCGCGCCCGGGGGGGGTTGGGGGGGGGTTGTCGCGTGTGCCCGGCGCCGCTGCCGCCTGCGGCCTGAGGAGACCGGCGGGGAGGGCGGGAGGCGCCCGAGCGGGGCCCGGCGGCTCCGGGCGGTGGCTGGTTCCTGCGGCCGTGCAGCCCCCCCCGGGGCCGCGGGGCTGGACCCGCCGAGCGGGGCGGCCCGAGGCCCCGGGCGGGCGCTGCGGCGGGAGCGGGGCCGGTGCTGGCCCCGCAAAGGCCCGGCCGGGGGGCGGCTGGTGCGGGGCGTGTGGCCAGCCGGGGTCTGCAGAGGGACACCCTGTCACGGTGGATGCCGCAGTTACGAGGCACAGGGTGGTTTGTTTTGGTTTTTTTTCCCCGCAGTAGAACTTGTTAATCAACAGCCTCCGGGTGATCCAGGGTTCTTTTTGTTGGTGTAGCCCCCCTGGTGTTCTGCCGGGGCTGTTTTGGCTGCAGCTCGCAGCAGAGCACAGCGCACACCGACCCGGGCTGGCCCTGAAGCCTCGGGCTGTGTCCCCCGGGGCCCGCGGGGCTGTGTGTGTGTGTGTGTGTGTGTGTGTCCCGGGGCCAGCGGGGCTGTGTGTGTGTGTGTCCCGGGCTCAGCCCTGCTCCCCTCCTTGCTCAGGCTTCCTGCGTGCAGTACCGGCTGGTGGTGCGGGACGTGAGCTCCCTCCAGATCCTCCAGCTCTACACCTGCCTGGATCAGATCCAGTACATAGAGTGGTCGTCGGACTCTCTGTTCATCCTGTGTGCCATGTACAAGCGTGGGATTGTTCAGGTGAGGGCACAGGCAGCACAGAACGTGTTTCCTAGGGGGGGGTCGGTGTGTGGTGTGAGCCAGAGCTTCCCAACAGCAAGCACTGCTTCAGTGCTTTCACTGAGGTAACTGGTCAGTTACTGGTAACACCTGGTTTGGGGGTAACCCAGCATGCTGTTATGTTTAAAATTGTGTCAAACATCGTAGTTTGAAAAGAGTAAACTTAACATGAAAATATTTCTCAAAACAACTCGGTGCTGGAGATTACCTTAAGCACATGCAAACTCATTACATGGACTAAAACTTTTTTTTTTTAAGTGCTGGATGTTTGTCACAGAAAAGAGCAACCAGGTTACAGTGTGCATGGACATGCAGAGCTGTGGGGCTTACTTTTGTAGTGGGATCCAGCGCCAGTCCTTCATGGCCACGGGCTCTTGGGGTGTCCTGGGCTCTTGGGGTGGGATGCAGGGGTGTCTCCTCAGCCGTAGCGTGTTCTTGTGAGCTGAAGTTTCAAGGCTTCAATGAGCTGCTGGTTTGGCTGCTGCCTGGTTTGGTCTCCTCTCTGTCCCAGGTCTGGTCCCTGGAGCAGCCAGACTGGCACTGCAAGATCGACGAGGGGTCTGCAGGACTGGTGGCTTCATGCTGGAGCCCAGATGGTCGTCACATCCTCAATACCACCGAGTTCCATGTAAGTGTGAAGTGGTGAGTGCTCTGAGCGGTGTCAGATGTTGCTGTCTGCCCTTTGCCTCTTAAAATAACCTAAAGCTCTTAAAGCTGTCGTGGTGGTGAAGAGGGCAGGTGTAGTTCTCCTAAATTCATATACACAATCTGGGTTAATTGCCATTTAGATGTTAGTTATTCTGTTAACGTTTTATCCTCTTGACGGTAAGATAGAAAATGGATGCTTAGCTTTGAAGGGGGTAATATTGTGTTGGAGAGAAGCAGAGGGAAAACTGGCATTCACTGCAGCAATTTTAGAAATCAAATGTCTGGTTTGTAGCTCATTATTTCTACCATAAACATTTAAGAGTGGCTATGGAATTAAAAAATGTGATCATAGGTTTATTGACCTATGAGATGAAATTTGAATCCAGATCCTGGGAATGCTTTGCAATTGTTTGATTTTACATGTAGGAGTCAGACTGCTGGTGATAGAACCACTTGTGCAGTTACAATTAAAACATCTGTAAATGTGTATGGATTTAAGAGCCATATTCTGGAATCTACACTAAGGCAGAATCCAGACCAGCCTGTGGTTGCTGGCTGGAAGGCACGGGGAAGCCTGGCTCTCCACCTTTATGGTCTCTGGGTTAGACCTGACAATTCATGTTATCAGTACAGTGGTGAACAGAAAACATCTAAGAACCACACACAAGACGTCTTCTCTTTATATTTAATTTTGTAAAAAGAAAGCAGGTGGATTTTAGATGACAGGTGACTTTGCCATAACCCTTGCTGGTACTCAATTCAAATGTTACACTGCAAGATTTGTCCTTCTTTCATGCAAATCTCAAAGGAACATAAATGGGGGTCTCTGTCATCTGTGTGTGGGGGCTGGAGTTGGTGCCAGTGCTGGTGCTCTCAAGGGCACCTGTGGAGAAACTTGCATAAAGCCAGGGTGGAATCCTGCAGCAAGGATGTTCATTGCTGGCAAGGATTTGCTGTGCTGACTGGGGTGAAGACGTTCTGGCTGTCAAGCAGTCTCTTCCCATTTCCCTCCCCCTTTGGATAGTGGGTTATGAATTCAGGCCTGCAATTTTCCCAATAATGAATCACCCTGATAGTTATTAAAATAATAATACTAATAAAGACTCCCTAGTTTGCTGCTGTGCCCAGCAGTGAGGTGGCAGTGACCAGGCTGGGGGCTGGAGCTGTGTGCTGCAGGGGAGAGAGGATCTCCTGGCACGTGTGTGGGGGTGGATGAGCAAGTATTTATTGCCTCCCGACAGAACTTGGTTTGACCTTAGAGGATTTCATTAAGCCTCTGCCAAGCTGGCATCTGTGTTGGGATAAGTTTCCTTTCCAGCTGTAAACAGGTTGCTAAATTAGCTTTTGTCAGACAGCTGCTTGGGTTATGCTTATGTCTGAGTTGTGTTTACTCTCTCTGATAAATCCATGGTCTGGTGGGGCAGGTGGGAGTAGTGCTGGAGACAGAAGCTATCAGAGTAGTTGATACTGGTGTATCTGTAGGTTATCAGATGCAGAGATTGCTTGGAGGGCTCAGGGGTTCCCTGCCACCCAGAGCAGCTTGGCTTTGGTGCCCTGATATTTTCAAACAGCACCAGTTAATTACTCATACTTGTAAATCCTCAAGTCAACATGTGGGCTCCACCGTAAGCTCACAAATAATTTCTTGCTATAATTTTTTTAAGTTGTCTGTGGTTGTGCTGATTTATTTCTAGCAATCCATGCTCACTAGTGCCTCAAAGATCACTCATCACTGACTTGCAGTCAGGTTCTTTTTGAGGTCAGCATTGGAGTGAATTATGGGGTTTTTGGTGTGACTGGTGTGTTCCTAACTCAAGATGAGTGTAGCAGAATCCTTACACGTTTCAAAAATCCATTTTGACTCTATTCAGTCTTTTGAGGTGGGCAGTGATTCTCTACATGCCCTTAACAGCATTTTGAAGATGAGTTTGTAAAAATATGCAAGTTTTTGGGTCCCAGAGTAGTTACACAATATACAGTAGCACTGAGTGGCACTGTCACCTCTGAATCTCTCTACAATAAACAGCAGGAGCAATGAAATAGCACAGTCTTTGTGGAGGATGTATTTAGAGGCTCTTTACTTTCACTTGAGCATGGATTGTTTTCCCAGTAATGGATTATGGAATTTACTGTGCTTAATGACAATGCAGTACCTGGTTAGTTGCCCCATAGCTGTGGTTTGTTACTCATTTTGTATTTTACTTACCAACTCCATATATTGCACTGAAGTTCTGAACACGTTGGGTACTGAAGCACTGAGGAGCTTCCTCCGAGCTGCAGCAGCAGGGGAAGAAGTGTGTGTTTCTGTGTATATTGGAGCTAATCCCTAGTAACTGGAAATGGCTGCATTGGTTGAAAAATGCTTCCTGTCCAGGAATGTGCTCTGAATAATCTTCTGAAATCCGGTGCTGACAGACACTGCTATGTAAGGAGGCCTTGTGACCCAGTCAAGTCTGGGACAAAAGTTGACAGTCATTTGAGATGCAAGGTTGTTTAAAAGTGTGTTTTTATCCACTGAAAATCACCAGTCTGACACCTGCCTGTAGCTGTCAACATTGGGATGTAGCACTGGAGACTGTTTATCACGTTACCATCTAAATACCTTTTATTTCTCAGCTGTTTTTAGGCTATTTTAAAAATGCTGCTGCTTTTGGTTTGTTTTTCCACTGCAAAACAACAGCTGAAAACTTGTCAGACACTGTTATCATTAGCATTTGAGTTTGATGGCTCCACTTAATCGTCATCTGTGCTAAAGAGAGAGTTCCCCTCAATGATCAGTGAAGAAGTATTTGCTACAGACTTAATTGACCACAATCTATTCTCCTGCTGTAAATGCAATTATCCCTCTCCACAAAGTTTCTGAGAAAAGCAATAAGACCAATGCAATTTATTGTATTTTTTGTAATGTTTGGCTTTGTTTTTTTACCCTCTGTGCATTTTGTGTTTGTCTTTCAATCATTTAGGCTAGTTGTGAAATAATCTTTCTCAAGCTGGTTTGCTGGTAGCTTGGGCAAGATTATGGAATAATATTTCAATTCCTGTGGAAAATACGAAGATTCTCCCTTTTTGTTACATTTGAATTGTAAATATTTTGTTAGTCCATGTAAGGCAGGTGTGAAGCCCAAACATGGGGCACATGATGTAACTTTCTCAGTTTATAGAAACGATTGAGTGGGCACAAACAGAACAACTGAAAGGAGTCCCAGTTTCAGCAGTCACCATTGTTTTTACGGGTTTTTACATGTTTGTAACACTAGGTCAGAACCTTCAGGTTTTGTGGTGTGTGACCTGGGCAAGAGGCTGCAATGAAGCCTCAGCAGAGCGTGGGCTCTGACTTGCACTGAGAGCTTCCCTGACCTGCAGCCTCTTCAGGAGAGGAAGATACTGGAGTTGGACAGAGGATCTTGTTAGTTGTTTTAAGTGTGTTGTGACTGATTTAGATCAAGTCTGAAGAAGAGCTTTGGTTATCAAAGTGTTGTAGGCATCCAGTATAATAATGGGTTTTACTGTTTGCAAGTGTATTTTTGTGGGTGTTTTTGTGGGCTGGGTGCAAACATCCCATAGGTGTGTTGGCTGTATTTTGACAAGGATGGACAGGGAAACCATTAACAGTGTTGTCTTTGGGGTGTTGCAAAACTTGTGCCTTCTAGAGAAGGTTCTGTCTGAGCAGAAGAGGACTGCAGGAGACAGATGGATGCAGGAAGCCCTTTCAAAAGGAAGGTGTACCTGCCTTTTCTGCAGCAGGGTCTCAGCTGAGGAGAGGTGACAGGCAGAGGTGGCTGGTTCTCTGGAGACATTCCTCTTCTGATGTCCTTCAGCTAGCTGTGAGCAGGCAGGCTCTGCCCTGAGGCAGTACAGAAGTGTTGGACACACAGCAGAGCAGGTGAGGTGATGGTGAAGCTCAGCAGCAGCACAAATGCAAACTGGGATGCCTTTGTCAGGAAATCTGATGATCCAAACCCCAGCATCCAAGGCTGGCAGCTGTGAAGCTTGTCCTAAGTGGCTGTAGAATGTGTGCTGTGTAGGCGTTGTGCTTTGGGCAAGGGAGGAGCAGCAGCCAGGATATGTAGCACTGTGAGTATTCAGGAGCAAGCAGCATATCAGTGTTGCAGTTGCTGTAGAAGAATGTGAGCAGGCATTGTGTGGGTATTTGTAAAGTAAATCTTGCATGAGGAGCAGACTAACAGTGCTGTGCTTGTGTGTCTGCAGGGAGCAGTTGCAGTGATGAAACTTGATTAATGTCATTTATCTACTGGACTCCTCTAGGATCTGCTAAACTTAAAGCTGGTGCTGTAGATGTCTAGTTGCTATTTCATACCTGTACAATAAAAGAAGGGAATAACAAACACTGCATTAAATAGGGGTCTAATAACTTTTTAAACTTCAGGTAGAAGTGGACTGGAATTGGAGCTGGTTGTGCTCTTTCCTGTCATTTTTTTAAATTATTTTTTTTGTCTCTTCAAATCTTGCCAGTTTCTTCTGTATCTGAAAAGCAGGAAGGAGAAGAGCTAATGTTGTTTATTTTCTTTGGGGCTCTGCGTATCTCTGGAGAGAGGCAGCACTTGTTAGGATTCTGTGACTTGGTATGAGCACCAGTTGCTTTGAACAGCCGTTCCTCAAGTCATGCGCTTTAGCAAAAACAACAGTATCAGCAATGAAAAAACCCTCCAAGTTCAGTTGTGATGCTCAGTCTGTACCCCTGCCAGGTAGAGCAGGTATGTGGGATGTCACCTTGGGAGTCCTTTGTCACCATGGAATAGTACCCATTCCTTCAGAGAGGGAAAATATGCACTGAGGACAAACACACAACCAAGCAGAAATTCCTCCCAAGGCTGGTGGTGATGCTGATGGAGGAGGAGCATGAGATGGTGGATAGGGATGAAGATAATTATTTACTTAGATAATGAACCAGAACTGATTTTGTGTAGTTCTGGGAAAGGGAGCTTTACAACTGTGGTGCGTTATTGCAAAAATAGTTTTACCTGTATCTCTTCTAGAATCTCTTACCTTGGTGCAATAAAATGTGGGAAAACACAAGGTAAAAAAAAAAGACACTGGAAACATTCCTGGCTCCAGATATAAATGCAAAGGTTCACATGACAGGCTGATTAATGCACATGTCTGGTGTGGCTGCCGTTGCTAAGGGAGAGGAAGTATTTGTTTTTAATTGAATAATCTGCAGATGGCAACATGGAGCTTCCAGAATGCAGGCTGTGACCTTGGGGGGCTGTGGAGGGGCTGGTTTTGCAGCTGACTGGCTTCTCTGCAGTGTGTGTCTCAGGGGTGCTCCACCTCCAGAAATACCCCACACGAGGTGTTCAGAGCCTCGCTGTGCACCGGGGCTCTTTTCTGATTCTTGCAGTAATTCTGTAATGTTGCCTCCCTGTGGGGGGCTGAGGAGGGGAGAGCAAAACTCAGTCACAAGCTGAGTGTGTCTAAAAGTTGAGAAATACAGGTAAGTTTTGATAGTAGCCTTGTCCCAAGAGGTACAAAGTTCTTAAGCTGCTCGCCCATTCATAGATAAAAGAAACTCCTCTCTCCCAGATCCTGTGGTTTCCCAACTGAACAGTGTGTCCAACACACTGGCACTCATGTAGCTGGGTTCATGCTAGTATCAGTGACTTCAATGTTCCTGAAGAGCTTTTCTCCATAATGGTGCTCTGCATCTCCTGCACCCCCTGCAGCATCCAGTCTGCCTGAGATGGGAACCTGGGATCAATAGCCTTGAACCTGAAGGCAGCTGGGAAAGAATTCCTCTATGGGCTTTGCAGAATAGCTGCAAAGTTTGAATTTACCACAGAAGGTGTATTGATCTACTTTGTGCTTATGAGTTATGTTTATGGGTCTCTATTTGCTTTTATTAATCTACAAAAATGAACACTTGTCTCTCTCTCCCTGGCAGCTGCGGATAACGGTCTGGTCCCTGTGTACCAAATCTGTCTCTTACATCAAGTATCCCAAAGCTTGTCAACAGGGTACGTGTCTCCAATCTGACATGGGAATGGTGTTTTTCCATATGTCAGAAAGGGGGAAATTAATTTGATGTTGAATGGTGAGACGTGACAGAACAGGCTCTGCCCTCTCCCTGCTGGGGGCACAGCTCAGTTGGGAGGCTCAGCACCTCATGCACCCAAGTGTGCTGGGGGGTTCTGTGCTTCCTGACTGGGGGTTACAGCTGATCTGGAGGGTCCTTGGAGATGTTAAATTGAGCTGGGGGCAAGGGTGATGGGAAGCACTAATCCAAAGTGGCTTTTGTCATCTTTTACACACAAAGAGGTTTGAAAGGGAAGCCCACATCAGGACTGCCCAGCAGTTCCTGCCTGAGGCTTGTTTATGGTCATGGCTCCTGTGTGGCAAAGGCAGTTGTGTGACACATGGGAGTGGGTGGGGACCAGTGTCTGGAAGGTGGTGGAGTACTGGTGGTTGCACAACTAATCCATTTAGCTAGACTAAACGTTGATTTGAAATCCATGGGTTCTGTGTAACAGCTGTCAATAATGAGGTGTTTCTCTGGAGCTCTGCAGTAGCTGTGAAGCTGCATCCTTAGGAGCAGCTCATGCCAGGGCTTCCAGCTGCCAGCATGGGCAAATCTGTAAGACTGTGCACTGATAGTGTCATCTTCTCTGAGGATTTTTCCTTCTCTTTTTGCTTCTCCTTCGAACTGGGAGTCGCTGCATTTCATTGAAGCACTGCCAGCTGTTCTGTCTTGTTCCCTCTGCTTCCCGTGGTCCCTGCCTGGCAGGAATAGCCTTCACGAAGGACGGACGCTACGTGGCGGTGGCAGAGAGACGTGACTGCAAGGACTTCATCAGCATCTTTGTGTGTAGTGACTGGCAGCTGCTCAGGGTAAGAGGTGTCCCTGCCTGCCCTGCACAGCCACAAACATGCTGCTCACTGCTTTCAACTCCCTCACTTTGACAGTCTGGGTTTAGACTTGCAAGTCTTCCCAAGCTCTTCCCTAGTGGTTCTGCACCAGTCTTTCTGAGATCAGAAGGGAGGCCAGCTGGATTTCTTGACTGGTTCAGTGTAACTGTTTTTATTTGCTCATGAAATGCTGGTCATTTTAAGGGATAGAAACTTGTGACTTTTCTGTAGAGGCAAATCAAAACAGTAGCCAACGAGGCACATACTATTCCTAAATAAACTTTCTGTTCCTGTGCTAGCATACAAAGGCTTTTGCATTTGGTAGTGCTGGAAAGGATGAAACTGAGGACCCTGTGAGGCCAGATGCAACAATATTTTTTGTAGTATTTCTGATACTTTTTTCTCTTTTGGGGCCAGCATTTTGACACTGAAACACAAGATCTGTTTGGGATTGAATGGGCTCCTAATGGCTGTGTGCTGGCAGCGTGGGACACATGTCTGGAGGTATGAGGAACAAGCAGATTATTTTTTTGGAGAGTTCAAGTTGGTCTGTAGCTGCCATGTATAAAGCAGTAACTAAAATAACTATTGTTTATAATTTGTTTTTTCTTTGAAATGTAGCAAAACCTGAAATGAAACCATTTTAAATACTCTACTTGTATAGGTCATGGATGTCCTTACAATTGTGTGTCAAACTGCCATGTAAATCTTTAATGACAGCACATTATCTCATTAGCTTTCCTCCTAATTTATCTTGCAAAAAGATGGGATTGTAAACATTGCAGATGTCCCTATTGAAACAACAAGAGAATAATGAAAGAATTCTTCTGTAAGACTATTTAGCGTGCTATGTTTTAGGCAGAGAGAGTATGGAAGGGATGGTGTCGCCTGCCCATGAATTGTAACAATATTGTTGGTCTTGAGAAGTAATCTTTATCTATTTCAGTACAAAATCTTGCTGTACTCCCTGGATGGCAGGCTGCTCTCCACCTATCGGGCTTACGAATGGTCATTGGGCATCAAGTCTATTGCCTGGAGTCCCAGCAGTCAGTTTTTGGCAATTGGCAGCTATGATGAAAAGGTAAGAAACAGATTTATTTGCTCTCTTAACTAAACCATGTGTAGAACTTTGTGATGACAGCTCTGTTTTGCAATGCTTTCTGGAATTAGGTGCGTATCTTGAACCACGTCACTTGGAAGAAGATCACAGAGTTCGAGCATCCAGCAACTGTTGATAACACCAAGGCTGTAAGTGTGGATCCCAGTCCATGGAATCATTAGCAGTGCTCTGATGTTGCTGCTTATATCTGACAGGTGCTAGTAGGTACATTTTGTTCTGAGGACCTTGCTTTTTCCCCTCCTAACGTGCAAGCAGATCTGGGGAAATGGCATGAAAATCTGGGGATGTGAGAAAAATAGAGGAATCCTCTCAAGCTTGATGGAATAATCACATGATCCTCTCAGCTTTAGCATCAGCAGGTTCTCAGACTTCTGCCATGCACCAGTGTATTTTGATGCATGTGGGGTTGCTTTACACATCTGGGTATGCAGATGATGGCAAACTGGGTAACTAAGCAGGAGAGATTTGTCTCAGCTTTAGACAATTTGTGATTTAAACAGCTTTGGAACTGGACTGGGATCAGGTTTACATCTTGTATGTACAAGCTCATCCAGCTCACCTAAAGAGGGTTTCCTGTAAACAGCTGTCACCGTTTCTTTGTATCCCTGCATTCCTGTGTACACAAGGCTCAGCAGATCTGGGGTGGTTGGCAGCAGAGCTGTAGCTTTTGTTCAAAAACCACAGGCTGTTCTCATCTGTCAAGGTGAAAAGAGCACAGTGGGGCAGTGCTGCAGACCCTGCACAGGAAGGACCAGGCCTGCTTCTGGACAGGTCCCTGTGAGAGTTTACATGTGCAGACTGAGTCTGCAATATCCACAGGGCTGTGCTGAGGCCTCTTCACCAGAAGCATCATCCCTTAAATGCACCTCAGCAAAACTTCTCACAACTCAAAAATGCCCTTACTTCCAGTTAGGTGTAAAATACGTAGTGGAAAACTAATGGAAATAGCTCTGTTAATCTCTGCTACACAGACAGGAATTGCAGTTGGTGCATTTCATCCTGGTGCTTGTGTTTGGGAATAGTATGTTGTAGGCACACCCACATGTTTCTGCTGTTTCATTCTGAAATGTTTCACTTTGTTTGCATTTATTTGTTATAGTAGCCAATTAAAGATCTTGGTCACAAAAGAAATCTCTCTTCCCGTTGTGATGAAGGTGGTTGATTGTGCTGCCACATTTAGCTCTTGGGATTAAGGAACCAGGTGTAGTCTGGCAGACTCATTCTTCATGGGCTTCAAGGTTTATTTGTCACAGGAGTGTTTTTCTGATCGTGGCTCCAAGTAGCAAATATTCACTGAGAATGCTGGGTTCAGGATTTGCCTGCTGAAGCCCTTTCCTCTGTTGATGAACTAGGGAATGCTGAGATATGAGACACTTGAAAATGAGCTAGTGGGATATGGGTGATCTGGTAATAGCCCATGCTGGAATCCTCTGAGGCCCTTCTGTGGAACTCTCACTTGTTTCTTTGTAGATTGTTTATAAAGAAGTGGAGAAATCCCCACCTGTTGAAACAGAGAGACTCTCTTTCCCTCCAACCAGAAAACTGGCTAGTTCTCTCTTCAGCACACAAAGTAAATGTAAGCCAAAGTTTACTAAGATGAGACACTTGAGTTTGCCATGTGAAGCCTTTCTGTAACTAGACATGAGGTGAACTCTGCCTCCTGGTATTGCAGTGGATCCTCTGGGTGCTCTGCTCAGTGCTCCCATGGGAGCACCCTGTGAGAGGTGCAGTCTGCCTGGTGGTTTGCAGGCAGGTTAAAGGCTACTGGGATATTGCAGAAAAGGACTCTGATTGCTTGGCTGTAGAAGTAGCAGCCAGAGCTCAAGCTTGGAGTTGCTTGTAAAAGTTGTCTTAACGTATGGATTTTTTTTTCTGATTTTGTTCAATCTCTGCAATGTTATTACATGACTTGGTTCCACTCGTTGCAGATAATTGTTCAACTAATTCTAGCAATTAATCTTCTAGAGTGTGGCAGTTCCAATAATACAAAATAATCAGAGTGTTACAGTCTTGTTGCCTGTTTTAGGATAGTAATGAAACCTTTAGATATGAGGTTATGTGAAAAAGCAGAGCATAAAAAAAGCCTTTTGTCGAAGAAGCTGCAGCCAAAGGAATGATTTAAACTTACCTCCAGACAACAGGCTTTGAAATATCAAAGAGGTGGCAGGCAATGTGTAATTAGTATTTTTTTTCCTTCACTGTCTCATTGTTTGTGCTACTGCAAATCACCTTTGCCTTGGTATTTGCTTGAAATACTAGTTAAAAGGTAGTGTAAAATGTGATCTTTCCTTTCTGAGACTTGCCTGAATTCCCAGCCTTTCTTTATTTGGAGAGGAGCAAGAATAGTAAGCTGTTCCTATCTTAAAACAATTGAAGGTTTTGATTGAAACATCTTGGATAAGAGTAAAATATGCTCCTATCACTTCAGAGATGATGGCGTTTTAATGGTTGGTGTTTAGATATTTTGTCCATTCAGACTTGCTTAGTAAAGTACTTTTATTTCAAATTCCAGATGACATTTCCCAGGTGCCAGTTTCTCTACAGTATGTCAAACCTGTTGCTGACAGGGCAAATCCCAAAATGGGAATTGGGATGTTGGCATTCAGTCCAGATAACTGTTTTCTGGCAACCAGAAATGGTAAGTTGCTACTGCTCAGCATTAAAGGGGAAACCTACTCGTTGTGTGTGGTGTTTTCTTCAAAGAAATTAGGGTACTAATTGGGGAGTTATTTTGCACTATGGCAAGACTCATGGTCCTGTTTAAAATCAGCTCTGTTTTGCAAACATGTAACTACAGGGGAAATTCAGATGTTTGGGGAGCTGCCAGATCTGCTCATCGACTCAGTCTTGGCTTTGTATTTCATGGAAGTAGTCTGCTTTTTTGTATTTCTTTAAATATCTGTATTAGAAAATGAAATACACAAATCCATTTACAGCAAGTGTCTCTTGAAAGGCAGAATTCTTTACAACCTGTAGTAAGGGGGGGGCCTTTTGGTTACCTCAAAGAGTGCAAGTCATGGAATTAACACTTAATCTTTTGATGGTCCTGAAGGCTGTTTATGTCTAGATGCAGAATCTGTGGTTCAGAGGCAAAATCATCAACAGCAGCATAGCTGTGAATAATTTGAAAAAGCCAGTGAAGGACTGGAAGTCACTTTTACCCTTTTTGCAATTTTTCCAAGGCAAAATAGAAGGCACTGCTAGGGAAATGCTGGTGATGTCAAACCTGTGGTGTTCCCAAGTGGTCTGTGTCATGTTATGCCTCCGTTAATGCCCATTTCTTTACAATGAAGTGTGATCTGTGTTTCTTCCAGGCACTAACATTGCCTCTTCTTTTTCTGACAGATAACATTCCTAACGCTGTCTGGATCTGGGACATCCAGAAGCTGAAACTGTTTGTAGTCCTGGAGCAGCTGTGTGCCATCCAGTCTTTCCAGTGGGATCCACGGCAGCCTCGCCTTGCTCTGTGTACAGGGAACAGCAAAGTCTACCTGTGGTCCCCAGCTGGCTGTGTGTCTGTCCAGGTTCCTGTGGAAGGTAAGGCTGCCTGCAAGGACTCACCAGCCATCACCAGCCTCTTCTTCACAAAGTAAATTTATCTTGTAAAGTATCATTTCCATGATACTGCTCAGTCCAGGCATCATCTTGTAAATGGCTCCAGTGTGTTCTTGGAGCTGGAGGAGGAGGATGGGCTGTCAGCTCCTTGCTGATGAGCTCTGCTCTGTCTTGCTACAGGCTGGGGAAGGAGGGCCTGGAGAGGGACCTGGGAGCACTGCTTGACAACAGGTTGAACATGAGCCAGCAGTGTGTCCAGGTGGTCCAGAAGGCCCATGGCATCCTGGCTTGTATCAGGAATGGTGTGGCCAGCAGGAGCAGGGATGTGATTCTCCCCTGTGCTCAGCACTGGGGAGGCCTCACCTTGAGTCCTGGGTGCAGCTCTGGGCCCCTCACTGCAAGAAGGATCTTGAGGTGCTGGAGCAGGTCCAGAGGAGACAATGAGGCTGGTGAAGGGACTGGAAGGAAAGTCTGATATGAAGAGGCTGAGGGAGCTGGGGTTGTTTAGCCTGGAGAAGAGGAGACTCAGGGGAGACCTTGGGTCAGGCTCTTCTCCCAGGCAACCAGTGACAGGACCAGAGGGCCTGGCCTGAAGCTGCACCAGGGGAGATTTAGGTTGGAAGCACTTCCTCATGGAAAGAGTGATCAGACATTGGGATGGACTGCCCAGGGAAGTGGAGTCACCATCCCTGGAGATCTTTAAGGAAAGACTGGATGTAGCACTTAGCGCCATGGTCTAGTGTCACCTAGTGACATGGTGTGAGGTCATAGGTTGGACTTGATGATCTCAGGTCTCTTCCAGCCTCAATCATTTTGTGATTCTGCAGGGGACTTCCAGATCGTGTCTCTCTCCTGGCATTCCAGTGGAGACTCCATGGTGCTTCTGAGTAAGGACAGCTTTTGTGTGTGTTACTTGGAAAGAGAAGAGGTAAAATAACAGTTGTTTGCACTAGAAATGCTCCCAAGTTTTTGAGGAACAAGGAGGAAAGGAGTCAAACCCTGCTGCCCAATTGGAAGGTTTTGTATTTATAAGTTATTTATTTGAAGGAGGTGCCCAAACTCCAGTGTGTGAAGTCCTGTGATTGCCTTTGAATGAAGTGATGTAGCAACTCAAGTGTAGAGAGTGAAGTCTGGATTTCAAGGAAACTTCAGTGTTGATGTAGTTGAACTTTCCCTTGAACTTTGTCAACTATGGAAACCTTATTTTCTAAAATTGTAGCTGTGTGTATATAATGTATAGCTATTATTTAAATTTTTATAATTTCTAATAAATATTTTGATAGTTACAAACTTGACTCTCAGCCTGAAGCCCGTTCCTGTATTATCAGTGATGTGATGAAGTAGCTGTTTATCCCAGCACAAGGAAACAGTTATGGGCACACTACAGTTTCTGGTGTATTAGAATTAAATACTGTAGCAGAAGCAGATCCATCAGTCAGACACTCTAGCAAGTCAGTTCCTCTCAGTGCAAAATAAGTTATTTGTTCAGAAAGCAAACGAAGTAATCAAATAATCTGTAATAACTGTGCTTTTCCAGACTAAGATGGGATCAGGTGGCAGTGGTTGTGCCTGGTCTTCCACAGGTTTGTTTATACTGAGCCTTTACAAGAAGGATCATAACTGATACTTCAGAATAATCTCTTACAGGCAGCTGAAATGGGACCATTTTGACCCAATATCTAGTGCTGAACTGGAGTGGATGGTTCAGCAGGGACAGAACAGTTGGGTCATCCTGTGTCTTTAACCCAGTAGCCAGTCACTGTTCTTTAGAGGGACACAGCCCATTGTGTAGGAATTGATTGCATATTTTTTCTTTTGCTACTTAACTTCGCAGCCTCAAAATGAAGAACAAAGAACAAATTGAGTTGAGATTTAATTTTACTGCAAGATTAATGAAAATTAAATAGGCATCTTAGAAAATGCATAGAGAGGGGCATGCAACTTGTTGCATTGTCATGACTTCAGCTTTAAGTTTCAAAAACACCTGCTTAAAAAACAAAACACCACTGCAGCACAGCACTTGTTCAGCATTGAGGTTGCACAGATAAATGCTCTGGTAAAATAGCAGGTATAGAAGGTCACACACCATGAAAAAGCTTGTTAGAGTAACCCCATGAGCAATTTCAGTCACTGTGTCTCTTATGCTGCTTCTGAATTTAATTCTGGATGTTTAAATGGAAGAATGTCGAAATCAAGGTTGACATACAGTGCTTAAAGTTTTGTCTGTCTCCATTAAAAAGTCCTGCACTGCTGCTGTCCCAAACTAGAGTAAAGAAAAATTGCTAAGAATATAAATCTAATCAAAATAGAATTCAGTTTTAGAAATAATGGCTTTGAAGGCCAACTTGTTTGTGAGGCTTTTGGCAATATTCTCTTTAAAGTCTTTATGGCTGCAGCAAGAAAACAGACATAAGGAACTAGGAAGTTAGTTCTTAGAGGGAGGTATTTTTACAGCAAGCTAATAAATGCAAATTTATAAACTCCATAAACTTCAGCTTACAAAGTATCAGTTCACACAGACTGAGCAGGGCAAGGGTGCAGCTGTAGCAAAACATGTTGACTGTTCTGCCACAGAACTGACACAGCTTTCAAAACTTAACAGGCATTAATCAAAATGCAAAGATTACTGTAACTGAAATGCCACTTTAAACAACACCCATCAGTCCCAAGCACACTGCATGATCTGGCACCATCTGTAGAGACATCTCTACAGCCCAATCCTTCGGCTGGACCTGGGGTATTTGTGTGCTTAGCATATACCAATGGCACTTAATGAACATGTAGTTAGACATGGAAAATACTGCTGCTCACTAGCCCTGCATAAGAAGCAGTTAAGAACTGAAAATGAGATACAAAATGCAGGAGTGACACCAGCTTGTGTCTGCTTCAGATTAATCTGACCCGGCCATAGGAACCAGGGCTTCCCATGAGCTCTACACCCACCTCCTGTTCCCCCAACTTCTTCACTTTGATTATCAAGTAATCCTGACACACCCTGTGCTCTCCCCAGGAGACCAATATCAAATCACTTTCCCTTGAAAAGGTTAAAGGCAATGAATTTTAAAATCCAATTTTGCCTCTGGTCATGGAGTAGCCGAGCTTGGCCTCGTTGTTGATGAAGGACATGAGTCCCAGGTAGGTCTCGATCAGCAGGGGACGTTCCAGCACCAGCACACCACCAGCCCTTCCTGGCAGGGGACACTCCTTGTGGGCCTTCTTCACAGCTTGAATTAGCTGGGTTTTAAAGTTCTCCAGCTGAAAGGAGAAAAAAAAAAAAACACAAACAAAAACAAAACACCTTGATGTTTTCCCATTGTTTTAAAAATGGGCAAACAGCTGCTGACGTGAATGGTGAGGGATTAGCAGTCGAGCTGGGGTTGTTGTGGCTCCCACACGATAAGCTTTACATTCTGAACATGGAACCTCAGCAACACAGTGAACTTCATACCAGGACACTATTTACACAAACTTAAACACAGGGGCTGGGTGGGTAAAGATTTATCACTGACTGATGCTGTTTATTTCTGACTCTGCCTCTCCTGCCCTTACCACTGATGTGTTGAACTTAAATGACCAGCTTCAAGGAAACCTCCAGAGGAAAGCAACTGTTGCAAGAGACACTGACAACAAAGTGTCTATTTGCTTAATGACCTGGCAGTCCTAGATGCTAAGTCAGGTGTCAGCCCGTCAGGTAAGCAAGAGTAGGAATAGCACCAAGATCCATTTTCTTTTAGGTGTGACAGGACTTTGCACCTTTGAAAGTTTCAGCTTCCTTCTTGTACAAACCCTTTATGGGTCACTGGCAAAACCTGACACTCAAAATATGGAGACTGGGGAAATGTAGCTTAGAGCTCTAAGTTCTGTCTCTGAGTAACTGCTCCTGGTTGATGTAGCTGCTGTATCTTTTCAAAATAATCCAAGTCCCAGCCAGCTTATGAGACAAGCCATCTAGGAGAGGTGACATCCTTACTAGGCAGAGGGAGGCAATCTTCTCATCAGCATCTGCCATGGGGTGCTGGGTGAAGGTGACGTACGGGATGTTGGTGGACCAGGGGTTCCACCTGTTGAGGAAGGAGGCTCTGCTCTGCTTGTCCCACTGGATTCGGATCCCGGAGCCCTCTCGCCTGATATTGAAGAGATCAGGACATGGTGAGACTTTTGCCTCTTGGAGGCAAGTTGAATTAGAAATACACTGTCTGAAGAAGGCCTGCTTAAAAGTGGAAGCTGAAATAGAAGTTTGGTAAGTTTTTCCTCTAGAGCAGTAATAGAAGAATTCAGCCCCTGAAACACACACAGGTATGTGCTGAAAGCTGAGTGCAGGAAGGTGAAGCTTGTTGGACACCCAGGACACAGGAGGAACTGCAGCAGCCAGAGCTCAGGGCTTCCCAGTAGGGCTAAGGTGGTGCTGCTACTGCACTACACAATGGTGACAAACTTCTGCTCCCAAATCTACTCATCTTACCTTGAAAGTCCTTGAGCAACTGGCTGCTGATGTAGCTAACTGTCCCAGCAAAGCAGCAGCTGCTCTGAGGAGCTCTAATGGAGCATCAGTAACGGTTTACAAAGTCACAGGAGCAAAAGAAAGAATTCTCAGACATGTCCAAGGGTCAGTGACAAAGCTTGACAGTTCAAACTACTTAGAAGAACAAAAGAATTACAGCAGCATTACAGCACTGCCACATCAACTTACTTGTTCAGAGACTTAGGTGGGAACTGAAACTCTCCTACAGAGATGGTATCAACTGCACTGAGAGAAATCCTTGTCACGTGCTGGCACTGCAGGCTGATGAAGTTGTATTTGCAGATCAGGAGGGACCAATCTGTGATCAGAACAAGACGCTCCTTCTCGTTGTTCCAGTGATCGATCCTGGAAAGGTAACACCCCTGAGCTTTGGCAGCTCTGAGCACTGACTGGGAACACTGAACAGCCTGGCAGAGTCCCTAGGGAGAGCAGATCTCAAGTCTTAGCAATGCTGTTTCCCATTATGGCCTTTGCTTTGAATCAGCAAGTCTGATGAGAGGTTGATTTTCACAACATAATCATGCTATAACAGGAAAATATTAAGAAAATCAGCTTTTAAACCAGCACCTTTGAAATATGCTACAGCTTTTTTTTTTTGGTGTTTCTGATTTGTCTTTCCTTACAGAAGTTAAAAATTGTCTGTTGTTTCAGCAGGAGCCCTGATGTGAAGCTACTGAGACCAAAGCTGTCCTTGTTGTGCAAAGATAAGTGGACATGGGGAGCAGGAATGGGTGGGAGTGTTTCCACCTGCCCTAGACCTTCCTCTGGGCCTTTCCCCACCAGTTTGGCTTGTGCCACTGTGAAAGTTCCCTGCCTTCTGCTCCCCCAGGAGTGCACCCTGTGCTTGTGTCTGTCTCCAGCCCAGGTATCTGCACCCTGCCCATGGGACCCCAGGTGCATCCCAGGGCTGAGGGGCTGGCACCCCCTGCAGAGGCAGCTGATAAAAGTGGTGTTAGTGGGGTTAGTGCAGGAGCAGAGTCTGTGTTGTCTTGGGTGTTGCAGTGAGTGAATTTGGGAGCTTTCCCCTAAACCCCTCAGGACAGACAGTGCTGTGCCCCAGCCCCCTGGGGCCTCTTGTGCCCCTGCTTCCCAGCTGTGTTTCTTAGAATCATAGAATCATGAAGGTTGGAAGGGACGTTCAAGCTCATCAAGTTCCACCCCCCCTGCCATGAGCAGGGAACCACCAGACCAGGTTGCACAAACCCTCCTCCAGCCTGGCCTTAAAAACCTCCACGGATGGGGCATCAACCCCCTCCCTGGGCAACCCATCCCAGGTTTTTTTTCCCCTCGTATCTAACCTAAATCTCCTCGGTTTCAGTTTAAAGCCACTCCCCCTTGTATTTACAAGGTTCTGGTACCCAGGGGCGCCGCGGGGTCGGGGCCCAGGGGGGGGCGGGCAGGGGGTGCCCCCCGGACTCACTCGGTCAGCAGCCAGACGCTCTGCACCTCCCCGTCCTCCGTGGGCGTCACGACCACGCGGATCTCGCTCACCGCCTGCTCGATGGTGCCGGGCTGGAAGGGAAGGGGAAGAGGGCAGAGATTAGGGGGTGCTGGGGGGGCCGCCCCATCCCGGCGCGGCGGGGCCGTACCCGGAACACGAAGTACTCCCGCAGGCGGCCGGCGGGGGTTGCGGTGCGCACGGCGAGCGGGCGCAGGGTGCGGCGGGGCGGCCCGGCGGCGGGGGAGGAAGGCGCGGGGCCCCCGCTGCCCCCGGCCTCCCCCGGCACCAGCATCGCGGCCGCGCCGGGGCTGCCGGGGCTGCCGGCCGGGCCGCCCTCCTCCGCGTCCCGCAGCTGCAGCATCGCGGCCCGAGCTGCGCGCCTTCCGGGGGAGGAGCGGGAGGTGACCCCGGGAACGGGAGGTGGAACCGGCGGTGGAAACGCCTTTCCCCGCTCCCGAGCCGCAGCCCGAGCTCGGGGCGGGGGGGGAAATCCTGCTTGGTCCTACCCCGCGTATCGCGGGGACAGCGCGGGTGCAAACCCTGGGGACACGGAGGTGATCCCAGGCTGGGGGTCCCTGCTCTGGAGACGGGCTGGGAGAGCTGGGGTGTTCAGCCTGGAGGAGAGAAAGCTCCAGGGAGACCTGAGAGCACCTTCCAGTGTCTGGAGGGGCTCCAGGAAAGATAGGAAGGGACTTGGGTCAAGGGCAGGGGGGGAGAGGACAAGGGGAACAGTTTTAAGCGGGAAGAGGAGAGATTTAGAGGAGATATTAGGAAGAAATTCTTTGTTGTGAGGGTGGTGAGACCCTGGCCCAGCTTGCCCAGGGAAGCTGTGGCTGCCCCATCCCTGGCAGTGTTGAAGGGCAGGTTGGATGGGGCTTGGAGCAACCTGGGCAGGTGGGAGGTGTCCCTGCCCATGCAGGGGGTTGGAACTAGATGGTCTTTAAGGTCCCTTCCAACCCCAACTGTTCTATGATTCTGTGATTTGTGGATCTACAGAGGCTGATCAGAGCTGCAGTGAAGCACATCTTGGTCAGATGTGCAAAATCTTTCAATACCCTCAGGTCAAGATTTCCAGGTGTGGTGTGATGTGGCAGGTAAAGCACAGGAAGAGGACAGAGTGGGGCAGAACTGTGAGTTTGGAGCCCTAAACCCTGTGCCATGTCCAGCATACCTCCCAGTACAAATTAAAAAATAATGCTAGGGAATGAATGGCAAGTTAATGTTCGTATTTCTATGGTCTCTGGCATTATTGGAGATATTATCATCACTATTTATGAATCTGCATTGTATCTTTGACCACTTTCCAGGGCTGTTTCACCCTGAGCCAGAGAATGACATCTTCAGCAGGCAGTTGTGCTGGGAAATAGTACAAAATTGAAAACACATTAAATTGACTCCACAGACAGTATTGGATTTCAGAGATCTGCCTTTCCCATGTGTTTCAGGAATTCTCTGCTGTGCTCTCTGCAGCCCTTGCTCACAGGGGGCAGCCTCACTGCTTTCTTTAAAGGGAGCGACAGGAGGGCTGCAGGGCTGGCTCCAGGCTGCCTCACAGGGCACACCATGCCCGAAGCACAGCTTTTCCCACCGCACCCTCCTCTCTCCTCTCCCGTTCTGCTGGGAATGGCCACAATGAGAGGCTGACCCTGCCGCTGCCAGACCAGCCTGCAGCCTCTTATAAGTTGTCTCCTGCCTGTGTGGGAGCCAGGATTGCCACCCGAGATGGTTTTGGGAGCTGTGGCTGGACCGGGATGAATCCCTATCCCTGGACGAGCCGTGTCCTGGAGAGGGAGCCACACTCCAGGCTCTGCCCGCTCCCTGCAGGACGGGCTCCCTTTGCCCTCGGTCAGGAGCGGCTGGAACCTCCCCGTGCCCCGAGGTTCTACCTGAGTAGTCCTGATTCCGCAACACAACCCCCGTGTTTGCTGAAGGCAGACCCGAGCAGAGGAGCAGTTGAAGGTGAAGAACACTTTTGGGTAGCAGAAGTTGGCACTGAAAGACTGAGAGCAACCTCATGGCTTCCTACTGTAAGAGAAGTTCTAACTTCTTAAGTCCTGACAGGAAAATGGAGTCCTGAATTTATTTTATCTTGGAGCTCTCTCCATCGTTATAAAACATCTTGATGGAGTTGCTCTTCTCTAGGAACAATGAAAGACATTGTCTTCCCCTCTATTAGGCTTGGCAGATACTTCACTTCTGAATGAAAACATTAGCCCCTCTTACCCCCTCTTTTCTCTGACCCAAATGATTTATGCAGCTGCTGTGACTTTGGAAGGGTTAAGGTGTAAAAAGCAGCTGCCTCAGTTTCTTCCAGGAGCATCTAACTTCTGGGCATTGCTTGTTGGTGACCAAGTCTTGATGTGATGGTTGTCTTTCAGTGGTGAAGTAAGTACATGGCACAGGCACTGAAACAACCCAGACTTTCTTATCCTCCTTCTCTCTCAGAAATGGGAATTTGCCAATGGTCAGGTCTGTCTAGGGCCTCCCTAGGGCAGTGGAGCTGTGCCCAGCTGCTGCTTTGCTTCCTCCTGACCCCTGGTGAGAGACTTTGTCAGCAGGTTTTTCAAGGTGGAGAGTTTCAGTGCAGTGTCCTTGCTCTGTTCTCTTCTGCCCCATCCTACTGTGCCAGCTACCGTGTGCCAGTCCTTCCTAGCAGAAAGGCAGGAGACAGCTCAGCCCTCTGCAAGCCCTCACCTTTGCTGCTAAGACTGGCACCAACACCTCCTGATAAACATGGCAGTTTTTTTTGAAACTTAGCAGTGAACCACCTGAGAATCAGGCTTGGGCACTTCTCTGTTTTCTTATTTCGCAGGGGCTGGCAAACTGTCCCCAGCTTCAGCAAAGTCCTTATCAGTGTCTGGTTGTGCTGCTTCCCTGTGTAGCAGGGAGTTCAGTGGGAAAAGGCAGAGAGGAATTTAATCTTGCTTCCCAACTCCTCTTTGCCTAGTGTATTCATCTGCCACCCTGGGAACTGGTCCTTTACCAGCACTTTGGCAGAGTGCAGGTCAGATGTTCCCTGCCTGTTGGAAATGCTCAGCAGAATTTCCCTGGGAGATGTTCAGTTCTGTTATCTGTTTGAGTGCATAGGGAAGATCACATCTCTGTGGGATGTTTCTAAAGCTGCTGGGAAAGGGGTTCTGGGTGGTGTGTCCAGAGCTGGCCCTGGGCAGTGCAAAAGAGCTGTCTCTGGAGAAACAAACCCCAGGCGTTTCTGCTACTGTTCTGCTGGGTTGCCCCCTCCTCTCGTCGGGGTTGGACACAGCTGGTGGGAGGGATTTCTGACTGTCAGCAAGAAGAGAAACAAGAGAGCATGTGAGGGAAGGGAGCTAGACCTGGGAAAGGCAGGAGAAAAGTTTTGTTACTCCTTTGAAATGCAGGGAAGCTGCTCCTAGTGTGTGCGTGTGCAGGAGTGCCCAGATCCCGCCTCTGGAAGAAGCTCTGGGAGCTGGGGCCGGGGGATGGCTTAGGATCTGCCGGGCGGGTGAGGCACTCTGCCGGCTTTTGGAAAAGCCCTCTGGGAGGCGGACTTCTCAGGGTGCAGGGGAGCACCTCTCCTTTTTCCCCTCCCTTGCCGAGTGCTGATTTTTATATTGTGACTCCAAGTCAGCTAAACCCACATGGGGCTTAATTGCTGGACAGAACCCAGGTCTTGTGAGCCACCAGGTCTTTGGGCTTTGTCAGGAAGCAAATGCCAGAAGGAAAAGTCAATTTGGTACATTTCACTACGAGCAAATGAGCATAAGAAGCCAGGTTTGGTTTTGGGAAAAACCCTGTGACAATCTGCACTCTAATAATTTGCCACGGACTGAAGCAGTCTGCTTCTCTGCAAGAATTCCTGCCTGCTCCGGTAGCATTGTCCTTTGCAAGAAAAAGAGACACACTCCAGTTGGAATCAGGAGGTAGCCAGGAGTGTCCTCCTTTGAGGAACAGGAACTCGGAAGTCGTGTTGGAGAAGGCTGTGAGATTTTCTAGGCACCCCTGGACGCACCTTGTGGGGGAGAGGAGCTGTTGCGATGGAGTTTCATGCGGTGGCACTGTCACTCATCCTTGTGCTGCGAGTGTCTTCTCTTGCTTCTGGGACCCAACTTCAGCCCCACATGTAAGTAGCAAGAAAACAACAACAACAAACAAAACAGAGAAGTTTTGTAGGGCAGGGAACAGTAAAGCAGAAGCTGAACACTATTTTCTAACAAAGGGTGAAGGGAGGAGTGGAGGGAAGGCTGGTCTGGTTTTCTTTATCTAGTACCAGACGTGCATGAAGGTGAATAGAAATTTGAAAACCTGGATAGTCTTTGCTTGTAGGACCTGACTCACTGTTTTTAACTGAAATGTTACCATTGTGTGAGCACAAGAGGTAACTGTGTAGTTTTAGCTTTCTTCACAGACTTGCTATTTTTCCCTGCACTTCACGCGTCTCTCCGGCGTGTTTCCCTCCCCCTTGGCTGTTACTGTAGCAGCACAGAGTCTGTTCTTTTTAATTAAATTTTACACTTACAGTTTGGTGTTAATCATTTGGCTTCTTTGGAAAACTTCCTTGCAAATTTGGTCTCCTGCCAGAAGATGATCTCTCTGTGCAGGGGGATTGCTCTAATTCTTTCTGTAAATGAACCCAGTGTTGCATGGTGTGCTTGCTCCGAGCTGCCCTCCCCGGGGCTTGACTTGGTGGTTGCAGAGGAGGCCTTTTCAGCAGATAAAGCTTTGGCAAGAAGATGCCTTTTCTCTCTCTCTGGCAGAGATTTTGTGCTCCTGACTTGACAAGTACTTTTAGGGCTTCTTGGATGCGACACTGGAGCTGAGATGTGTGCCAAAGCGTCAGAGAAAAGAAAATGCCAGGGCCTGGCACATCCCGTGGGGCTGCTGCTGCTGCCCGTCGCACACACAGCCACGCTCTGGGGCACACAGGAACCTTTCTTTGCTGTAGTGAATGACACCAGAATGGTGCTGCTGCCAGCCTTGTCCTTGTGGTCCCTTTCAGTCCTTTTTTTGGGCATACTGGGAAGTGAGGTGCCTGCAGGCCAATGGCAGAGGAGGTCCAGGAGGTTAGGAAATATTGCCCTTCACATCAGCTTGCAGCTCTCCAGGTCTGGGTGGACACTCTCAGGGAATAAAACTGCCTCTCTGGCAGCCACCATTAGCACTGGGGCTGTTGTAGTGGTGAAGTGATGTGTGTGGAGCTTTGCAAGCCCAACAGCTCGGCAGTGGCCACATGTGGAGGTTTTCCAGCAGAGCCAGAGGGGGAAGGAAACATGCCATTAATCCCAGAGGCACTGCCAGGCTCGCTGGGACAGCGGCGGGATTGAAGGTCCTGCAGCAGCCAGGTGCCAGCTGCAGTCTCTATGCTTCACCACGTCCCAGTTATTCAGCTTAACTTCTTTCATAGAAAGCATTTGTGTCAGAACTCTCAGTTCCTTTTGAAGAACTGGAAGCAACAGAAACAGTCCCAAATAACAAACGGCTCATAACTTGTTAAGGCAGAGGCAAATGTTCCCCTCTTCATTCTCAGTCAAAACTTCTGACTCATATTTGGTGAAAGAGAGTTAGGATTAGAGAAGAAATAAACTGCAAATGGAATTTTCCTGATTTCCTTTACTGAATTATACATATTAACTTTATTTACTGGAATCTTGCAGCTCTTGGCTCTGTACGAGTGAGAAAGCATCTAAGACAGCAAACTGAATTTTGATTTTAAAAAGTATTAGTAAAATGATGTGTCATTTCTAGTGACACAATAATATTTTTTTTCCCAAACACAGTCAGAGGATGCAGCTACCACTGGTGTTTGCAATGACCATAGCCAGGAAAGTATTCCCGTAGGTGCAAAGAAAGCAGATGTATTCTTCATTAAATGAGGGTGGACATATATAGAAGTTATTGTGCAGCCAGATCGTGTAGGCTGCTGCCTTTTTTCTGATCCATCCTCTCTGTTTTAAGGCTAAAAATTAGCCTTAACTTATCAGTGGAAAAGTAATTTCTGCATTTTTCAAGTGGGTTATAGAGAGTCCTGGGACCTAGAGGGATGAAATGCAGCAGCTTCCCCATCCCACTGCAGTTTGCTGTGGTGCAGAGTTGGGAACCAGGTTGCTTCAGGTTTGGAGCCTTATCAGGGGCTGCAGCTCCGGGGGCTCCAGGAGGGGTCCTGGCTGGGGGGGGGCTGCCCATGCCTGCCACCAACTCACAGTGTGGTGTTACTCAATGGGTCCTCTCTACGTGTAGCAGTTTTTCATCTGTAAACAGGGATTCCTGATGTTCACTTTGTAGTTCTCCAGGGTTTAGCTGATTCACCAAGGCCTAATGATGTGCTTCCGAGCAATGCAGGTGATGTTCTTGTGCTGGATGTGCTCTTGGTGCTGGTGCTGTTATCACACTGTCTGTCCACGAAAGCACCAAATCCAAGAGGTTCTGGGGAGCTGGAGAGGCTGCACTCAGCAGCTGCTTGTGGCTGGCAGACCTGGCAGGTTCCCTGCACCAATTCAATTAATGGAGCAGGCACAGGTTGTGCCTTGAGTCCCATCTTCCTGCTCTCTCATTAAGGAGCTGGCGTTGCCCAGAGCTGGTGCCTGTTGCAGGGTGGAATCCCCGCAGCCCCCCTGGGTGTGTGCAGCCCTCCTCACCTCTCTCTTTCTCGTGCCAGGCCCAACGTCTGTGCCCAGCAGGGACTGGCCATCGTGGGGCAGCGGCAGCCGCGCGTCCGGGCGCTCGCCCGCCGGGGCTGGAAGCAGGACTGTGGAGCTCGGCGCTGGTGCCCGGGCTACGAGCGCAGGTACGTGTCCTTCCCCCCTGCCTGGTTTGCTCCTTGTCGGGTGAAAGCTGCAGTAGAACCAGAACTTGGTGCCTGGCCTTCTGCTGGTCTGGCCTGTGGGCAGCAAAGCAGGTAGATGAGGGGTTGGGGTAGGTGGGGGGTGACGTGCAGAGCGGTGGCTCCGAGCACAGGCAGGAGCTGTGAAGAGTCGAGCTGTTTTATGAGGTATTTTTTGTGGCTAAAGCCAAGAGGCTGTGAGAGAGTTGTAAACATTATGTGCCTCTAGCTAGAGGGGTTTCTGACCCTACCTGGCATCTTTGTGACGTTAAAGGTCTTTAAACTGTTCAGGAGTTCCCAACAAGAAACTCTATTGCTTTTGCTCCAAAGCAGCTCTGCTGTGTGTGGCTGTTCCCACTCTTCTGACAGGGGGTTACATCTGTTCCCTATGAACATGCCACAGTAATAAAAACACTTCATCACATCATGTGAATTATTCCTGTGTCTTTAGGTGCCTCTGCATCTCAGTGCCTCCGTGAGGTTTTACAGAGCTGAAGGCAGGAGCTGGGTCCCAGGGGGGTTTATTGTGCACGGTCTAAAAACAAATAAATAGATACATGTGGCCACTGTGCAAGTGCTGCTCTGTGAGGATGTGTGACTGCTGTGCTGGTGGTTGGCAGCTCCTCAGCTTCCTTTCACACCATGAGCAGGACTGTGCTCAGGCCCAGGCTAGAAGAGTGTCCAGCTCCATGGAGTGAGGCTTGCACATGCAGGAAAGGAGTTTGAGTTTAGTCTGAGTGTAACATTGATATTCAGCTAACTGTAGTATCCCTTGAGCTGCTGACTGACTTTTACTGAGAGATGGGAGACAGGCAAGGAGAAGCTGCACAGGAGGGCTATGAATATGTGCAACAGTGCAAATGAACTTTTCTTACCTACACAGCAGCCAAACTACAATGTGCCCAGTCTCCTTCTATGCTCCATCTGCTTTTCCAGCCTCAAAGGCAGGTACAAGCCTTTACAAACTGAGAATGCTAGTAGTAGTTTCAAAGAAGCATCTTGGACTAGAGGCAGCTTTTAAGTCCTGACTCTAGGAATTCCTCCTAACCTGTAATTGCCAGTAATTATCTTGGTGATGATATCTGTGTAGTGGTAATAACGGAGCAAACAGAATCCATCTTTTGACAGTGTTTTAAGACAGGACTTTGAAATGATAGGTGCCCTGTCTGCTTCCACTTCAAAGACTGGGAGCACTTCAGGCCCAGCTGTCCCTTTGGTTCTCTGCTGTCTGGTTTTGACACTGTAATTCAAGGAACTGAAGTGAAAAAAATCTTAGTCATCCTTCATTATAAAGGTCAGAACAGCCTAGTGCTAAACCTGCTCCTGGAGAACATGCAGGGGTGAAACCTAGAGGTGCTGGGAGGGATTTCACCCAGGGGGTTGTAGAAGCAAGTACAGTAAAAGAACTATCAGCAAAAAGTTTCTCAGGCAAGATTTCACCCCCTGTCTCCTCATTCTAAGCTCCTCTTTGGGCTTTTCAGCACAGCAACACAGGGCTGCCCTGAAATTGCCCTCAGGGCCTGATATTGCTCTCAGGGCCTTCATGGACACAAGGACATCCAGCATCTGCCCCTCCTGGCACAGCCCCGGGTGCTGCGGGGGCTGAGACACAAGGGGCTCAGCATCCTGAGCTGATTTCCTGCACTTCCCAGGGGTACCAGGGCTGCTGCAGCTGATGCTGCAGTCCCATCATTTCATCCGAGCTCTAAGTGCAGCTCCTGGCAAGGATGGGGGCTTTTTAGGTGAGCTGGGGATGGGGCAGCTGAGCCTGTGCATGGCCAGGGCATTTGTTTTCAGACTTGTGGCTGTGCTGAGGGTGCTGGGTTGCTGCACTTACTGAAAATCAGAGCAAATCTTCCTCCACGGCCTCAGGACACTGGCCTTGCTCCTCAGCAGATGAGCTGAGCACCCCGTGGGCTGTGCTTCCCGTTGGGAAAGGGATGCTTGTGCTACTGCCTGTGTCACCTTCCTGAATTAGCCAACAGCAAAAAGTGTTTTTTTCTCAGCCCTTAGTAACAAAAACTGGAGGAATGATGGCTCTGTCCCGGAGGGACTGGAAGTGGATTTTCCAGCAGCAGGACACAGCAGGATTTTTAAGCCTGGGTTCCATTAGTTCTGGCTCATTCAACATTTTCTGTGCCAGGCACTCCTTAAAACACAAAAGAAAACAGAAACATTGAAGATAAAGTATCTCCTCTGCAGTTCTTTCCAGTCTGCAGCATCCAGATATCCACAGGCAACCGAGGCTGTCAAAATATTTGCATCTCCTTGAGAACCCACTTGGGCTGACTTAAGGATCTGAAGTGTCTGATGGAGCCCAAGATTCATAGAGATGAGGTTGCTCACGCTGCTGCTGGGTGCAGAAAGGAGCCCTGAGATTAGTCCTGAACTGTCCTGCATTTACTATTTCTTGGAATATCTTTTCCTCCTCCTGGCTGAGCTGAGGCAGGGCAGGTGGAGCAGGTTCCTTGCTGCTGTGCAGTCTTTCTCCTTTTGGATGGAAAGGAAGGTGTTTTCCAGAGTAGCCCCTGCAGTTACCACCACTTGGAACCCATTGTGTCCTCTTGTCCTTCATAACATGCCCTGGGCTGGGAGATGGCTCCTGATACCAAGAAGATCCACATGGATCTCCACTGAACTTCAGGCTGGGCTGATGCTGGAGTGACTGTAAATTGCTTTCTCAGCTGCTTCTGGAACACAAGAGTTTCCTTCATAATTTGTTAACAACTCATACAAAAAACCCCCATGTATCTGCTTTTATTTTTCTCAGCTGTGCTCCCATATGCTGGTTGGCACAGAAGAGCAGCCAGAGATTTCCTTCCCAGGAATTAATGGTTCACTGTTATTTAGGGGGTTTTGTAGAACCATTCAGGCAAAATCAAACAACTAGGCTGAGTTGGGGTAAATATTTTCAGTGGACACGTACAACACATCTGCTGTGCCAAATATTTGTTGTTGTTTGTCTGATTTGCTTTGGTGGGGTAGTTTCATGTTCTGCCAAAGGAGCTTTCTAAAAATTGACTTCAAAAGTTTTATCTGTGTCTCAGTTTTCACGGATACACGACCTCAGATTTCCAGGAAAGAAGTGTCCCTTGTATTTATTTGTGCTTCAGATCAATCCCTGCTTTACTGCCCCAGCTCCCACCCTGCAACTAACTAGTGGGAGTCGTTAAAGGGACCTTCAGCCTCTACCTGAGAGCAGCATCCCTGGCCCTGCTGAGCGATGGGGCTGTGGCCACTGCTCCTGCTGAGGTGGCCGTTGTCACCTCCCAATACTGCCCTGGGCTTCTGGCTTTTCCTGGAAGGTGGCAGAGATGTGGTCACACGTGTGCCATGGCTGGTCTCCTGCAGCTGAGGGCTCTCGAGGGGTGCAGCTCTAGGAGAACTGAGGAGGGAAAAGCCCTTTCCATCAGGGAATCCCTTCTGCCAGCCCTGACCTGGAGAAATCTTGCTATGTAAAACACAACTGCATGGAGAGCTTTTTGAGGAGCTTGGTATTCCCATCAGGATTCTGACAATTTTTTAGCCTTCCAGCCCCTTGAACATACCTGCTCATGCTCACTAACTCTGCAGTAAATGCCTCTTGCACTTTGAATTTAAATTTCTGTTATTAACGAGTAGTTTAAGAGAGGAGCTCAGAGCTCTGAAATAGTTTAGAAGAGGAGAAAAGAGCCAGGGGTGTTATGAGGACCTGGACACTCATGTTCCCAATTAAAGTAAATTAAGAAGTATTTTCTTAGCATCAGTGATCATTGCTAGGCCAGGTGGAAGAAAATGTCAGCAAGCTTGAAAACCAAATTCCTCGTTTGATTTCCATCCCCAGTGAAATTACAACCGCTGTTCTTTCCAGCTTCCCTGTTCTGCAGGAATTAACACTGCCCCGGGGGGGGGGTGTCTTGTTTTGCTGTGTTTCAGCACTGTGTATTACACGGGCTACAGGCAGGTGTACCAGGTGAGCACCCAGACCACCTACAGGTGCTGCCCGGGCTGGTCCCAGCTGGAAGGCGACAGCGGCTGCTTCTACCGTGAGTATCGCGCTGCCCGAGCTGCTGCTGCCAGCACGGGGGCTTTGGCTGAGGGTTCTCATTACAAATCCTGTGGCAAATGCTGTCAACACACCTTTTAGAAGAACTGGCTTTTTTTGTTGTTGTTGTTTGCTTCTGGTTTTATTATTTGTCCCTGGCTGCAGCTCTGTGTCAGAGGGGCTTTTCTCTGGCCTGGGCTGCTTTCTGCCTTTGGAGAATTTCCTTGTTGCAGCGTGACAGGCTGGTCAGAGTCATGTCCGTTTATGCAGTTGCCAAATGCTGCTGAATGCTGAAAATCAAGCCCAAAACGATGTTTTAAATTATGCCATTGGCAGAGTTTCTGGGAAGCTGAGTGGACTTTTCATTATAAACCCAGTAATTGCCGTCTGTGTGACCGAGTGTGCCGGCGATGGCTGATTTGCTGGCCAGTTGCTCTTACTCAGCATTCCTGAGAATTGCTTCCTTGGAAGAGGCAGACTTTGACTAATTATGCACAGGCTGAGGACCTGGGCTGGGTGCTGTGCTCCGGCAGGCAGCCTGTGGTCACTTGTTGGAGGATGCTCTTCCCTGCTTCTCACCCCAAACTGCATCTGAGAGCGGGATTTGTTCATCAGCTTCTTTGCAAAGGGATGTGACTTTCTTCTGCTTTGGAAAGGTCCATGTGTGTGTTGGGTACTAGATCTGTTATTTTTAAGGCTCATTGATCTTCAAATTACCCCTGCCAGAGGTTAGAGATCTTTGTCTGCTCCCTCCTTTGGCCAAGGGTGAGCAGTCAGGTTCAGGCCTGGTGGGATCCAGCAAGGGATGTTGCAGCATCAGCCTCAGAGCAGGGAGCAAATTGCCAGCAGGGGTGAGGGGGTGGCATTCACAAGGGTTGGAAGCAGAGACCCAGAGCTCGAAACTTTAGGACTGTGTGCCTGGCTTTCCTCCTCTTTTGTGTCTGCTCTAGTGTAAGTCTCTGCAAAACAGGCATGGAAGTGTCTACTTCCCAGCTGTGCAGGGACCCGGCAATGTGTGTTCAGATTTGCATGTGAGTCAGGCTAGGGACGTGCAACTATTAGTATTTAAGATGACTTTATGGTATTATTGCAGAAGCCAGAGGCAGCACTATCCTCCTGGGCCCCGTATTCCTGCCTCCCCCTCCAAGCTGCCCTGCTTGACACGGGAGGCAGATGCTGCTTAACTCCCAGCTCCTTCCCCTGAGCACTGCAGCCACATCCAGCTGGGGAAACATTTAATTTCAAACTTTGCTTTTGAGATGTTGAGAGCAAAGTAAAACCTTCTACAGAACCAAACAGAGGTTGATCTGAGCATATGTGTGGAAATAAATGTCACCATCAAGGCAGGACAGCACACGCTCCCTGGGGTATATTATTAATTCTCTGCCTGGCTGCATAATGGAGCTCTGATCTGCTCAGAATTAGGCTTTGGAGCTGCTCTCCTGCCCTCGCCAGAGAAAAGCAGCTTTCCTTTGAAGCAGTAGGCAGGCAAACTAACAAAGCATTTGAGATCCATCCTGCCTTGCCATGGAGGGAATGAAAGCTGGCCATGTCCAGCTCCATTGTACAGGCCATTTTGATTGTAATTGACCTACAGTGTAGGAAAATGTCTCCCACAGCTACTTATCTTTTGTTCTGCAAGAGGCTGCAGATACCTTCCTTGTGCTTTGATGCTTGAAGCAAAGGTTTAAAAAAGAAAAAGAAAAAAAAAGGTGTGTCTGGCAACCAATCTTCATTCTTCCCATTCAAATTCCTGCAATACAGGAGAGCAACCCCACTGTGCCAGAGGAAACTCCACGGGTGCCTAATAACCACTGTCAGTGAGCAGATAATAACCTCGGATGAACTCAGAAAAGTGTGTTCTGTAATTATTCTTCCTGCCAAGGAAGTGAGTAATTCCATCCCGGAAGGAAGCAGAGAAAAGGAAATAAAGCTGCTCAGGGCACACTCGTAACTCATCACCCTCGGCACCAGGACCAGCCCTCAGGGGCTGCCAGGGCTGCTCCCTGCAGGGTCCCTCTGGAATTAAAAAGAGGGGGAGGTCCAGCTCTTTTGGAGACAGAATCCCTTGACCGTTCCTATTCATTTCAAATTTGCTGCTGCAGTGATGGGCAAGCTGTGGGTGTTTGCTTTCTTGTCATGCACACGCCAGTAGTTCCTGTTGCTCTCCTATAAATGGCTCCTGTTTACATGTTTTCTGTGCATTATTCCCAAGAGCAGGAAAGCTAGTAGATGTTTTGCAGCTGGAGTGTAAGCTGAAGAACAGGTTACCAAGTCCTTGCTTCCACCTTTGTTATTTCGGAGTGAGAAAGAGAGTGACATGGTCAGTTAAGTGGTATTTTAGCAGGAAGGGCACAAAGGTGCAAATGGAGGCCAGGAAGGTGCCCTGAGCCTGGTTACCTGCAGATCCACTTCCACCCCTGCTCTGGTGGCTGCTGGGCTGTTGTGGTGGTTGTTCCCCAGCTCTCTCCATCTGTCTACCCTAAGTGCTCAAAGCATCTGAAATAATATTCCTGGGATGGGCAGCTTGTGTGTTTTTTGTCTCCTTTTAACAGCTCCAAGGGACAGCCAGCCCTGGGGCTCTCTGCCAAAACAGCCTGACACCAGCTCCAAAAATTCAGCAGAAATTGCTGCCAAGCTGCTGGTGGGGTTTGGAGGTGGGATGTGACCTTTGGCTGGTGAGCATCTCGGAGAGATAAACGTGCTGCCTCAGGGAAGCCCAGCCAGGGTGTTGCATTGTTAGAGGATATTCTGCTTCATCCATGGCAATCACGAGGGGTTCTGCATCCACTGGCACAGCTCTGCTGAAGGCAACGAAGCTCTGCCAAAATATGTCAACAGGATTTGTGGCCCTTCCTATCTGTCTTCCTATCATTGATCCTGTTCCAGGAGTACAAAGGTGGGGAAGGCCATTGCTGTTGACAGCTTAATTAGAGCTGCTGGACACCGTGCAGTGGAATCACTCCAGAAAGGACTTCTTATCCTGCTTTCCCTCAAAGGCTGGCATCTCCACTGCAGGGCTCTCTCTGCTCCAAAAGCTGGCCTGTTCATCACTTCTTTTTGAAAAAACAAAACAAACAAAACATTAAAAAAAGCCAAGCCATGGGATGTTTTATTAGGGGAAAATTTTTGCCACTGTTGAGTGGAGTGCAGCTGGCCAGGACCTGCTGCTTTCATCGTGTTTGGGTGTGAGACGCCGTCTGACCTTTGGCAGTGCTGTTTGACAGCATCATGAACTGGGAGATCCCAGCACCCTTGTGGGTACCAGTTGGGTGAAGCTGTTGGGGCTCTCAAAGCCTGTACTGGTGCCTGGAATGAGACATCTTGCCCCATGGCAGCTCCTGTGTTGAGAGGACCCGGCGTGTGCCCAGGCTGGGGCTGGCTGTGGCAGAAGCTCCTTTTCCTCACATGCATGTTTGTGTCTCTAAGCACTTGCAAGGGAGGAAGTGGCCAGTGCAGAGCTCTGAGGACTCAGAGCATGGGGGCTCTGCTGGGAGCAAGTAGCTTGGAAAGAGATGGAACATGTCATAGAAACACCCTGTAAAGCAGCACCGAGGCCAAACAGTCTAGAGACTAATGGCTCCACAGAGATCTCACGAGTCTCACAGAATATTTGATTCCTTTGTTCCTCTCCTACTGTGCCATTTGAAATTGTGACAGCTGGACTTGCTCAGAGCAGCCCCTGGAGCTGTCAGGTCTCACCTTGTAAAGGCAGATGCCAGCTTCCCTTGCAGCCTGCCTGCTTTTTGTCCCCTCTCTTCTGCTGGTAGCAGAAGTGTGGGAGCTTGTTGCAGGTCCATTGCCCTCTGTCCTGGACCATTCATCTTCTCAGTCTTGGTTGGGAAGGAAAAGGGTCAGAAGTCAAGACACCCTCTGCATTTTTAGCATGGCATCAAGTCTTTTTCCTGCCTGGCTA
Source organism: Apus apus (assembly GCF_020740795.1). Classification (NCBI taxonomy): domain Eukaryota; kingdom Metazoa; phylum Chordata; class Aves; order Apodiformes; family Apodidae; genus Apus; species Apus apus. The sequence continues at coordinate 906,835 of NC_067301.1, forward strand.
CTGATAGATTGACTTTCAGACTAAGCTTCTCAGTTTCAAGTGGCCTCTGAGATGCTACTTAAATTCCACATGGGCTCAATAACACAGTTAAAGCCCTTGCTGATTAGGACAAGGGGCCTGCATGTCTGGTAATCCCCATGATCTCTATTTTCAGCTTGAGATGTTGAAAAGCTGAGCCCCACCAAGTCTATAGCTCTGGGTCTGCATGGAGGAGCTGGAGCTCAGCTGCAGATGTCGTGGCTGTGTCCTCGGGCTGGAACGACACGATGAGGCAGAAAGGCACCAAGGAGAGCAATAAGTATGGAAGAGGCTAAAGAGGAGACCTTTATGAGAAGATGTAGTACTGGCAACCTTGCCATGGTTGCAGTGTGACCTGTGAGCTATGCAGGAGGGGCTGGTGCCAGCTCAGCCCTGCCCACAGGCTCCTGCAGCAAACACAGGCTCTTTGCTGGGGCTGGAGCAGCAGTGGGGCCAAGCAGGGAGGGGGTCTGCAGCTGGGGAGGGGGATGGACAGACCCCAGTTGATTTTTAATGAGCTAGCTCTAAGAAATGGAACACCTAGGAGAGCACAGCCCAGCCGAGGAGTGGTTTAGCCAGCTCTGGCCATCGTGTGGCTGTGTGGCCAGGCAGCTTCTGCTGTTCCTAGTTGTCTTCATCCTGAATTTTTATCCAAACCTCATCAGGATCATGCTTTGCTCTGATTTTTAGCTTAGGTAGAGGTAGAGCCTGGCCCTGGGTAAAGAGGGAGAATTAATGTTGGTTTGTTGCGGAGGTGGGAGGAAGTATTGGAGTATGAGACACAATGAAAACCCCTCTGAGCATCCCCAAGGGCTTGAGCAGAAAGCAGCTGAATTTTAATCACCTCATTAAAAGCAAAACTTTTATTAGTCACAAATGGCCTATTAAAAGGCTCCAGAGTGAGTTACCCTGCGCTGAACCACGTTTCCTCCTGCCAGCTCTGCTCAGCTCCAGCATCTCCTGCCTGAGCAGGGCAGGGTGCCCTGGGGGCCGGGCGGGCAGGGGCAGGCATGGGGAGCAGCTCCATGAGCTGTGATACAGGTCGGAAGGCTCGGCAGGAAATGTGTTCCGTTAACAATTTAATTTCCCTATTAGGCTGACTTTCCTTTGTGCATCACCTCTTGGCTCCTGGAGGTCTCATTGTTTTGTCAGCTGAAAGGCTCTGACTGAACTTCTGAACCTTTCGCCTGGGATTGAGCCTTGCACTGGTTAAACCTCGGGCACAAAATCCCATGGGAGACCATCCTTGTCCAGGCAGAGAGGGCCCTGCTGTCCCTCTGTGAGCCTCTGCCTTGTAGGGGAAATGCTGCTCCCCGTCCCTCTGCCTCTTAGAGCAGCCTCTTCTCTCTGGCTTCCCAGGAATCCTGCCTTGCTAAATCCTTGCAAAAGCTGTTGTGCAGCCTGTCCAACAGAAGATGATGATGCTTGCTGTAATTTATCCTTTCTTGCCCGTTTCCCAGAACAGTGCTGTTACCCTTTTCCCAAATTTCCATTGCACTCGGTTCTGTCGCTCTGAATTAGGAGCTGGTTTGCAGAAGGCTTGGGAAGCGCAGGGGAGGGAGACCCACAGGCCCCTCAGCCCCCCTGGGCTGGGAAGTAGGTTATTATGATTTCCAGTCTGTATGTGCCAGCCTGAAGCACAGAGCAGGGAATTGTCCGGCTCATTCAGGAAATCTGGGACATAGCCAAGAATAACACCCAGATCTTCTAATCCCTGATTTGTGTCACTGCAATTGCTTCTAATATTTTCCATTGTTGTGCTTTGGGTCTCACTGAGCTGGGGGCTGAGCACCCCTGGCAAATTGGGCACCATGGGGCCAGGATCAGCTTTCCTGGGACCCCAAACTCCCATTTTTAGGTGATTAAGGTGAAGAATTCAGGGAAACCCAATCCACCTTACTATGCAGTCTGGCCAGTCAGTTCCATCTAATGGAGTTGAGGCCTGAAGGAAAGGCAGGAAGCAAAGTCAGCCCTTCTCCCAAGGCTGGAGCCAGTGAAAACTTCAGGCTGGAGCCCTAGAGTATATTGGCACCTACCTGGAGGTGGGAAGTGCCAAGGAAGTGCTCACTGCCAGGAGCTCCTTCTGCCTTGCCAGGTGGGAGGATGTGCTCAGGGCAGTGTTGTGGTCATGGCATGGGCAGCACAGCTGAGCTGGGTGCTGGTCAGCTTCCCAGCTTCCAGTGTTCTGCACCAGCAGGCCAGCGTGGGATTGATCCAGGATTGCTGTGGTCCCCAGAGATACAAGGCTGTGAGAAGTGTCTAAAACATTAGATGAGAAGATAACTGGCTTTCTGAAACACCTTTTCATCACTGTTTCATTACTTTGGGTAAATGAATATTTGGACTTCAATACTACCTTTGTGTTATTAAATGATCCTTTTTTTTGGAGGGGATTTGAAAAATCATCAGGTCCTCAAAAGAACCAACACTGAGGCTTAAGTATTTCAGCTCTAGTGTATCTAAGGTGCAAAGTTTGGGGAGTTTGGATATCAGTGAGAGTGGGTTTGGAAGGGGCTGGAGTTTTGTCCCGGGCTGGAGAGCTGGGGCAGGGGCAGCTGCCAAGGGAGCTCCTGCACAGCCCCACAGCCAGGCTCGGGGGGCTGTGTTGCAAAAGAAGTGTGAGAGAAAACATCCTGACAGCAGGTACGTAGTTTTGCCTGGTGAGAGTGTGTGTTTCGATGGCAAATGTGCAAAATGTTCACCAAATCTCCCTAATTGTGGCCTGGGCGGGAAGCGCGGCGTGAGGCGGTGCCAGGGGTTAGCTCAGAGGGGGAATTAGGAAGTCAGCGTTTGTGTAGGAAAAAAAATAGAGCCAAGATTTGGAATAGGGAGGATTCAATGGTAGGAGGAGAACGGTGGGAGAGGTAGTTGTTAGTTTTCCATCTGGATGGAAGCTGCAGCTGGCTGTGCTGTGGTCAGTGCTGTGTAAACACCTGGCAGGGTTTGGCCACCGCCGGGGTCTGACTCTCACTGAGCCCTAGAACAAGGTGCTGGTCTGTGTCTCTCCAAACACTCTGCAGAGGCAGAGTATTCCAGGCAGCTTCCTGGCTGATGAGCTTTGTGCAGCTGGTGAAACCTTCCAGCATCCAGGAGTTCTCAGGACAGGAATCTGTCCTGTGCTGCTGATGTCCCCTTCGTTACTCAGCAGAGAGCAGGGTGGGGTGAGAACCTGCCCTTGCTGCCCCAGTCACCTCTGATTTAGGGGATGCTGGTACTTCAAAATGTGACTCCCTCTGTGCAACTTCTCACAGACTGTATTGGGAGGGAAGGATCTCTTCACTGACACTCACAGGCTTCCTTTATGCAGAGGCAGCACCTCCTCTTTCCCATCTCTGATTTTGTGTTTATGTCTTGACGTTCCAAATTACCTTCAAAAACACATTGGTAATGTTGTGCATTTATCTTCTGGTGCCCACAAAATGTCCTGCCAATCTGCCTAACAAATGCAAACACTTCCTTGCACTGTTTCCATCTGTGGTTCCTTTTTCTTCTAAATGCACAATAGGTGTGTTGGAGTAGGCACAGAGTGTTTTGTGCCAAGTATTTTGGAGCCATTTTTGAAGCCTGCACGGGGTGCCTTTCCTCCCCAGTTGTAATGACACAAAATGATACGTGTAATCACAAACCTGCTTCTTCTGTTACTAATTAGTTACAGCTTTAGCTGGAACGAAGAGAAACTGGGGGCTCCCAAGTTGCAAATAAGAGGGAAAAGTTATGGATGGAGCATGTGTGGAAAACAGCCCAGTGAGGATCATTTATTTAGTCTGTCTGCACCCCTGAGCCCGGGTAACCCTCATGCAGGAGATGCTGCTGTGTGGTTTTCCCATGTGATGTGAGTTTAGGGTGAGGAATTGCTAAATTCAGGGTGCAGGACTCTGGAGTCAGGCTGAAACATCACAGGCTTGTTCCTAACAACATGAAATCCTTGAAAAACCTCTTTACCCTGACATTTAAACAATGCTTTCCTTGATGGGAAGCATCAGCTGTAACACATCAGTCCTGCTGCTGCTTCTGGCCCAAGACTGTCCCAAAACCAGCCTGGGCTGAGCAGGATCTCGGGGTAGGTGAGTGGGAATGGTTGGACCAAGTCCTACCATGACATCTCTTGCACTAAGGAGACAGGTGAAGCTCTTCTTGCTCCCTGTTTGCCACAGCTTTTATGGAATATGTTCCTGCCCAATCCCATTGTTCTTGGACTTTGTTACAGTTTGTTCAAGGAAAGAGAAGAAGGAAAAGAAGGAGGTGCAGGAAAAGGAAAGAAAAGAGCAATTGGCCAGCAACACAGCTATCTCCAGATCACTGAATAGAGAGAAAAATTCATTGTCTGAATTGCTAAATGGACTTAAAAAGGAAGATGGGCACTTGTTCTGCGTCCCTACACTTTGACAAAGCCAGGCACACATGACAGAACCACTTGTTAACAACATTTCTCCTTTTGAGACGAGTGTTTTCTAGTGGGAAATATAAAATATTGGCTGCATTTCATGAGTTACAAGAAATATGTGCTTCACTGGGAAAAGCATATCCTTGTTTGTGGTTTTATTTAGATGATTTGAAAAGGTGGATTTCAGAAGCCTAATTGAGCATTCTCTGTCTCTGTGTCCATTTTACACTTCACTTGGTGAGAACAGAGAAACGGGGCTGCTCGGGCTTACTTACAGTTTAGCTCTATTTCATCCCCTCGGCCATTCAGAAGGTGATGCCACGTTTGGGCAGCCAGCTCTCCAGGAAAGAGGTGGGAAGCAGCTTCTCCTGGTTTCTTCCTGCAAGATGCCTCCCATTTCAAAACAAATAAGTCATCTTTGTTGCCACGAGATCTGGTTTGAGGCTGCACGAACCCTTTTCTGATGATTTTACTCACTGGAAAAGCACTATTTCACCAACAAGCATGCAGCTCTGCTGGTGCTTCCCTGTGAATTCTCACTTAGTCACACTTTAGGAAAAGCCCTTAGATATTGCCTAAGGCATTTCACTTCCCATCCTAAACTTTGGGAGACTTGATGTACTGTTTGAGTCAAAAAAATCTCCTTTCCAAAATGGTTCAACAGTGTTTTTATCACTGTTCAGGTTTGCTATAGGGCTGTGGGAACTTCACCAGTGACTGGGTGTTTATTAGCGCATGTACTCTTCCCACTGGGCTCTCAGGAATGATTCTCTCCCTCCTCCTTGCAGCTGTCTGCAGTTCTGGAGTTTGTTTCAACGGTGGAAATTGCGTGGAGGGATCTTCACAGCTCTGCCACTGCCCCTCTGGCTTCCACGGCCCTCGCTGTCAGTACGGTAAGCCCCCTTCACACCCTTCCTTTCCTTCTCAGTCACAAGTGGAGGGGATAAAGAGCAAAGGATGCCCTGATATGTTTGTTTTTTTTTTTAAATCCAAACCGTTGTTTTATCTGCAACACTCAAATAATCTTCCCTCTACTTTTTTTGGCCACTGTAATGTTTGGGGGACTGGGGTGTTTGGAAAGGAAATGCTTATCATGACTTGCTGTGCAATGTAGCTCCGTCCTGTACAACAGCCTTTACTGCTGGCTGCAGCAGAGGGGTTTGCTGGAGCTGGAGAAGGAAGCTGATTAAAGTTGGGTCAAACAAAGAAACCCTGGGGTCGTGGCCCGTGGCCTGGGGGAGTGTGGCAAGAGGCTGCCACATCAGAAGGGAAAATAGTTAAGCTCTGACTAGCTGGATCAGCTGTATCTTTGGCTAGGCTTTATCTGGGGGCTGCTAAGCTTTATTTAATTAACCTTTGTGAGATGAACTCTCTCCTGAAGCCTGGTGGGCTTCCTATGTTTGGTTATTCAGGGATGTTGTGATTTGGTAAGTGATTGTCTGTAGCAAACAAACAGCTGCTGAAACCAGGGTGGTTCTTGCTGGTGAGAGAAAACGTGCAGGTGCTGCTGTGGAGAGAGGGACTGTCCTCCTCCCTCAGTCTGCCAGCTGCAGAGCAGCAACAACTGCTCACATTCTGGATTTATAACAGCAAATGAAGTAAGATTTTGTGTTGGTTTTATTTGGGTTTTGTTTTGGTTTGGGTTTTTTTAACCATCCTTCAGCCACAGGGTCCCTTGCTCTTTCAGAAGGGGAGGTCAGTTTGCAGAGGTAGAGGAGCTGATGTTGGAATAGTCCTTGGCAGGAGCTTTTCCCACCGAGAAGGGCCAGAGAGGAGCTTTTTCTGCAGAGCCTGAACCCCTCCAACCCCAGAGTAAGCAGAACAGTGGGTGGAAAGGTGACTGGGGGAGTTAATCAGTTCAGGGAAAGTGTGTCCCCCCCCCCGAGGATTTCAGAAGGCAGACACCAGGTCTTGCTGCTGTGGATTGTGAGGAAGCACAAACACGCTGGGGCTGCAGCTGCTCAGGCACATTTTTCATGGTGCATCTGTTCTAAGGAACTTTAATTGTTGTTACAATCTCAATTTAGAAGTGCTTAAAAGGCTCTTAAGTCACATTCAGATAATACCTTTGAAGAAAGAGGATTCCTTCTGTCAAATACAAGCTGTAGATTGGCCAAACCCTACATTTTAAGTAAGATGAAGAGGAAGCTGCTTAGTATAAAAACAATTTGCAGCTTGTTTTGCTTTTTTTTTTTTGCTTTATGTTTCTAAAACAGTCACACTGCAGACACAACGGTAGCCTGAGTCCAAAGTATTTATCTGGCAGTGACACTCTCCTATCTGTGGTTTAAACACTCTACTTAAAATACCTCTTCCCTCTCTTCCCAAAGGAATCAGAGTGTGGATAATTCCCGGGGCTGTACCCGGTCCTGCACTGCTGCTTAGCCTCCTGTTTGCTTTTCTAGGAAATAAACAGTCCTTAAATAGTCCCTGCAATTTTTTTGTCATAGCTTCTCCCCTGTAAATTAATAAAATCCATGTTGGGTGTCTTCCTGTACAGAACCTGAGAGGCAAAAAGCATTTTCACATTTGGAAATGTTTAGCAATTCCTGCTGTTCTAATTGGCTGCAGCTTTGAAAATAAAGCCCACGTTTATGAGACCCCCAATAGCTGCTTTTTTTTTTTTTTTTTAAAAGGGAAATGACTGACTTATTTTGGAGAGGGAGAAATTACATCTGTAGTTCCACTGACGTTGCCCCCCTTGGACCCAGAGTTGGTGCTTTGGGCCATTAAAGGTCAGCCTGTGGAGGCCTGAGGTCGGGTTTCCATTTACTGCCCCACAAAACTTTTTGTTCTCTCAGGATATTTTACCTTTCTGGTGGTGTTTTGGTATGTGCCTGTATTTGGAACCTAGGAGCAAACTGCAAAGCAAGATGGAAAAATTAACAGGGAAAAGCTTTTGAAACTTACGGAAGTTCTGACCTTTATTTTGAACTTTTAAAGTGTCTTTACTCAAAATCTGGTTGTAGTGGCAGCTCAGAGGAGCTTTTTATCTGATTCATTCATCTCTAACATGCCTGTCACATTTTAAATACATGTCTGCAGTCCTGAATACCTGTGGTCAGACCCTCACCTTCTGCACGTTGGCAAGTGGTGGGGATGGGCTGCATGACAGCAAATGGGGGATGGCCAAGGATGCACAAATTATGGCTCTACCTGATGTTAAAGGAAAAAATCAACATGAGCTCTTTATTTTGGAGCCAGCTAATTATAAGCAGCGGGGAGGAATGTGAAATAGAGTGGATAAATCATTCTTTGTGCTGCTTACCCTCAGTTTGTAAATGTTAATTGTTCTGTTGCCTTCTCTAAGAGCAAAGCCCAGCTGAACTGGGAACATTCCTTCGCCTTTGCAACCTGAAATAATTTTCTTTCCCGAGTGATTTATGTTTTGTGCTCAGGGCAGAAGGGACCCCTGCCATCCCCTGCTGCCAGGACAATGCCTCTCTGCTTCCCAGGCCTGACTGTAAACTCTGCTAGGGCACCTGTGTCCTGCTTCCTTCAGCAATCTGCCTGGACAGGACTCTCTGCTCACTTCGAGGGCTGGAAGGAAGGAGATGGGCTGTTGGAAAGCTCAGCCCCAGGCAGGATGTGCTGCCTGGCTCAGGGCTTCCACCTTTTCCCTTGTTTCCTGGTAATGTGGCGGAAAAGGTAACGTGATGGGTCCCAGCTGGTGTCCTCAGTGCACATTTTGTACAGGAAAGGTGGTGGACGTGAGACACCAGCTCGCTGGCAGGCAGAGCAGCTGAACCTGGGGCTTTGCTCCCTCAGCCTTGGCCACTCCTGAGCACAAACCCCAGCCCCACTGCTCAGGCTCTGCAAATGATGGAGCTTTTCCCTTCCCTGTGGGTGGAGGAAAAGTGCAGATACCACAGACTGGGGACAGTGTCCCCCCTGCACAGCAAGTTACTCTGCAGGAATCCTCAGAAAGCTTGCCTGGCTTTCAAGTTTCATTTTAACCCATTTCCATCCTGTTTTAGACAGATGTTGCCCTTGAAAAACTCAAGAATACCAGTGAAGTGGCTGCATTAGCCCAGCTTGCAGGGAAATGATCCTTTTCTGGTCTGTTTCTCAATGGTTTTGATTATTTATAATATTTTCTAGAAGCCACAGTCCTTGCCACAGAGAATGTGCTGACTGAGGATCCAGGAAGATCCCAGCCACAAACTCATCCTTCCCTTCATCTCAATTTCTTATTGACTAATGTAAAGGATTTTTCTTGGGAAATACTTATTATTTATTTCAATTTTGTAAAATTTCTGGTGGAAACCTTATTGTTTGGATTCTCATCTTCCACTGCTAAAAGTACTCAGGGTAGTTAACTTCTGGGCTGGTCAGTCAGCATTTGTGCTGGTTTTTAATGCTGGGAGGCTGCTTCAGAGAAGACAGATTTGAGGAAAGACACATCACAGCTGAGCAGTGAAATATTTTTTTCTCCTCTGGCACCTCTAAAAGAAGCTGTCCTGGTATTTGAGATGGTGGTACCTTCTTGAGAAATAGTGCCCCAAAATGGAGCTGTGTGGTATCTGACTGGGATGAACCTCAGGGTGGTCTGGGGAGCTGCTGGTGAGGCTGTTCCATGAAAACATCCCGCAGGGAATGAAGTTCCTCCACAGGGATGTTCTGTGGTGTCACTCATCTTCCAGAAATCTCTGTGTCTGATCTTAATGGTATCACTTTTTTCTTTCCTGGAAAGAAATACAGACATGTTTGTTTTCAAGGCAGGACTCTCTGCTGGCCAGACTCCTATCACACCTTCCAGCCCGGGGTGTTTGTGCTGGCCAGCCCAGAGCTGCAGCCATCCCGTGTTTACCCTGGCTGGAAAGCAGCAGTACCCGAGCTGTCTGCCTTCCAGGGGGGAGATGCTGTCCTTCCTGCTCTCCTGAGCTGCTGGAAGGGGTAATACTTGGGCACTCTCCAGCAGCAAATCACCTCGCTTTGAAGCAGACTCCTCACAGGGGCTGTGCCAGGTCTGCCAGGAAGGTCTGCACTACCTCCTGTTTACACCTCTGGCTTTCAACACCTTTTCTCTTGCCTCTTGCATCTCGGTGGCTTTTGCTGTGCTGTCAGGGTAGAGATTTTTCTTCTTTTTTTTCCCCATGCCACGTGGCATCTCCCACCTGCCGTGAGCAGGGTTGGCTAAAGCAGCAAAGCAGAGGCAGAGCTTGAGCTGAACAGCATCACAAGGACTTGCAGAGGCTGCTTGGGAGCTGAGGAACCAGCTGGATGGTCCCCAACTCTTTCCTTATCTTCCTTGTCTGGTAGATGAAAGGGTTGTAAATGGGGTGTTGGAGGTTTGCTTTGGGCTCAGACTGTCTTTAGGAGCTCCCTTCTTTGAGCTTGGGTGTAAATGACCCTTCTGTCCAGGGCTCAGTGCTGGGAGGGAGGGGGTGGCACAAAGCCTGGGCTCTGCTCCAAGCCTGTGCTGCCTTCCCAGGGATCCTCAGGCCACCCCAGGCTTCGAGGTCCAGCTTTGGTGAACTCAAAGTACCCCAGGGAAGGAACAGAACCCAAGACCCTGCATGCTGAGGGGTCTGCCTGTGGGGCAGGGACCTTCCCTCCGTGGGAGAGTGAGCAGCAGGGCCCTTGTTGTTTGTGTCTCGTCCTGTACATCAGCTGCTCAGCTTCAAGGTTTGCTTCCCAAAAGCTTCCTGGTGGTGTGGATCATCTCAGCAACACTCAGGCCTGGGGGCTCTTGAGGGAATGTCACTGTGCTGTAGGGACAGGACCCTTCCTAATTAGCCTGGCTGTGTTTTGAAGGATCGGCCCCACCAAATCTTCTTTAGCTTTGCACAAAGGAGAGGTCAACTGTGAGAGAGCAGGGGCTGTGATTAGTGTCTGTGTTTGCAAGACCAGCTGAAATGGCTTTGTCCTTCAGGAGACCATTTTTGTCTCTTTCTTTTCTAGCACTGCCCTCATTTACACAAGCCTTTGACATGCCCTCAGTGTTGTTTGATTGACTAATGACCCTATTTCTCCTGCTAATCTGGTGGAGCAGTTCAGTTGGAAGCCTTGGTGGTGTGCTGGGGCCTGGGCTGCTCTGGGCAGAGGGGTGGGAGAGAGGGGGTTGCTGCAGAGTTGCAAAGAGAAGCACAGAACTGCAAAGCACTGGAAGGTGCTGAAGTCAAAACAGGAAAGGTTTTGGCTTTGGAAGCAAAGGAAAACCCCTTGTAGACTCTTCTTGGATTCAGGAACCAGGCGACTCTTTCTGAGATGGAAGGACAGGCTGGGCCAGTGTGCACGTGTGACAATGCTTGTCTGGACCCGGGTGACTTCCCTGCTCCAAGGGGACCCCAGGGCTGATTTCAGAATGACAGTAGCAAGATATTGTGTTCGATGTTTCATGGGTTTGCAGTTCACAAGGCTGATTTAAAATCCATTTGTGGGCTTAAATAGCAGCAATTGTTCTTCAGCTGTCAGTTTGTTGGAGAGAATCCACTGTTAATAATACCAGGGCTAAATTAAGCTGGAGCCCTTCTCCAGCAGCCAAGAAGTCCCAATTCTTGTATTTACAACCAGCGTCCTGGTTTGGAGGTTTAGCCTTCTGCTGGGAAGGGGAGAGGAGCCTGAGCCCAGAGGAGGTTCTGCCAGCCCGTAGCACTGCCCTGTGGCTCTGCTCCCTGGGCTTCTCTCTCTTTTTGGCTCGGGCAGGCAGTGGAACAAGGGCAGCTTGTGCAGAGCTCTGCTTTGTCCCTTGCTATCTGCTTGTGCATCAGCCAAGCCTTAGGTATTTCATGGCTGGCAAACAGGTAGTGCTGAGCTCTTTGAAACAGGGAGAGGAAACCAGCCAAGGCTGCAGAGGGGTTTATTCAGGTTTGGGTGTTGTGGTTTTTTAAAAATCTTTTGTGCAGTGAGTTTTGAAGAGAAGGGAAAGCGTGCTGAGGCTGGGGCAGCAGCTGGGCTGGTGCCTGGGGAAGAAGCTTCCTCGCCCCTCCGGGGGGGGAAGATCCAGGTTCCAGTGTCCTCCTCCGAGGCACACACCATGTTCACCCCATTTTCCTGACCTGACCCCAGCTTGGCAAAGCGGGACTTCAACACGAGGCAGTTACTCCTTGAATAACTTCATATGCTTTGAGTTTCTAAAGGTTAACTGGAGTCCAGCAAACAGCCTTTTGGACATATAAATGGCGTTTACACTGTCCAGCTTCACTGAGGTGTGATGAAGCACAGGCAAAAATATTAATGACACTTTTGTTTGAAGGAACATGATAGTGGGAAATCTTTAAAGGCTTTAGTGGATTTGAAGCATGCCTTTCTTTATTCTTTTCAAGCTTTGCTTGGATTGAGCCCAAGAATGAAGGATTTCATTATCATTTCACAGAGGTGCTTATATTGGGTGACAGAAAACAAGCCCTGTAGATGGCTTGTAGCCTTCTGCTCAGGTGTTGACAAATAAATGAGAGGAATCCTATTGCTGACCCTGCACTGGTGGGAAATACTCGTAGAGATCTTTATTGGTCCTCGTGTTAAGATCTGTCAGGGGTAAGACAAGCTTGGAAGGAAACTGGTTGTGCCATCTGCAGAAGACCAGATCTGTTCTGAGGGATTTGTACCTTGGGCCAAGTCATGTGAAGTGCTTGATTCTCTCTTCAAAGTGCTGCAGGTTTTCCCTTTAGTGAAGACTGAAACCCCTCAGCCCCCCCTCCCCGTGATCCCCTCCTTCATTATTACAGTGCCAGCACCATGGCCAAGTGTCAGGCCCTGCTCTAATCTCCCCTCAAGGGTTCTGTGGGTGTTTGCAGCCAGCTGTGACCAATTAAGACAAATGGTGTTGGCAAAACCTCAGCGAGTCGCGGAGCTGAGCCAGGGGGCTTCACGTTTCGGAGAGCTGTGGAGCCTGCCCCAAGTATTTTCTTCTCATAAACCATCTGTTGAAAGTCAGGCTGCAGGCACTGAGGTGAGTCAGGGGATATTTATATAGGAGAAGAGTTTATTTTCCAAGCAATGGAAAACAGTCCAGTCTGAAAAAGGGCCACTGGGATCCCATCGGGTAATTGGGAGTGAGAAGAATTCGATCCGCCAGCGCCAAGTGCATGGAATTAATGCGGAGTCCTTGGAGTGTTGCTGGAGAGGATGAGACCATCCCCCAGGTCTAGGCAGCCAAGGGCCATCCCAGCCTGGCCAGCACTCGCCCTCCTGGCTGGTGGCTTGAGCCCAGAGAGAACACTAATGAACCGTAACCAGAAGAGCTGCCCCTGAGCCCTGGCTCAGCTGTGTCCCCCCAGCCTGGAGAGGTGGGTCAGGGAGGGCAGTGGGGAGGGCAGAGGGAGCAGGAAGGAGAAGGGTTGCTGCAAACCTGCCGGGAATGTTCAGAAGTAATTTCTGCTTAAATCCGTCGTGCGGTCTGTAATAAATCCTTGGCAAGTTATGCTTTCAATTTCAGGGCTTGGAAAGGTTGGACAAAGGAATTTTTTTTTTATTCACTAGGTGCTGCCTTCTCTGAGGCATCTTTTTACAGCAGATAACATCTTTTAACCAGCCTCTGAAACTCTTTCACTCCGGTTCAGCCACAGGTTTCCCTTTCATTGGTACTTTGTTTGTTGTGTTTGGGTGGGTTTCCTGTGGTCACAGTGCTACAGTGTCATTTGTGCAGCCACACAAAAACAAACACACCTTGAGATTCCAGTCATTACAAATACTTTTTTCCTCAGGGAAGGTGCTCGGAGGGTTCTGGCTGCAGAGGTCTAATTAATGAGAGTTATGTGAGAAGGGGAGGACACTTTCCCCTGTATCCTTGATCCAAGTTCAAGTGCTTGTGCATTCCTGTTGTGCAATGTGGCTTTTTTGCTTGGGCTGAAGCTTGTGCAGCCCAGACCCAAGCTGAGGTGTCTGATAGTGGAGGAGGAGGAGGAAAGTCCCCCGCTGACAACCCCCACAGGCAGACCAAGGGTGGCACCAGCCAGCACAGGAGTTCTGCAGCCACTTTTTTACTGCGAGGTATGTTATAAAATTCCAGTGAAAAATGGTACCTCTGAAAACAGGAATGCCCCTGAGCCTGTGGCACCAGGTTCATGGAGCAAGCTCAGGAGTTTGTGCCTCTGCAGCTCTTTTCTCCTCAGGTTTCCATGTGCTCAGCTTGAGGTCACTGATTACAGCAACCTTCTGCTTTTGAATTACTACTGTGGGCATATCTACATGTACGAACAGTGGGATATCAAAATGCATACATGGCTGATGGTATATTAATACCACCTTAGCTTGTATTTAAAAATATGTATTGCATTTAATGGTCCTGTCACTGGAGGTGACTCTTCACCAGACCGAGGAGCCTTTGGGCACAGCCAGTGCCCCATGCTTCCCAGGAAGCCAAGTCCTGACCTAGCTCCTCTCTGTGTTCCTGGTCCCAACCAAAAGCTGGGTCCAGGCAGCCTTTCCTATCCTGGGGTGAGATTTCCCAGTCCCAACGTGGCTGGTTTCCTCCCAGACATGTTTAATTTTATGGGACTTCAGTCAGTCGTGTCCCCCAGCCACGTGTGTAGCTCTGCAGACCTTCTTTCTTTGCATAATTCAGTGCTGTGGGGCCTCTGCAACCCCTTCACCTTCCCATTGGCTACAGGGACACCTGTTAGACCCTCAGTCTGGAGCAACCAGCCAAAAAAAAGGGGTTGTGAAGGCCAACAGGTGGTTTTAGTTTGCTGGATGTGAATGTGTATGAGCTGTCTGTCTTTCTGCCTCCCCAGGCAAATCAAACTCCAGTTGACCCTGGAAACCCTCCGTGCCCCGCAGCAGCCAGCAGCCAGCTCAGGGGTGCCTGAAGTCAGGATGTGATGGTTTACTTTCCATTTATTCTGGAAGGTGAGCTGAAAAGCCTGGCAGGCTGCAGCCCTGAGGACACTGTCAGCACTGCTGGTGCTGTCCCTGGGCAGGCTGGTCCTGCTCTGGCTGTGCAGTCAGTGGCCATCAGGAGGTCTGCAGGGGGAGCAGTGTTTGATCTTTTCCACCCTGCTAAGGGCATCTGCCTTTCTTGGATGCCTTCAGTCCAGGCTTCTCACAGAGGTCTTATGAGTGGCCAAGAACTGAAATACATTTATCATTGGTTTGAGGTGGGGCTGTGGCAGCAAAGTAGAACAGCTTGTGTCTGCAGATTCAAACAGGGATTTTTAATATTTATTTATTTATTTATTTATTGAGATTTGAGTGGCTTGCTTAGGGACTGGCCAGATCATTGCCAGCAGTCCAAACCAGCTCTTGGCTCTGCTAGCCAGGAGCTGTTTTGAGTCATTGGTAATGGAAGTCAGTTATGCTGATTCATGGTCCTAATCTGGTTGTCAGACATCAAAGGGCCCAAGTCCTGCTGTCCAAGTGTTCAGCAGGATGCTGGGCTCCTTTCCCTGGCTGAGCCATGCAGTGTGCAGTGGATACAGGGGATGGGTGTGTCTGAAGCTGTTCAAGAGAACCTGGGGGATACTGAGCCTTTCCTCAGCATCCCTGCTGCTTTGTGAGGCATCTCGGGTTGCAGGCAGCAGATGCTGAGGTGATGGCTGCCAGATGTGTCAGTAGATGATACCTCTTCTTACCAGCTGCAAATTGTCCATCACTTCCTCTGCTGTGCATTTGCATCCTGAGAAGCTTGAATTCCCACAATTTACTGATATCTCAGATGTTGTTTGGCTTCTCTTTAACTGAGTAAGTACTGGGCTTGTGCAGCCCAAGCCAATCACGTGTGGAAAAGGCAAATAATGTATTTTGATTTCTATTTGTTCAGCAGCTCAGTTATGATTTGCCTAGATAAACTTGCATGGAAAATGATATTCTACATTTGACTTGTAAAATGAATCACTAGAAAGCTCCAAGGATTTAAGTGAAAGGATGCCAGAGATGTTTTTGTACTTATGTGAGAAGAAGACCTGGCTTTTCACTTCATGGTCTCTAGAGTAACAGGTTATGCTCTTTAAAAATGCACTTTTTTAAACTCCAGAGATGGTTAAGAAGAGAACATTGAGCCATGCAGGCAGTGTGGATGCACAATGCACCAAAGCATGTTTCGGGATAAATTCGTTTTGAAAATATTCACCCCTTATGCAGGATTTAATCAGAAGGAATCTGAGGTTTCTGTGAGATTTCATGTGCTGCTTGATACATACTACTTATTTAGTTCTGTGAAATACTGTTTTCTGAGTCTTTTGAAGTTCATTCCTCCCTACACGTATTTCCCAGACAGAATTCTTCAGAAAATTCATTTCTTGTGATGGTTTGTAAGGTCATTTTTATTTCTATTTTTTTTTTTCAAACCTAGCAAAGAGCTTCATTGTAAGGGGAAAAAGAAA